>NC_134856.1:71106473-71467307 GCF_049852395.1 Peromyscus maniculatus bairdii | reverse complement strand
AGCAGTGAGCTAGCGGCTGAGGGGAGGGTGCAATGTTTGAGGAGATTGCTAATGCGCAAGGATAGTTTTCAACAAGAAACCGAGTGACATAAAAATCAAGAGAAGTATACCTTTAGAACCAAAGAGTTTATATATAGGAAGTTAGAAAAAGATATCAGCCTTTTCATCTCTATTTTTATATTTACTTACTACTGTGATGACCCTGAACAAGAAATAGAGATTTGATGTTTCATTTTCTTCAAGGATTATTGCCTATTGCAATGGAAAATACCAACTCATCACATGCAACATGCCAGCCACAGGCTGTTAGAATGGCCACAGCAGAGGCGATAAATGCAGCTGCATCGCTTAAAGGAATATTGGTTTTTGCTATTTTGCTAGGCTAAATGAGTCTCTCCTCTCCACCTCCCCACCTCGCTGGTTAGAACACATCTAGCATGCGATTCCGCTTGGCATAACTCGGAAGTTCTGCCATTAGTGACCATAGCCACTTCTCTAAGTCTTGGTGAGGTAGGTGAGTGAGATTTAGGGTTATTTCCCTGGTTGGATGATTTTCTTGGTCTGATCCCAGACTGGGGGGTGGGGGGGAGACCAGTCATGAAGAGTATCAGTTCCCCATAATAGAAGCCAACTTCATAAAAAGTAAATTGGGAAATAATCTGCTTTGGAAACTTGCGTATGAAAACAAACCTAAAGGGGCAATTTGCCTGTTAATGGCGTTGTTTCTGGCTGGAATCCTCGTTCATAATCTCATTGGCTTGTAATGGCTGAGTTTCATTTGGTTATGCAGGCATCTCTGGAAGGCACATCCCCCGGGGTCACAGGAGGGGAAGAATTTGTGTTTCCTTCTTTGAGAGGGTCCTGTGAAGTGAGGTGTTGTGAAGTGTGGCTGTCTGGGTAATGCAGTGGGAGAGAGACCATGCCATCTTTCTAAGGGTCCTATCACACACAATTGTGCCCTCACTCAAGGATCAGTAGCTACGTTGTGAAAGCAGGGAAGGCAATGTAATTTTCTCTTGATTTTAAAGAGAAGTAAAGAGACACATGAAGTGTCTCTTGATTTAAAAAAAAAAAAAATCATGAAAAGTTTCTAGATATCCCCAGAAGAACACGCAACAGGCGCCGATCACTGGATAGTAAGGTTCCAGCTAGCTGCGCAGATCACACACCCAGGAAGCCTCAGTGCCTTGAGTTATGTGCCTGGTGGACTGGCATTGTTAGGCAGCGTGAAGAGATCAAAAAATGGAACAAGCCAACCAGCCTGGCTCCTGGGGACAGCCTGGACCCCACTGCCACCCCACCAGTTCCTTTGGCGTCTTAGTTAGAGTAAAGGCACCTGTGTGGTCCCTTCTGGATCACTTTGCTTCCCAGAAGGTGCCTGGAGCCATGTGATGCAGGTCAGCATTGGCCAGGGGAGATAGGAAGGTTGAGACACTGTGCCCATTTCTCACAGCTCCCCACATTCTCTAGCTCCTCCTCTCTGCCCTGTGCCCTGTGTTATCTCCAGTCTGTATAGCAGCCACAGTAATCTAGAAAAAAAAAAAAAAAAATCTTTATCCTGCTTTTACCCACATGCCTCTGCTTCTACCACCAATCGTGGATAGCATACTTCCTCCTATTGCCCCACCCCCTTCTCTCTTTGGTTTTTTTCAAGACAGGGTTGTTCTGTGTACCCCTGGCTGTCCTGGGTCACACTCTATAGACCAAGCTGCCCTCAAACTCAGAGATCCAACTGTCTCTGCCTCCCAAGCGCTGGGAGTAAAGGTGTGCACCACCACACCCAGCCTTCTCCCTTCTCTTTAATGCATGTCTCCTTCTGGATTATAAGCACCATGAAGAAGGGAGTCATGTCTGTTTGCTGTAACATTCCAGCCTTAGTCCCAAGCAGAGTGTCTGGAGCATAGTGGAGCTCTCATGGGTATTCACTGAAATATGAATGAATGTACCACACAATTCATATTTATACTTCTATCATAACTCTCTTGGGTTATTAAATCAGGTGCCGTTTGACATCTCTCAGTGCTGACCATCCTTCTGATTTCTGGACAATACTCACTAATAGATTATGAGCATTCGACATACTTACTCCCTAGCACAGCAGTCTAAACAGGTAATTCACAGGGAAATTCAATTAGGCAGTGTGTGGGTGGGGTTATCAGCTGTCTGTGGATTAGCAGGGAAGATAAAAAACAAAGCCAGACAACTTACTAAGGGTCTTCTGCCTCACAACAGAAATATTCAACAGTGCTATTAATATCTCCCTCAGAGCGTTAGCTTATTGAATTTTTAAGCACATTTTTTGTTTGTTTTGTTCATTGTTTTGATTTGCTTGCTTGTTTGTTTGTTTGTTTTGTTTTTCAAGACAGAGATTCTCTGTGTAGACCTAGCTCTTGTGGCATACCCTCCATAGCCCAGGCTGGCCTCAAACTCAGAGATCTGCCTGCCTCTGCCTTCTCAGTGCTCAGATTAAGCCACCATGCCTAGGAAAAATTCCTTTCATTTACTTAATTCGTGTGTGCCTGCATGTGTATCTGTGCATGCACCTTTTGCATGCCTGATACTTGTAGAGGCCAGAAGAGGGAGTCCCCCAGAACTGGAGTTAGAGGTGGTTGTGTGCTGCTGTGTGGTCCTGAGAACTGAACCTGGATCGCTTGGAATAGCAGCCAGTGACTATTACTAACCCTGGAGCCATCTCTCCAGCCCCTGGAATCAGGTCTTTATAGAATACTGTGAAGAACTGATTGTGTCCGGTTTACCCTGGTGTGAGCCCAATATCTACACTGGGCACCTAGACATATATGCAGGCTCAGCTCTTGTGCTTTAATTGTGAGAATCTGGCAAAGGTAACAATTCTCCATCATTCTTTCCATAAATAGGGCAGGCTTATCCCCAACCTACTTGAAATGGCATTTATAGGGTAGATGTCCAGTGACCACAATTCTTTTTGTTTGTTTGTTTGTTTGGGTTTTTTGTTTTGTTTTTATTCGAGCAAGGTTTCTCTGTATAACAGCCCTGCCTGTCCTGGAACTCCCTTTGTAGACCAGACTGGCCTTGAACTAACTGAGATCCACCTGCCTCTGCCTCCTGAGTGCTGGGATTAAAGGCGTGGGCCACCACTCCCCGAAGACCACAATTCTTAATAGGATCATCAAGGACATTTTTTTTTACTCAGGAATTTACACTACTGACTCCTAGCATAATCTTTCTGGTGGTTTTCTTTCTGGTCACAGCTGGTATTGGAAACATCATGGCAATAATAAATACATCAATAATAATAATAATAATAATAATAATAACAACAATAATAACGCTTTCTTTAAAATGTCTCTTGCAGACAAAAAGCCCCAAGCTATCCCACAGTCCTCAACCTCCCAATCTGGGGGATCCGCTCGAGCATTTGTCGGAGACATCTGGTGACTCTTTGGAAGCCATGTCCGAGGGGGAAGTACCAAGTCCTTTCGCTAGAGGAAGTCGGACTCGAGCGAGCCTTCCCGTGGTGAGGTCAACCAACCAAACGAAAGAAAGATCCCTGGGTAAGCTTCAAAAGGCAGTTTCACCTGCCCCTTTCTTGCTGTGTGTACATATTTTTATACTTCTGAACATGTACCCCTGGACTCAGGTATCAGTTTAATCTTACTCTACAAACGCTGACCCTAGAAAACCACTGATTTAACATCGTGTTAACTTTCCATCCCTGACAGTTACCTGAGATAATTGGTGCCTAAGGAAGAAAGGTTTTTTGGGGTTCACTCTTTCAGAACCTTTTTAGTCCAGTAGTCTCAACCTTCCTAATACTGTGACCCTTTAAATACAGTTCCTCATGTTGTGGTGACCACCCCCCCCCCAACCATAAAATTATTTTCATTGCTACTTCATAACTGCATTTTGCTGCTGTTATGAATCATAATGTAAATATCTGATATACAAGATATCTGACATGTGACCCCTGATGGGGTCGTGACCCACAGGTTGAGAACCACTGCGTTCGTCAGTCCATATGTGGCTGGCTCTGTTGCTTTGCTTTGGGGCCTGGGGGAAGGCAGTGATTCCAAAGCTGCTTACCTCGTGGCTGCCAGGAGCAGGAAGGATGCCGGCATTTCCCTGTCTATTGCCTTATTCCTATGAGGAGAATAGACATTATGGTGGAGCATGTGGTAGAACAGAGATATGGCTGGAGCAAAGGAAGGGCCAAGGGTCTCCAGTGATCTTTCTTCTACTTGGCCACACTGTCTCGGGGTGCCATCACCTCCTAGGAATGTTGCAGGTTGGTTTTTAAAAAAAGTCCTTTACCTATAGCCTTTGTGGGGACATTTAAGATCTAAACCAAAATGAACATCAAGTTGGGCGGGTTAGTTTTATGTCAACTTGACAAAAGCTGGAATCACTGGTGAAGAGGAAGTCTCAATTAGGAAAAATGCCTCCATAAAAATCAGACTGTGGGCAAGACCGTGGGGCATGTTTTTAATTAGTGACTGATGTGGGAGGGCTCACACCTCATGGCACATGAGTGGTGCCATCCCTGGGCTGATGGTCCTGGGTTCTATAAGAAAATAAGCTGAGATAATCTTGTAGAGCAAGCCAGTAAGCAGCACCCCTCGGTGGCCTCTGCATCAGCTCCTGCCTCCAGATTCCTGCCCTGTTTGAGTTCCTGTCTTGACGTCCTTCACTGATGAACAGTGGTGTGGATGTGTGAGCCAGACAAACCCTTTCCTTCCCAAGTTGCTTTGGTCATGGTGTTTCATCCCAGCCATAGTAACCCCTAACTAGGACACGGGTGTTATACGTTTGCTGAGGAATCGGCTGAAGTCCAGGCTGTTTCTGGGCTTGGGCACTTTCTGAATTGTCTAGGATTAGCAACATTAAGCTACCACATTGCTACTACTCGCTAGTGTTGCTGGACAAGGGAATACCAAGGAGTATTGCCTTTACCACAGTATATCCGCCCTCCCCCGGCCCTCCGAATTTGGGGTTCACTTTATATCTTCTTTTGCCTTTTTAGTACCTTCCATACCACCTTAACAAAACATACAGGGTATAGGGTTTAGACCTCCTTGCCTGGGGCGCTGGTGTTCCACAAACCTCACTTGCCATGTTAAGGGTTTCACATAATGCTTGTGTTTGCAGTAAGAGGGGACAGAAAACGGATGGATATAAAAGACAACTTAATTCTGCCATGTAAAACCTAGCAAACTGTTGCTAGAAGATTACGGAGAAGATCGGTGTAAACTAACACACGATTTCGTTTCCTTGTTGCAGAGAGCAACCAGAGAAACGGGGTTCACAATGCATTCTAGCTGTTCAAACTAACCTCAGGCAGAACAGAACAAGGCTAGCGTTCCTTGTGTGGCTTCAGACACTACCCTAGCTACCTGAAAAGGCACATTGTACTAAAAGTGCATTATAATAAAAGCATTTAAAAGTGCTTATATTTTCAATACTATTAATATTCTTTTACTTTTACCCAGTCATTCTTATTGTTATTTAATATTGTTATTATTGCTTATGTGTATGTGTGTGTATGGGGCGGGGGATATATGTGTAAGTTCTGGTGCCCACATGCCCTGGCATGCACGAGGAGATCAGAAGATAACTTTCCTGAGCCCATTCTCTCTCTCTCTCTCTCCTTTGTTTGAAAGGCAGGATCTCTCTTATGGTTTCCACTGGGCTGAGTGCTCCGGGCTAGTGTCTGGACAAGCCCTCATCTCTCGGTAGGGGTGCTAGGATGACAGATGTGTGCACAACATGGGGGTTTTAGGTGGGTCCTGAGAGTCACACTCAGGCCATCCAGCTTGCCTGGCAAGGACTTTTCTCTGCCTGCTCAGCCATCTCTCTGGCCCTTTGTTGTTTATTTCAATTGTACGTATATACAAAGTACAGTATGGAGGGTGCTAATCCATGTAAAGGGTACATTATGATCAAGTAAGGACACCTCCCATGTTATCATTTTGTCTCTAATTAAATCTTAAATTAGGATCTGATAATTCTGGGTGCTTTGTGATACGCTGTCCCAAGTACACAATGGGCCCTGATTGCATCAGGGTAATTAATACTTCTGTTGTCTCCACATCACCGTTCTGAGTTTGTTGCTTTCGAGTCCTTTCCTTCTTATTATTCATAAAGCATAATTGTTATTGTGGAATACAGACCGTTGTTTGCGGCTCTCCACTCCAGGCTGGTGAGAGGCCCTGCTGACCTCTCCACTCGTCCTTTCTTAGTGTCTGGCCTGCTGCAGCGAGCACCCTGTATCATATTTCACATTACATTTCCAGCTGCCTGTGATCGTGCACACCGGAAATCCCAGTACTTGGGAGGCTAAGGCAGGAAGATTTTGGGTTGGAGGCCAGTGTGTGTTCCATAGTGAATTTGAGGCCAGTTTGAACCGCACAGCAAGACCCTGCCTCAAAAACCAACCAACCAAACAAACAAAAAAACTTTCCTTTTGTGTTTTTATTTGCATATACTTGTTCTTGTTTTGCAGATAAGACAAGAAGGCCACAGGGAGTTGTGTGTGTGTGTGTGTGTGTGTGTGTGTGTGTGTGTGTGTGTGTGTGTGTCTACGACCTGGCAGTTCAATCACAGAGTCAGGAAGTCCAAACCCCATTACAATAACGTCTCTAGGACTCCCAGAGGCTGGCCTACCACTTGGGAGCACACTGCTTAGGCCAGTGTGAAGATGACAGGGCCTTCCTATTGCCACCAGGCTGCAGCTGCCACCTGCATCAAAGAGCCTTGTGACTTCTTAGCCACCGTCAGTCACCCTTGAGGCAGAAGCCAGGCTGGGAGTGGAATTTCTCCTTTGTGCTTTGAAGGAAATGGTATGGGGGGTGGGGGGAGGCGGCGGTTAGCGTTAGGTCTCTGTGAAGATTGCCCCTGCTTTGCCAAATAAAGTAAAGATAAGAAGCTCCTGTGTGCCTTCCCCCATCCCTGGGAACCTGAGCCTGCTGGATAATGGACCCTTTGTCTTCAAGGGAGGAATTTCCTCTGGCTGCCTCAGCAGCTGGCCTTGCAGGTGGATACCTGCCCAGCACAGGAACCCAGCCTCCGGCAGAGAGAGAAGAGCTAGGAAGCAGTGACAAGAAATTACTGAGGGGACATTTCTGGTTGGCTGCACTTCTGCCAAGTGTTCAGCCTGAAGTTAAAGCCGATCTTGCTGTGAAGTACCTATAAACACACAGTCACAGCCAATTAAGGCGCTTCAGTATTCGAGGAGGTTCAATTCGGTTACCTCAATAAGGGGCATCTAACTTGTGAATTTTTCAACTTCCGGAGAGGAACAAAGGGACACAGGGGGAGGAGAGGACAGGAGATGAGAACATGAAAAGTTTGCCAAAAGGGAGGCTACCTGTAGCTTCAGAAAATGAGGGTGTTGAGCCAGCAACGTTACCGCTGCCCTTGAGTGCCTCCTTGTGGCCAACTTGGGAATTTCTCTGGGATGCACCTGGTGCCCAGGGAGCAATTGGCTGGGGTTGATGAGGCCATGGAATGAAGGGGAAAATGTGAGTCACCAGGAGTCTACAAAACACAATCTCCTTTTCAAGGCCCTTACTCGGCCTTGCCTTTAAGGAAATCCCCTTATGCCTGGTCATATTTAACTCAGACACGCAGAGGACCGGTCCCCAGACACCCCTGCTCCAGTGCTACAAACAGTTAGACGTGCAGCTATGACCCCGCCAAAACTCAGAGGTACAGCCTTGGTGCTGTCTGAAAGCCCTGTGTCTTTGGGTACCTCTGTGTTGTCATTTTGTTCTGAGTTGAGGATTTTAATATGTCCTCTGAATATATCCTCATCTAGATCAGTGGTTCTCAGCCTGTGGGTCATGACCATCAGAAAACACACATTTCCCATGGTCTTAGGAAATGAGACACCGCTAAGTAGCACACTCACAGTTATGAAGTAACAACGAAAATAATTTTATGGTTGAGGTCACCACAACATGAGGAGCTGTATTAAAGGGTCGCAGCATCAGGAAGGCTGAGAATCACTGCTCTAGATGTATCCATTCACCTTGACCTTTATTGATAATTGTGATCATTTGCTCACCATAGACTTCTCCTCTCCCACTTAATCAAGAACTTGAGGCCAGGAATGATGATAGAGCTGGCAGGCCTCCTCTGCTGTGCCATTATCACCTGCAGCCCCTAGCTGGCGCTAGAGCTCACTCTTGCTGTTATACATATTATGGGGTTGGACGTGCAAGGATGAACCACCATGTGCAATGTAAAATATTTTCTTTTGCATTCTGCCCATTTACCCTCCGTTCCGTTCCCCGCTAACTTCCGACCACAAGTGAGCATTCCTTTTACCACTGGAGTATTTGTGCCTTTTCGAGAACATCTTACAGTTAGAGTGAGAATGTTTGGTGTTGTGAAATAGTAATCGAAGATGTGTTACATTCATTTATGATGTGGAATATCTGTGTAATGATGCAAAGATGTGTTGCTTTCTTTTATGTTGCATTTGTTTAACTCTGTGAAGCTGTGTTACTTTGCCTGTCTGAAACACCGGATTGGTCTAATAAAGAGCTGAACAGCCAATAGCTAGGCAGGAGAAGGGATAGGTGGGGCTGGCAGGCAGAGAGAATAAATAGAGTTGAGAAAAGAAGGGGCCAGACACAGAATAAGAAGGAAAGAGAAGATATACAGAAACAGGGAAAGGTGAAAGCCCAGAGGCAAAAGGTAGATGGGATAATTTAAGTTAAGAACAGCTGACAAGAAACAAGTCAAGCTAAGGCCTGGCATTTATAAGTAATAATGTCTCCATGTGTATTTACTTGGGTGGCGGGCCCCCAAAGAGCAAAGAGTAAAAACAACAACTACATTTTGGCCCTTTCAGATTGACAGCTCAGTAGTACACATTTAAGTTTCTTCCATGTCTTTTGGTGACTATAGTTCATTTCCTTTTAGCACTGAACAATATTCCATCATCTAGATCTGTCAGTTTTTCTGTTCACCCTCTGAAAGACATCTTAGTTCATTTCAAGTGTGGATGGTTATGAATAAAGCTGCTGAGAAAAATCTGTGTGTAGATTTCTTTGAGTAAATTCCAGACAGCAAGATTACGGATTATATGGGAAGGTTTTCTTTAATTCAGCTTCATTGTGGATCCCTTTAAGGGGAAGGGGTAACTCTTCCAAGATTCATTTTTATGTCTGTGTGTACACATATACACGTGAGTGCACTTGCCTACAGAGGCCAGAAGAGAAGGTCAGATACTCGGGGCTGAAACTGTCACTGGGAACCAAATCCAGGTCCTCTGCAAGAGCAGGATGCTCTCTCAACTGCTGAGCCATGTCTCCGGTTCCCACTGTGGCTTTACTTTGAGTTTCCAAAACATTAGATTAAAGTATTACTTACAGTGATTTCTGGGGTATTTGTAGAGACCCTGACCTATGCACTAGAGGCTGTAACTCAGAGATTTTATACCATTGCCTCCCCAGATGTCACCCAGGAATGTGAGATACCGTTGCTTCCTGCCCCTGGCCACAGAGCATGGAATGGGACCCTGTCCTGCTTACTTTTCCATTGCTGTGACAAAATACTATGACCAAAGGCAGCTTACATAAGGAAGAGTGTATTTTGGCTTCTGGTTCCAGAGGGAGAATCTATAATGGCAGAGGGGCATGGCAGCAGGGAGCCAGAATAGGAAACTAAGAGGTCACATCTCAACCGCACACAGGGAGCAGAGAGTAAACTGGAAATGGGAGAGACTATGCCCTTTCAGAGCCTACCTCCAGCCACATTCTTCCTTCAGCAAAGCTCAACATTCCAGTTCTAAAAGTTCCGTAACCTCCCCAAACAGCTGGAGACCACCAACTGGGGTCTACATGATCCAGTATAGGAGCCCTGGAGGGGTGGGGATGGCCAACACTTTTCATTTAAACGTCCACAGGCTGAGTGGGGAAACCTGTTCTGGCTTATACTTCTCTATGTAGCACAATTTGTCACTCTGGTCCTTCTCAGGCTGTGCTATATGGAGGCTTGGCACCCTGACGGTGGAGTCTGAACTGTATAGACCTCAAACTCCACCCCTCCGATGGAAAAGAGGAAGGCTTCACACATTTGCTTGGAGAGAAAACTGCCAAGTTTATAATTATTCTATGTGAATAATCTTTTGTTTCTATTGCTTCTGTGTATTTCTAGAGTGGGAGGAATTTTGAGGGTTTAACCATGGCCCATTCTGCCAGGGGCTCCTAGCACATGTATTTGGAGAGGAGTTAAAAGCAATAAGACATACATGCCATACATAAATGTGTGTGTGTGTGTGTGTGTGTGTTAACTATGTATGTTCCATAGCCATAAATGTAAGCTCTTCTCTGTATTTGCTAGTTCTGAGTCCTCTGATATAACCGTCTGCACACCAGCATTCTTACAGGACTGTGGGTGTAGCTCAGTAGTATAGTATTTGTCTAACATGTCCAAGGCCCTAGGTTCAATCCCAGCCCTAAAATAAGAGACTTCGAAAAAAATAAATTGTATCTATGCTAACTGTGCACAGGCTCTCTTTTCCTTATCACCATTCTCTAAACAATACAATAATTATTTAGGTAGATTTTAAGTTCTGTTAGGTATTCAGACCAACCTAGAGATGTTTGGAAGTCGGGGGATGTGTGTGCATTATATGCAGATACTATCAGATTATACATAAGGGATTGGAGCATCTCCGGACTGTGGTGTCTCGTGAGATCTGGGCTGTAGCCCCCGTAGATGCTGAGGGGCGACTCCTGGGATGAAGGATGGGAACTTCTCATTTGAGAGAGCCAGACACAGCCAGATGATGCTAAGCCAGGCCCTTCCTAATGCCGAGGGCCGGCAGAGCGAGAGTGACAAGAAAGAAATGTACCCAGGAGCTCTGATTTATTGCACAGCCAGGTTCCGATGACCTCATCCCACCTCACTTCCATCAGATGGTGTGTTCCAAACCTGCTCCTGCTGTCTCAGTAGACACTCACCGAAGTACCCAGCACAACCAACGCCATTTCTCCTTGACCCCCTTTTCAGTGGAAAGAGAAAGGTTTAAGAGAAAGCCAGTCTCCCCAAATGTGAAAACCACTTTCCAGTAGAGTTTGGTTTTTTTAAATAATTTCCATGAAAAATCACCCCACTGATATTAGGTCTGCAGTCTTAATGATGGAGTAGTGTCCTTTTAATCATGGTGCCTGTCTGGAATGCAGCCTTAAGTAGGGTTGGTATCTGGCTGCTCCTTAGTTGGCCTTCGGGGAAAGGGTAGCCACAAGATGTTCCCACCCCTCTGTGCACCCTCAGGAATTTGCAAATGAAACTCATGAAAACAAGAACAGCAGCAACAACTTCCTTCTGCTGCAGCCAGATTTTGGACGGTTGACCATACTCGAAATGCACAGCCTTAGAGAAGCCCTGGGTAAGCAGCTCAGCAGAGGTCTTGTGTTGTAGAATATTATTTTAAGGTGTGTTACTTTTCTTCTTGTTGCATTTGTTTAACTCTGTGAAGCTGTGTTACTGTGCCTGTCTAAAACACCTGATGGTCTAAAAAGGAGCTGAACTGCTAATAGCAAGGCAGGAGAAAGAATAGGCAGAGCTGGCAGACAGAGAGAATAAGTAGAAGGAAAAATCTAGGAGAAGAAGAAAGAAGTAGCCAGAGAAGGAGGAGGACTCCAAGGACCAGCCACCCAGCTGCACAGCAAGCCACAGAGTAAGAAACAAAGAAAGGTATATAGGAAGAGAGAAGGAAAAGCCCAAAGGCAAAAGGTAGACATGGATAATTTAAGTTAAGAAAAACTGGCAAGAAACAAGCCAAGCTAAGGCCAGACATTCATAATTAAGAATAAGCCTCTGTGTGTGATTTATTTGGGAGCTGGGTTCCGGGCCCCCAAAGACACAAAGAGTAAGGAAACAACCAACAACCATCCTGCCGTGTTTGTAAACAGACTGAAAAGGCAAAAACTTTTTGTTTGTTTGTTTTTTTTCAAGACAGAGTTTCTCTGTGTAGTTTTGGTGCCTGTCCTGGATCTTGCTTTGTAGACCAGGCTGGCCTTGAACTCACAGAGATCCACCTGGCTCTGCCTCCTGAGTGCTGGGATTAAAGGTGTGTGCCACCACCACCAGGCTGCAAAAACAACTTTAAACAGTGTAGAAGGGTTTAGGCCACATGAAGGACCAAATGTACCTCAAGGGAGTGGATTGCTGAGTTTGTGGATGTTCTTGTATTCCATTGATTTTGATGGTGATCACTCCTTGTGGGGATTTAAGGAAAAGAGGGTCGTGGCCATCAGAGCCTGCTGCCCTGTGCATCTGCAGGACTTGGTAGGAGGTGAGAGCAGAGGGTTAAGAAACACCCACCTCCGTGAGTCCGTGTCTTCTGCTTTGTTTGAAGCAGGGTCAGCTCTTTGTTGCTCACTGCTGCATGTACCACACCAGCTAGCCTTCAAGCTTTGGGGTTCTCCTCTGCTTCCCATCTCCCTGCTAGAGCACCAGAATTATATAGATGTATACTACTGCCTGCAGCCTTTCCAGGGTCCTGGGGATTTGAATTCAGATTCTCACACTTGCATGACTGGTGATTTGCCCACCAAGCAATCACCTTGGAGCCTGATATATATAGCATTTTTGACCTTTGTTTTCCTACGTGCTGTCAGTGATCGCCAGGCAGTGTCGTACTGGGCTGGAGAGATGGCCCGGCAGTTAGGAGCACACACTGCTCTCTCTTCAGAAGAGTGGCTTCCGTTCCCAGCGTGGCTGGGCACCTGCGTTCTTGTTTGCACACCCTCACACAGAAACACATGAATTGGACGTAATTAAAAATAATACACACTTTGCCGGGCGGTGGTGGCGCACGCCTTTAATCCCAGCACTCGGGAGGCAGAGCCAGGCGGATCTCTGTGAGTTCGAGGCCAGCCTGGGCTACCAAGTGAGTTCCAGGAAAGGCGCAAAGCTACACAGAGAAACCCTGTCTCGAAAAACAAAAAAAAAAACAAAAAAAAAAACAAAAAACAAAAAAAAGCCAAAACTCCAAAAAGAAAACAACAAAAAAGGAAAAAAAATAATAATAATAATAATACACACTTAAAAGCAATGTAGTGCTATAAAAAACAGGAAATTTAAAAAGAGGGCTTTGTGGCAGATTGAGAGGTTTGGGTATATCTTGAATCATGTTAGGGCGCCGTTAAAGCAAGTAACAGAGTGTTTCCTACAGCATCAGGTTCGGTGTCCTGGCCTGAGTGGGCGTGGTCGGTGGCTAGGGTGAGGGTATGAATCACACACTCCCACCTTCCCGGTGTGTGCCGGCCGGCTCTGAGGCTGAGACTGGAAAGTGCGCTGTCCCAGCCCACTGCGCATACTTGGACCTGAGTGGTGGGTAGCACAACAGCTGAGCGTGGTTTCCGGTTTCCTTGCCCCCCCACCACCACCAGTGTCCCCATACATTATACTGGCATGGTTGGGGGTCCAGGTACAGGGCTACCATTTTGTAGCCCTGAGGATCTGGTGTGGCACTGGGACAGTGGCACTGGCAGTTCCTGATGGAACCAGGACGGCCTTAGAGTAGCACCCTGCCTGGGGTGCCAGGTTGTTTTGGCAGATGCGGCTCTAGCCAGGTTCTACAGAGAAAGTCCAATTCAGTGTGACTGTAAGCCATTAATATGGCTGTACTGGCCTTAACTAGCAAAAGATTCAGTTGTTTGCACTTGCATGCTGACTGATTTTTCTCTATTTACATATTGTGTTGCTATAGCAACTTCGTTGCAGGGAATGTGAAAAGTACTGTTAGGTACAGGCTGACTCCATCTAGAGGCAGGTCCGTGAACTGCAAGTGGGTTCAGTAGCCGTCGAAGGGGCTTACAGATACTCGAGTTTCATGAAATGAGGTAATGCTAAATAAAATATAAAGTAAAATAATTAAAATAAAGTAAAAATCTACACACAGCCCAAGACACACTAAATAGATTGGGATATGTACCGTGAAGAAATGAAAGAGAAGTTATAAAGTTATGTATTTCCTCTCTAAAACAAGTTGTTTTAAATGAACAAAAAATAGTGGCTCTTACTCAGCCCTAACTGGGATATCTTTATCGAAACCTTCCCTTTACGGCTCAGGGATCAATGCAGATGAGGAAGCAGAAAGAGTGTAAGAACCAGGATGACTCCAAGAAACAGCATCTTCCAGACATAGCAGAGTTGATGCCCATTTGGACTCAGAGACTGTAGCATCATGCACGAGACCCATCGGAGTGCAATTTAGACGTAAGCCCAGCACAGAGAAGGAGTGGTAGACACAAAGCCCCTCCCCTAAGAATCTATTTGTAATCTAGACCTGCTGGGAAAGGGAAAATTGGTTTTCTCCAAGTGTCCCTGGGCATATAAACCACACTCCAGGGCAGGCCCCATACCCAGGAGGAATTGGCCAACACAAAATGGACTCTGGTTTGTTTGGGGTTTCGTGTACCCTTTTTGTTTTGTGTTATTGTTTTGTTTGTTTGTTTGACTTTTTATTTTCTGTTTTGGAGACAGAGAACATGAAATTAGGTGACTAGCTAGGTGGGGGAAATGGGAGGAGTTGGGAGAGGAAAGAGTATGATCAAAACATATTGTATCAAATAATTTCAAAGAAAAATGTTGGGTTGGGTCTTGGTTTTCTTACAGTTGATAAAATGAATATCCTGAGAGGCTTTTATAAACTGAATCAATCTTTCATAAAATGTGGAGTTGGGCCCTGCGGTTAATTTCCGACAGGACTGTTTTGAAACTACTATCCATGATGATACAAGAGGTTCAGCTCATCTGTGCTTTGTAAGCTAATATTTTTACATACGAGATGAACGAAACATGGAAAAGTTTCTGCAAATGACCCACTTGCACCCAGTTCAACTCAAGGAATGCTTGTAAGAAGCTGTGCGGCCACGTGATGCATTGGTTCTTAAACAGCCCAGACATGGCGGCACTTGAGAGGCAGAGGCAGAACCATCTCTTTTGTGAGTTCCAGGTCGGCCAGGGCTACACAGTGAGACTTTGTGTCAAAGAAAATACAATTAGGTATCATTAGAAATCTCAGGCTGTTAAAATTCTTGGGTTGAAACTCGAGAATTGATGTTTCAGATTTCAAAGTAATTATTCAGTCAGCACAGACCGGATTCTAGGCCTTTTGTAGTTTGAAGGTGCAGTATCCCCACAGAAGCACCTGGGTTTGGACATGTGATCTTCTGCTGTTGGTGCTAATTGGGAAGTTTGTGAAATCTCTGGAAGATGGAGACTGATGGAAGAAATGGGTCCCTGGGGGCATGGCTGAGGCTCCATAGCCCTGCTCTCCTCCCCCAACACACACACTCTGCCTCCTGTGTGTGATTCACTGTGACTGACCAGCTTTCTGCCTCTGCTGGCATGATTTTTCTGCCATGATGGACTATCTCCTTCAGGAACTGTAAACCATGACAAATCTTTTTACTCTTAAATTGCCTTAAGAGTGTTTTATCACACCAACAGTAAAGAAACCAAGACCATGTCTTTTACCAAGGTCTTCCATGGTAGCTTTGTAGGCAAAGTATGCTTGGAAATGCAGTGACCATGGTAAACAGTTTTGGTTGATGCCAGGGGTGCGAGCCCTCCTTTAGAATGCTGGTGGGCCACAACCGAGGGGCAAGTTAGCCATGAGCATTGAAAAGGCTCCTAGGGAAGACTCAGGTCACCTGTGTTATTTTTTGCCTTTGCAGCCAGGGTGCTGGTAAGCCTGGATTATAGGTCACCGTTTTATAAAGTTTACATAAAACTTTTCAATGTTGAAGATGGAGGCACAGGATTGAAATAAATGAAAGGCGACAGATATCTAAACTTTATGGGTGGGGGGGATCGGTCTTCCAGGAGGTCAGTGTGAAATATTCCTTCCTCTGTATCACAGCCAGGAAGCCCCATCCTAGCCCAGATCCCTGCCCATTTTTTTCTGATGTGAAAAATATTCACTTAAAACAATCCTCAAGTTTCAAAGACAACATGGAAGCCAGCAAGGCAAATGTTTTATGTTATTTATACTTCTATATCCAAAATAGATTGGACTTGACTTAATCAAAAACAATAAAATTATAAGAACCATTTAAACAAGTACTTTCTCCAAGTAGCAGTTGAATGTAATACGTGTGCCAGGAAATTACGATCAGGATAATTGCTGGAACTTTAACCAACATGAAAAAACAGACAAAAGGAGAAATGTGGTGAACTAAATAGATTTTATTATTTCAGAAAAGTTTTATGCCAGTTCATTAGGGTAAAAAGATTTTAAAGCATTATGATTAAAAAAAACAATAATATGTTAACGTTCTTGACATCCCTTTATGCGGTAGTTGTATTTCAGTGATTTCTTTGAAAGGTTTGTTTGTTTGTTTTTATGACAGGGATTTATGCTAAAAATTGAAACTCAACTGACATAATATATCACACTGTCCAAAAGGTGTAACTTGGGGGCTGTAGGTTTCTGGGGATCTCATTTGATGACTGAAGAGTCATGTGGAAGCTGATTGGTGCTGGGCTCTCAGTATGAATTGCTGTATCAGGGAAAGGCACTCCAATTGGAGAAGAATACTTGGGAGACATGTTCCTGTTGAATTCCAGCGTGTCGAAAGAAAGTAAGAAAGGGAATCTCTCTTGCAGTGACAAAATTCCAATGCTTTGCCTTATTGAGACAGAGTCTCATGTGTCTCAGGCTGACCTTGCACTTACATGGAGGATAACCTTAAACTCCATATCTTGAGATTACAGGTGTGTGCCACCATACATTTTGACTATATTTTTTTTGGTTTTGTTTTTATTTTTATTTATTTGTTTGTTTGTTTATTTTGTTTGTTTGTTTGAGACAGGGTTTCTCTGTGTAGCTTTGAAGCCTTTCCTGGGACTCATTCTGTAGCCCAGGCTGGTCTCGAACTCACAGAGATCCACCTGCCTCTGCCTCCCGAGTGCTGGTATTAAAAGCGTACACCACTACACAGGCTTTTGGTTTTGTTTTTTAAATGTCTATGGGTGTTCTGCTGGCATGTATATCTGTGCCATCTGATTGGAACTATACACTGGGCCTGGTGTCGTCAATGTCCACACATTGTTTCTTTTAATGAAAAGCTCCTTCTCAAGCTAATTTGTTTTCTGAAAGCTGGCTTTCAAATGGGACCTTTTATGTTCTTCTAACTCCGTAAGAGTTTCCACATGGATTTTCACACTAGCTTAAAAACTATTTATTCTGTGCAATACTAGAAATACCGCTCTGCTGCACGCCTGCCTTATGTCACACACCCAAGCAGATCCTCCTCGAGGCTCTCATCCTGGCAGTGGCATCCAGCAGGCTGCCAGGTGACATCAGGAAACAGCTTTTTGGCAGGTTCTCATATTTCAGGTGGTGTGCTAAGAACACAGGAAGGCACACGTTCCGCATGGCTGAGGGGTCCATGTGTGTCTCCATAAGCAAAGGGGCTGCTGAAGGTCTCTGGTCTACTTTCCATTCAGATTTTTTTTTTTTTTCCAGTGAGCATCGTGATGTGGAATTGAGATGAAACAGGCCTTGGGTCTCGAGCCAAGGTCCTGTCTGGAGATTTTAGAGGGTGAGATTTCCATCTAGCATAGCTGCTTTTGAGCACACCAGCAGGTGGGTCCCCAAGCATCACATGACCCTTTCACTTTCTTGAGTCTTAGGAGCTGTTATAGGTGGAGTTAGATTCCCGCCCCCCTCCAGTTTTGCTTACTTAGGTTCTATCCCCCAGAATTTCAGAACGTGACTGTCTTTGAAGTCAAGATCTATGAAGAGGTGTATAAGTTAGAATGAGGTTATAAGGGTGGGTCCTAGTCCAGTAGGACTGGCGTCTTCCTCAGAAGAGCAAAATGGGATGTGGACATCTTCAGAGTCAAGATTCTATGAAGAAAGGTAGAAGGCAGCCATTTCCGATCCAAGGGAAAAGGGAAGCAGAGCTGGTCTTGAATTATGAGAAGATATATTTCTGCAGTTCAAGCCCCACAGTTTGCTCTTCGGAGCAGAAGATAACAGGGCTCAGGCCAGCCTCTCCTGCCTGCCCTCTCTCAACAGCCCAGAGTTGCCATAAGCATAGTGTCTTTCTTCCAGACACTAAGATCATGCTTGTCGAGTGTTCCCCTTGTTTCCAACCCAGGTTCTTCTATGCTTGCATAATGCATCAACCTGGTGTTTTAATACAGCCCAGAGAAAAACACAACCCTTAGCTACAGACTCCCTGGCATTCCCACTTTCCTTTTGGCAGCTCCCAGGCTCCAGCCTCAAGCTCAGCAGGCACACGTTGGCATCCACATGACTCAACTGTATCCCATCAGGGCAAGCCCCTGTTTTCATCCTGTCAGGTTTTGAGTTCTCAATAGTTTGAAAATGTCATTAAAAATTATATTCCCTCCAACTTTTCCATTTTCAGACTTTCCTGAGGTGTTAATTGGCTTTAAGACATCTCTGGCTAAATGTCTTCCAGTAATATAAAGTAATAGTAAAAATACATTTTTCTGTCCCTGTCCCTCCCAAGTTTTGCCCACTCTCAGTTTTCCCCCTCAATTCGTGTCTTTTATATTAAGAGTCTGCCTGCTTTCTGGCACCGTGAAAGGTGCCATGGTGAGTTATTTAAAAAAATATATATGAAATCTGGTTCTTGTATTTAAAGAATTTTTGGCATAACTGAAGACACATGTAAGGACTGACTTTGAAATACACACAGAGCAGAGACTTTGCAGATGAAGTTCTGCTTACACTCAGCCATACGGGGGTCCCTGCTGCTCCAGCCGGCAGCCCTGCAGCAACCTGTCCCTGAAGCACTCTGCCTGGGTGCCCGCCCCCCATTAACAGTGGACCCTTCACCCCCTTCAGACCTCTGGTCATCAGACCCCACACCCCCTCTCTTCTCCACCCTACCCTGATTTCAAGAGCTGACTCCGGGTCTTCTGCTTACAGCACTCACTCCAAACTTCAGCAGGCCAATTGTGAAAACGGATTTTTGACCTGGTCTCCTGAATGTCTTTCCCTTCCCTTCTTCCTTTCCTTTCTCCCCCTCCCTTTCTTTTCAAAAATAGGGTCTTGCTGTCCACCTTGGGGCATCTTTAAATTCACAGTCCTCTTGCTTCAGCCCCCCCTCAGGCCCACCCCACCCCCCGCCCCGAGTCATGGTGTTCCAAGGGTATGCCACTGTGACTGGTTCTCCTTAGTTTCCCAGAGATCTGGTTAGATTGGAGTGTTTGTTCATTCTTTGGTCTAGGGCCCCACAACAGCTCTAAGGCACCAGCATGCCCTTGTGAAAATTGTTCTTACAACATAACCACACACGAGGGCCTGTTGGTCAGGCCCTATAGAGGATGAGACAATAGTGAGGACTCCTGTGGAGGAGTACAAAGGCCTAGCTGGGATCATGCTCTTCGTCTGAAGTATCTCCAGCACACGTGGCTAGTGCAGCCCTTGTGAGGCCTAGGGCTCTGTATGTATCCTGTAAGAGTTTGGAAGACATCTTGCAGGAAGGAGTCGAGAGGTGGGAATTCGGTAGGAGAGATAATGGAATGGATGTCAGCAAACTGGACTGGCCACAGCAAACTGGGCCCCCACTGGCCACCCCGGGAGGAGAATGGCTCCGGCTGTGGATACTTGCTTCCCTTCAAAGCTGTTTTGATCACCAGGTTTATAATAGACTAAAGAAGCAGTGATACAAGTTGGGGGAGCAAGGAGTCTTAGAATCCTCTAGAGAAATGAGGGTGTTAGCTGTGGAAATAGGAAGAAAGATTTGAATTATGTGTGCATTTTGAAATATATTCCCACTATATAGGACTTTGTGCTGGGACATAGCATATATGTAAAAAACTAACCCAGGACATGCATGCAGATGGCACCCTAGTGGCTGACACATACTTCCCGCTGGCTCTTCAGGCGGTGTTGAATGTGATGAGCAGGGAGGCTAGGACTGCAGCCCAGGTGTCCTATCTCCATTGCCTACCTCTTTCTTTTATGTTATTATTGTTGTATGTTTCTGTCCATATGTGTGTAGCAGGACATGTACATGCCATGGCACACATGTGGAGTTTAGAGGACAACAGTGGAGGTGATTTCTCCTTCTGCCTTGTGGGTTCCGAGAATTGAACTCTTGTTGCCAGGCTTACCGGCAAGCATCTTTGGTCAGCACAAGCCCCGCTCTTGGTGACTGTATGAAAAGCACAAAAGAGAAAGAGGTAAATTCTAGTTTGGATGACTTAGAGAGTTTTAATGAACACTGAGCTGGAGAGATGGCTCAGAGGTTAAGAGCACTGGCTGTTCTTCCAGAGGTCCTGAGTTCAATTCCCAGCAACCACATGGTGGCTCACAACCATCTAGAATGAGATCTGGTGCCCTCTTCTGGCCCATAGTCATATGTGCAGGCAGAATACTGTATACATAATAAATAAATCTTTAAAAAAAAAGAGAGAGAGAGAAAAGAAAAGTAACATTATGTCTGGGTCTTTCAGGAATCTATAGAATCTGACAGTTTGAAAAGGGTTTGGGTATCTCTTTAGAACAGTAGCTGTACTGAAAAGCTGCCTTAAATAATATATGAATAGCTACCTGCTGACAGTTGAATGTTCCGAAGCTGAGCTGGGATACACCAGGATATATCTGTCTACAGTAGTTATTCAACTCCATTCTCTGCCATTCTCCCTCATGGCTACAGCTTGCCTCTCTATCATCCCAATAGAGACTACACGGTGTAAGGGAAGCAGATCGTGTAATGAATGTCAAGGGCAACTGGTCCAGGTTCCAGCAGTTACCTGGTGTGTGATTTTGGGCACCTTGACCTATCTCTGAGCTTCTCCTATAAACATTTACCTCATGGAGTAGTTGTAAAGACCAATTGAGCCCCTATTTGTAATGGTCTTAATTCATGGGTAGGTGTATAGTGAGCAGTTTATCTATTAGTTGATGGTTGCTTTTTCATCCAAGTCATACAAAAGGGTACAGTAGCCATTTGCATCTGCTTTCTAGGCCAGGACATTATAAATTCCATTTAGAAACACTGTCCTTATGAAACTCGTTCGTCAGGACAGTTCCTGTTTAACTTACTCCCTTTGCCTTCAGAGTTGAAGAAGGTACCTTGCTGCCTTCCACACCCATCAGGGTCTGCCATTTGACCTCCACATGGTGTTTTACTTACTAAGTTTTTAAGCTGTTCTGTAATAATTCACTTTTTTTGTTGACTGGTTTTTCAGTCTTTATTCTCATCAGTAGCATAGCCCTTAAGTTAGAGGCTGTATTGTTTCTGGAAGGTGCTCTGTGGAGGCCACTTGCTTCACTCATGATATTCCTTCTCTTGTTGAGTGGTAGACTCCATCTCTAAATTCTAATGTCTACTCCATGCTCTGTTGGATTCTAGACTCACCTATCTTTCCAATTCATTAGCTTGAAAAGTATGACTCACATATTCCAGCAAGGAGAGAGTTGATGTTATGGTGAATATAGATGGTGCTTCAGAAAATGTAGTTATGCTGGCAGAGCAGAATGATGTTTTTTAAAGGTTTACTTACTCATATATTTAATGTGCACTGGTGTTTTGACTATATGTATCCTGTATGAGGGTGTCAGATCCCCTGGAACTGAAGTTACAGACAATTGTGAGCTGCTGTGTAGGTGCTGGGAATTGAACCCAGTACTTCTGGAAGAGCAGCAAGTGCTCTTAAATGCTGAGCCATCTCTCCAGCCCCGAGTAGAGTGAACTTAAGATGATTTTTAGCAATGTAGTTATGCAATAGTACCTTTGGTTACTACAAACAAATAGAAACACAGGGTAAATATAATAAGCCAGAGTTAAAACATATCAGGTTTAAAAGGAAGGAAAGAAAACCTCCAGCTTCTAGAAGTGACAAAGAATGCCAAGGTGGGAATGACTATTGGATGTGAGTGTTTCAGAAAGGAACACCAGGCTTCCTGGACAGGGCTCTCGTGCTTACATCGCAATACACAAACAAAGAGAGAGATCAACCCAAGTAGATGATCGTCTAATAAAATGAGGTGGGAGTGAGGACAGTGTGCACACAGTCCAGAGAAACAGCGAGAATTGAATGTGAACACAGCCCAGGGAGACAGTGAGATGAGAGTGAGGATGGTGCTGTGGGATGGTCTGTATGTCAAATTACTCTGATTGGTCAATAAATAAAACACTGATTGGCCAGTGGCTACACAGGAAGTATAGGCGGGACTAACAGGAGAAAAGAAAGAACAGGAAGGTGGAAGGAGTCACTGCCAGCCGCCACCCTGACAAGCAGCATGTGAACATGCCGGTAAGCCACGAGCCACATGGCAAGGTGTAGATTTATGGAAATGGATTAATTTAAGCTGTAAGAACAGCTAGCAAGAAGCCTGCCACAGCCATACAGTTTGTAAGCAATATAAGTCTCTGTGTTTACTTGGTTGGGTCTGAGCAGCTGTGGGACTGGCGGGTGACAAAGATTTATCCTGACTGTGGGCCAGGCAGGAAAACTCTAGCTACAAAATGGTGTGCACACAGCCCAGGAGACAGGGAGGCGGGAGTGAGGACAGTGTTTACACAGCCCAGGAAGACAGTGAGAATGGAGTGCACACAGTCCGGGGAGACAGGGAGACAGCAAAGACGTTGGCCTTGAATCAGGACATTGGGACAAAAGAAAGAGAAAACTGTCTGAGAGCTCTGCACAGCTTCCCTATTGACCCAACTGGGGTGACAGGGAAGGCAGGGACAGACAGAAAATCTGGGAACGGGTGGGCTCTCCTTACTCCAATGGAGGCTCCAGCTAGACCCAAGAACCTCAGTGTGTTGATACGTCATACATCTGAACTGAGGAGGCAGCTGAACAAGTGGCAGCTTTAGCTAATCTCAGAGGGGGGCCTCTGTAGGAGAGCAGTCTCCCACTGCAGTCACCCAGAGGAGGAAACTGTAGGTGATAGTTTCTCCGTTGTTCCACATTTCACCTTTGGAACAGAGGAAGACTGTGTCTTAGTACTGAGCCTCATCACCATGCTCGCCACCAGACCACCAGGGTAAGGCTTTGCCAATTCCACGTGTCTGAGGCATTGAGGTCCTGGTTATGGCTATGCCCATTTCAACAATATGCGTTCACTCAGGACTTCATCTGCTTCCCACGTAGACAGGAGATATACAGAGGGTTGCAGCCTAAACTCACACTATCCACATTATGAGGAATCCTGGGCTTTATTAGTCAGGCTGAACTAGGTAATGCTGCAGTAACAACCCACAAACATCAGTGGCACTTACCATGACTAATGTTGATTTCTTGCTCAAGTTGCATGTGCAAGGCAGAGTGGCTGGAGTTCTCTCCTGTCACAGCTGCTCCGGGTTCTAGGCTGATGACAGCGCCATGTCAATACCCCAGGGACATGAAGTTAAGGAATCATAGTAAAACTTGTCTAGCTTTTAAATCTTCTGCAGGAGTGACACGTTTAAAGAAGTCACCAGGTCACGCTAATGTCCAGGGGATAAAGCCCTAGCATGTTTGTGAGCAATACCAGTGACAATTAACAGTAGCCCTACAAATCAATGTAAATATTATTAAGCTTATTTAGCTAGAGAGAAAAATATATTCAAGAAGAATACAAAGCTAAGGATAACTTACAATCCAAGGAGAAAGAGACAGAAAATGAAGGAACAATTCCAGAATGGGATAAAATAATTAAGACCATGTATGTTTAGTAGGAATTCAACGGGGCTGGAGAAACTTGGAGAAGAACAGTAGTGGAAGAGAACATAGATGAGGATTTTTTTTTTTAGAATTAAAGATGAAAAGGGATACAAAGTCACAAGTAAGATTTAAAGAGGAGGAGGAGGAGGAGGAGGAGGAGGAGGAGGAGGAGGAGGAGGAGGAGGAGGAGGAGGAGGAGGAGGGGAAAGAAATCCACCATAGGCTCACTAAGGACAAGCCGCAGAACATCAGCAATGAGAAGATGAGAGAAATGGTCGGTGCCCACAAAGAAAGGATGCGAAGTCAGAGAGTCGTGCAGTGATACCTTCAACACTCAGAGGGAACAGTCCATATCAGCCAGTTTGGGTTTGTTTGGTTTTCGTTTGTTTGTTTGTTTGTTTCTTTTGAATGAGTAAGCATAAGCCATTTTCAGGTAAACAAGACTGGAATATTTACATCTGTAGATTTGCTGGAAGAGCTCGTAGTAACATGTACTCCACACAAAATCCTTACTGAAAAATTAGCAAGCCAAACATATCAGTGCTTAAAACCAGTAACACAGTAAAACCAGATGGAGTTAGTTCAGGTATGACAGGCTGGGTTCAATATTAAATCAATTTAGGTAATCCCTCATCTGAACAGGCAAACAAATCATATGATTCTATGAATGACCACATAAAAATCCAATACCACTTTATGACATTTAAAAATATCTTGTTGAGCATATATACAAGGCCTTGGCTTCATCTTCCGCACTAAAAACTTGCAAATAAGCAAACACACGCTAACAACAAAAAGCTCCCAGCACAGTAAGAATAGAGGTGAACCCCAAAAAGAGCTTATATAAGACCCCTGCAGCCAGCTGTTACAATGCCATTCCTGTGAGGGGCCCCACCCACTGTGTCCAGCCTCACTCCTGTTACCGAGGGTAACTTTGGACACGCTTGCCAGTGCCATAGGCAGGGTGAGGCAATAAAGGCACGCAGCTTGGAGAGAAGAAATAAAGCTGCCTCTGGTTTCAGAAAACATTGCCTACCAGAAAATCCCCAAGAATGTAAAAAAGCCAGAGGCCAACCAAGCCCTCTGAGAGTTTCAAGGGAGTTCAGCAGGGGCGTCGGTCAGAGGAACAGACCCAGAATCAACTGCACTTTTGTGCTGAGAACAGGCAGATTCAAGGCCAAATGGAAACCACCACTATTTATAATCTCCCAAAGGAGAAGGAAGTGCTTAAGGACCGACACTCAGAAGGCAGATGGGATCTGTAAACCGAAAACGATGCTACTGAAGGAAATCAGACCTAATAATTGACGAAACATATTTTATTCATGAATTGGAAGACTCAGCCAAATAAAGCTGTCAGTTCTTCTTGAACGTCAGCCTTCTAGGCTTAAAACGGTCACTATTAAAAATCACAGTCAGGTTCTCTGTAAATATAAACAAGCCTGAGACTATTGTCACAAAAGAATGAGGTAGAAAGAATCATCCTAGGTGATTATAAGGCTTTCTGCAGAGCTGCAGGAGTCAAGCTTAGGTGGTGGTATTGGTGCATGGACATAGGCAGGTATCGGTGAAACAGAGCCGAGAACCTGGCAACACACACTCACACACATACACACACACTCATATGCATACATACTCATGCATATACACCCACATACTCATGCACACACACACACACTCATGCACACACACACACTCATGCACACATGCACACTCAAGCATGCACACACTCATACACAGGGCAGGAAGATGTTCATCTAATTTTTGACGAAGCTGCAAAGGTAATTCAATGAAGGGGGAAAAGAGGCTTTTTCCAACAAATGGCAGGGGAACAATGGTGTATTCATAGCTCTGAAAGAAAATGTCCCAACTTAGATCTCTTACTTTCTTTATAAACTAACTTTAAAAAAGGTCATGGACTCAAAAGTTAAAATTATAACATTTTAGATAGAAAAGTAGTAGATAGGAACTGGAGAGATGTCACAAAACACTGAGGACGAACTAGTACTGTAGAATATTATTTTAAGGTGTGTTGCTTTTGTTTATGTTGCATTTGTTTAACCCTGTGAAGCTGTGTTAATGTGCCTGTCTAAAACACCTGATGGTCTAATAAAGAGCTGAACGGCCAATGGCAAGGCAGGAGAAAGGATAGGCGGGGCTGGCAGGCAGAGAGGATATATAGAAGTAGAAAGAGATGGAGGAGTGAAAAAAGGAGAAGCCAGAGAAAAAGGAAGTCTCCAGGGGCCAGTCACCCAGCTACACAGCAAGCCACGGAGTAAGAGTAAAATTTACAGAAGAGAACAGGAAAAGCCCAGAGGCAAAAGGTAGCCGGGACAATTTAAGGAAAGTTAGCAAGAAACTAAGCCAAGCTTCCTCTGGCTGCTGCTGCTTCCTCCTCCTCCTCCTCCCAGTTTTCTCCTATATATTCTCTCTGCCTACCAGCCCCGCCTATCCTTTCTCCTGCCTCACCATTGGCCGTTCAGTTCTTTATTAGACCATCAGGTGTTTTAGACAGGCACAGTAACACAGCTTTACAGAGTTAAACAAATGCAACATAAACAAAAGGAACACACCTTGAAATAATATTTCCCCCAGCACTTTTCTTGCTCCTATCAATGAGGTATACGGGCTTCATCCACCACATGCTCCCACTGTGGTAATGTTCTGCCTCACCACAGCCCCCAAAACTATGAGCTACTGACCTATAGATAGCCATAGGTAGATGGATACCTCCAATACAGAGAGCTAAAATAAACCTTTCCCTTTTAAGGTAATCACCGCAAACATTTTGTTATACTGACAGAAAGTTAATATGCTATGCTGTTTTTATTTTAAGAGTTTTTAGATGTGACACCAATATGAGCTATAAAAGGGAAATCTGGTGAGTTAAACCAAACTTTTTTAAATGCCCTCTCAAAAGGGTGAGAAAACAAGCTACAAACCAAGAAAATTTTTTGTTAACCACATATATAATAAAGGACCAGCATTCAGACTATATAAAGAACTCTCGAAACTTGGTCCTAGCATATGCCTGTAATCCTAGCACTCAAGAAACAGGCAGGAGGATTGTCCTGAGTCTGAGGCCAGTCTCGAAGACATAGTGACTTCCAGGCTAGTTTGAGTTATAGATAAGATCCCATCTCAAAACAAACAAATAGGCAAACAAAAATCCCCAAGCAACAACAAAACACTCCTATTACTTAAAAAAAAAAATCCAATTAGAAATTGGATGAAATATAGAGACACTCCACTAAAGAGTAGGTATATGTGATAAATAAGCATGTGATGGCCAGCATCATTAGACTTTAGAAAAATGTAAATTAGGATCCAGTGTGATGTCACTATTGAATAGTTAAATAAAAATACCGATGCTGGCTAATCATGGTAAAGATTCAGAGAATAGGCTCACTCACCCCTTGCTGATAAGAGTGTAAGACAACACAGCCAGTCTGGTAAATAACTTTACAATTCCTTTAAAACTGAAAGTAGGCCGGGCGTTGGTGGCGCACGCCTTTAATCCCAGCACTCGGGAGGCAGAGCCAGGCGGATCTCTGTGAGTTCGAGGCCAGCCTGGGCTACCAAGTGAGTCCCAGGAAAGGCGCAAAGCTACACAGAGAAACCCTGTCTCGAAAAACCAAAAATAAAAAAAATAAAAATAAAAATAAAAAAATAAAAAATAAATAAAACTGAAAGTAGACCCACCAATTGTCATCCTTAGCATTTATCTCAGAAAAAGGAAAACTTCATCCAGAATCTTATGTAGAAGCATGTGTAGACCAGCTTCCCTTGAAGTAGCTGAAAGATAAAATCTACCTACACATCTTTCAATGGGTGAATGGATGGAGGATGCTACCCCCATACCACACAATACCATTCAGCAATAGAGAGAAATACTGATGTATGTAACACCTTGGGTATGCCTCAAGAGGACTGTCCTTTTGAATTAAAGCCAATCTCAAAGGATTGACCATTCTATTTATATGTAACACTTGAGAAACTACATTGAAGAGCTGGGCATTCCTTTCCATGCTGATAGCAATCATATAAAAAAAAAAAATGGCAAGTATCCAAGTATCCACTGGATTGTCTGCAAGAAATGTGGCAAGCGCAGATCTCTTGCCGTATGGATGAATCTTATTGTTAACTTGACTGAATCAACATGTGTCCAAATCCACAAAGCACACCTGAGGTGTGGCTGTGCAGGGATTTCCAGAAAGAATTAACCATAGTAGAAAACATGCTCAAATGTGGGCAGCCCCGTCCTAAAAGCTGGGAGTTCTGATGGGACAAAAGGAGAAGGAGAAAGTCTGCTACCACAGACTCGCTCTGACCCTTACCCCCCTCCTGGCTGCCATGATGTCAGCTGTTCTCTGCCATGTCCTCCTCACCATGTTATACTGAAACCTCCGGGATCAAGAACCCAAGTCCATCCTCCCTCCCTCCCTCCCTCCCTCCCTCCCTCCCTCCTCTAAGTTTCTTTGCTCAAGTATTCTTTCACCACAGCAGCATTCTGCCTAATGCAGTGATAGGGACTGGAAGGCCAAGGATTCCGTGTATGCCCAGGGGAAATGGCATAGGGAGAATGGTATGGTGGGCAGACTACGCCATGATTTTGGAGCAAAGGTAAAACTCCGATGAGGATGTGTTGGGATTGAATGGGTTGAGCCATCCATGGGTCTGGAGGTTGCTGGCTGTCTGGTTATGTAAGCATTTGGGGCTGGGAGGAGTGACAGGAAAGACAGCCGAGAGACCCATGCCGGGGGTCACTGCTCAACGATGAAGATGGATGTTCTTGTCAGCTTACACTCTAAAGAGCTGTCACGAAGCTGTGCGCCCCAGGAGCCCAGCCTTCAGCTCTCTGTGTTACCTGGGTAATCAATAGGCATCCACTCACAAAATTGGTGTGTGCCCAATAAAGATATGAACACAAAATCACTTTAAAAAAAAATCTTATTCTGTATTCAGTGGGAACCTGGAGGTGTGATTTTTTGAAGATCAGAGAAAACCACCAATTTATTGATTTCCCATTTGTAAACCTTGTTTTTGTTTCTTCTGACGTTAAGATGATCTTGGACCCTGAATATGCCAAGGTTCATGCTTGGCATCCTCAAATACCTTTTAGCGTGGATTTAAATAGCTAAGACCATTGATAGCATTGGAAAGGGAGCTCTTTGTCTTGCCTGCAACATTGTGCAACCAAACCTTCTATTTCCACACTCCTAAAAGATTGCCTGCCCCATCCGCTGTGCCTAAGATGGCTATAGAGAACACACTCAGAAAAATATTGAAGATGTGCTCCTTTTGGAGGTTAGAGTTCTAAATCGAGTGTTTTGTTGAAAGAGCCTCACTTTCCTGGATGTGTCCAGATTTGAGTGCTGGCAGGAAGCGCTGAAGTCCACACAGCATTAAACACAGGGCAGCTGTACAGGAGGAGCACCCGAGCCCTGCCAGGCTCTGCGGGCAGCCTGGAGAGGGAGTGTGCCCAGCTCTTACACAATGGTTTCAGCTGCTCCAACAACAAAAGCACCTGTTGCAGGGTGAGCTCACAGCCTGCTATAAAAACATCAGGGACGTTCTGGTCCTGGCTCTGCTGGGAGGGCCAGAAGCTAGTCAGGGAGCCCGGGTAACTCTCTCCTCCTGGCTAATCTTCCATTTCCTGGGCCATAAAATCCTGACCCAGGAGAGTCTGAGAGGAATCTTGGCATGACAGACATGACGATGAGTCACAGGGTCTCCCAGCAATATTTTATCAATACTGATGATAACAAAGGGGCCTGCTTATCCATTTTGTGTCAGGATGAAAGGTAAATGGTATTTGGCCGTAACAAAACGGAAGAAAGATATTGCCAAGAAAAGATTCACCAAACCCAAGGCCTTCATACTCTGAAATGCTCTTGTCTGCCTTTTCTAAAGAATCGCCTATAACAGTGGTTTTCAACCTTCCTAATGCTGCGACCCTTTAATATAGTTCCTCATGTTGTGGTGACCCCTAACCATAGAATTATTTCATTGCTAATTCATAACTGTAATTTTGGTACTGTCATGAATTGTAAATGTCTGATGTGTAGGATATCTGGTATGCCACCCCTGTGAAAGGCTTGTTTGACCTTCCTGAAAGCGGTAGCGACCCACAGGCTGAGAACCACTGGCCTACAGGGTCTGAAGCATTCTTTCCCCACAGACTCCTCTGTTGAACGCTTGGTCTCCAGCTGGTGATGCTCTTCTGGGAATTTATAGATCCTTTGGAACATGCAGCCTACGTGAAGGCTGTAGGCCATTAAAAGCTAGGCTTTGAGGGTTTATACCTCACTTCTGCTTCCTGTTCAGCTGTTTCCTCTGTGGAGCAATCCTATCACTCCACCCACTTCCTGTTCAGCTCTCTGTTTCCTGTGCACAACTGCCCTATCACTCCAACCACTTCCTGTTCAGCTCTCTGTTTCCTGTGCAGAGCTGCCCTGTCACTCCAACCACTTCCTGTTCAGCTCTCTGTTTCCTGTGCAGAGCTGCCCTACCTGCCATGCCTTCCCCACCACAAGGGACTGTGCTCTCTAAACCATGAGCCAAAGTAAAGCTCTAACTTAAGTCACTTCTCTCAAGTATTTTGTCACAGCAGTAAGGAAAGTGGGTAACACAAAGACCATCCTCAACACCTTTAACTCACCAATGATGTGGCCATGGCTCTTGGTTAGTTTTTATTGTCAACTTGTCACAACCTAAAGTCACCTGGGGAAAAGAACCCTCTGTTGAAGGATTCTCTCTATCAGAGTGGCCTGGGGAGTATCTGTGGACGTTATCTTCATTGCTAATTGATGTAAGAGAACCCAGCTCATCGCACGCAGTACCATCCCAGGCAGGCTGTCCTCAGCTTTATAAGAGAGCGAGCCATTGAGCAATGTTCCCCCATGGTCTCTGCTTCAGGTCCTGCTTGAGCTCCTGCCCTGACTTCCCTCACTGATGGATTGTGACCTGGAGGTGGAAGCCAAATAAATCCTCTCCTCCCCAGATTGCCTTTGGTCGTGGTGTTTATCACAGCCACAGAAAGCAAACTAGAACACCGAGGCTGTGGACATCAGTCACTCCTTTATCCAAGCCACCCCATGAAGGTGGCTCCATTGACAAGTGATTAATTGTGCTCATAACAAGAGACAGCAGAGGTTGTTTCTACAAGTTTGTTTGTGGCCAAAAGTTTTAAGTGAACAGTCAACAAATGACACGTTTCTCAATTTTAGACTTACTTTGAACGACGTAGTTATATCCTCGGCTCTCCTCCTTTTACCTGCCCCCTCCCCCTCTCCTTTTCTTCTCTTTCCTCCTCATCCTCCCACTCAGTTTCTTTTTCCTTTTTTTGCTCAAAATTTTTTTCCATAAAATATATTTTGGTCATGTTCCCCCCACTCAGTTTTATGAGACCATGTCTCATCTACGGTCTAGGCCAGCCTTGGAGCTGTGGTCTTCCTTCCTCAGCCTCCCAAGTATTGGGACGGCAGGTGCCTACCACCTTGCCTGGCTTATTCTTTCTTTCCTACATCAACTTGGAGGAGCCATATTGTGTAGAGCTAACAACATAGGCTCTGAGGTCAGGCTGCCAGCATCACGTACGTCCCCACTTTACCAGCTCCCACTGTGTGCTGCTGCCCGGCTGCTAACTAATGATTCTCGCCTCCACTCCTCATCGGTAAATCAATGTGCGGGTAGAACTTGCCTCACAGTGCTCCTGTGAGGATTAAATTAGTTAATTTATACTGCAGTGTAATGTCTGAAGTACAGTAACTGCTACAGGAATGGAGTGGTGTCATTACAGGCTCGCAGACAGCCACAGAGGGTGCCCTTAAACTGTACCTAGAACCTGGATATTTTTCCTTCTCTCCACTCACGAGGCCAGGACTATCTAGTAATCTACCAGGTCAAGACCTTGCTTCTTATCTTGGTACCAGCAATCCTCAGAAAGAGGCCAAACTCCTGGGTCACTTCGCAGGAATCCTCTGTTCAAAACATGACACAGACCATCATCGGGGCATGACAGCCAAGTCAGGGTACAAGCCCAGATTCTGCATGGCTTTGTCATCTGTCAACCCTGCCTCGCCCCTCAGCCCAGCCCTTGACGTCTAAGCTGTCCTTTTAACAGCCCAACTTATTGCTAGCAATCTCAGGGCCTTTGAACTTTGTTTCCTTTGTCTGAGATAGTCCTGGGAACCCTAGTGAGAAGAGCAGCTTTCCTTCATCTGGTCTTTATTTGTGTCATTTTATCCGAAGAGGGCTTCTCTGGGCACTCTGGGAAATACCCTTTCTGGTAACCTTATCCCTAACCTGCCTGATTTCTCTACTGCACACTGGTGACTGCCGGGCACACAGTCTCATCATTTGTTTATTAACAAGATGCCCGTCTCCTCCCTCTGACAAGCAGGAAGAGTCCAGGAGAATAGCCACCTTATTGAATTTACTGTTGTTTTACAAGATCCTGGTGGGGTTGATGCCTACTGACAAATTGTGTTCCATAAACTAATGAGTTACAGTGGATGGGAGAAGAGTTGCTCCTGGACCTTACATGCCCTATCTTAATCCCAGGAAGTAAGAGTCACAAGAGGACATTTATTCTCTTGCCTCTATCATCCCCAAGAGGCCGATTCTCAGACCCACCCAACGCAACCCCATTTTGCTTTTATACCTGTGTGTCAGGTGTTGCTGTTCTGTTTGATTGGTGAAGCTCGGTGCGATACCTGACTGCATGTACTCATTTCTGAATGATTGATTTTCAGAGTCTCGCTATGTAGCCCAGGCTTGGCTAGAACTCACTATGTAGAACAGGCTAGCTTCAAACTTACAATTGCCCTCCTGTCTGTACCTTCTGAGCACTAAGATTACAAATGTATGTCACCATGCTTATTTACATAATGTACTCTTTTAAACGTTTTACATGTACGAGTGTATGTGTATGCCTGTGCACCTCATGTGTGCAGCTCCTGTAAAGGCCAAAAGAAGGTGCTGGATTCCCTGGAACTAGAGTTATACACAGTTGGGAACCATCATGTGGGTGCTGAGAATTGAATCTGGGTCCTCTAGGAGAGTAGCCAGTGCCCTTAACTGTTGAGCCTTCTCTCTAGCATGAAAATAGGAACAATGCAAATAAATCTCATGATAATTTTTTTTTTTTTTTTTGCTTTTTTTTGGTTTTTTTTTTTTTGAGACAAAGTTTCTCTGTGTAGCTCTGGCTGTACTAGAACTCACTCTGTAGACCAGGCTGGCCTTGAACTCAGAGATCCGCCTGCCTCTGCCTCCCAAGTGGGATTAAAGGCGTGCGCCATCACCACCACCTGGCATGGAAGTATGTTTGATGAAAGAATCCAGGCTGGGAGTATGTCTTGTATGATTTCCTTTATGGAAATCAAGGAAATGAGACCTAATCCACAGTGACGGTAAGCGGACTCGTGTTTGCTCAGGGAGCTGACAGAACCGTTCGTTGCAAAGGGCCTGAGGGACATTGGGGGGTGGGGCTGATGATCGTCATTTGTGTTTTGGTGATGGTTTCACGAATTCATGACTAGGTCTAAACTTCCCAAATTGAAGCCAGATGTGGTGGCACACCCCTGTAATCCCAACATGCTGGAGGATGAGGCAGGAGGATTGTGGGTTCAAGGCCAAGCTAGGCTACATATTGAGACCGCCTCCCTCCAAACAACAGCAGTGAAATAAACTTGTCAAATCGTGCTCCTTAAGTATATGCCACTTAGTGTGTGTGTGTGTGTGTGTGTGTGTGTGTGTGTGTGTGTGTGTGTGTGTGTGTAATTTTGCTCAATAAAGCTGTTTTGAATGGGGGTGGGGGGGATAACTTGCCCAAGGTCACACTGACAGTTTCTAGTGTGCCTTTCCATTTCCTGCATTGCCCACTAGGTGATTAATGAAGCTTGGGTTTTTAACATTAATGACTTCCCATTTATTTACGTATCCTTGGTGTGGAAGGGAAAACTCTGAGTTTGTGGTGGGGAGGTGTACTAGCCCACTTTCTAAATTTGGCTCCTTGAGTCCAAATCAAAATCAAGTAGACAGAAGTAACTGGGTGGTGTCTGTGGGCAGGCAGTGGGATTGCCAGCCCACAGAACTTTCAGATGCGCACATGGAGAGAATTAAACGTCTTGACCAAGGTCACTGAGAACAGCAGCTTTGGCGCAGGAATCAGACTCCGGACAGCCTGTCTTTTGTCTTTCAACATGAAAGGCACAGTGTTCTTTCTTTCTCTCTCTCTTTTTTTAATCCTGTACTTGAGATCAAGCCCAGGGCTCCCCATACCCTAGTAGACACTCTACCAAAAGCCTCCACACACCCAGCCCTCCTCCTCCCATTCTTTTCTGGCAAACTATAACTCCCTCCCCAATAGTTTCTAAAATATCTGTTTCTCACAGACTTTTGTGCATATCTTCCTTTTTCTCTCATGAGGGAGGCCTTCTAGATGCTTCCTGGCACATAGGACTCATTGTTAATCTCTCCCCCGGTTCTCTGTGGAAAGCCAGATCAACAGTACTTTGTGCAGCTAAGAAGTCATAGTAAACTGTGTGTGTCGGATTAAGGCTGGAATCTCAACTCTTTTAGTAGGCCACAATTCACTTAATACATGTGTTTCTTATAATGCAGCCATTCCTCGGCCAATTGTTTTGCCATTAAATGGCAACCTTAAAAAGAAATCTATTGCTATGTGCTACTGAATACCCGCTTGATGGCCATTGACACAAAGACATTCAGAGGAGTCAGCCGATTCTCGGGTAGATCAAATGAAACAAATTCACCCTCGATGAAAACAGACTTTCTGAGATGCTTGAGTTCAATTTTAAAATTTTATTTTTGTGATTATAATGTAAATACATCACTTCTCACTCCTCTTTCTTTCCTCCAAAGCCTCCCATATACCCCTCCTTTTTAATTCAATAGCTCTTTACACACTATATTTCAGTGTATCAATCTTTCCTCTCTGTGGTACTTGTATTCCCAAGTCCTTTGGCCTATTCATTCATTACTGGGATTTAAGTGTGCCTTTTGATGCTAATTGCAACTAAAGGAATACCTTTAGTGCATTCTTTTATAATATTAATATTACTCCTAGGTTATCTATTATGAGAAGTTGTGTGTGCATATTTTCATGTATGTTTATGTGTTTGTACATATTCATACGTACACACATAATTATTCCTCCATTTCTATAGGCTCTGTATATATGATTTCACCCAAACACAGGTCAAAAATATTTAGGAAAATAAAGAAGTTTGTATTGTGGATGAAAAAAAAAGGATTAAAAGGAGGATTGGGGGAGGAGAAAGTTTACTGTAGTTAGAAGGAAGAATACAGAGAGAGGCAGAGACATCTGGGAGACATGACTGATCCTAGGTATGATGGAAGAGAAGGTCTATTGTAGATATGAGAGACAGCGTAGACAGAGACATCTGGAAGGGTCCAGACTGCACATGACAGGCTGACTAAACTGGACCATGTGAGGAGAGGGGGGAGTGGACTAGGGGAGGGAGAGGAGAACCAAGAGAACAAGAGGCTAAAAGGATAAAGGGGGGCACATAACCAAAATGGCGGAGTTCTATAGGGAAGAGCAAGAGAGGAAGGGCAGTCCAGCCCCAGGCTGGAGAAGTTTAGGGTAGGGGTGCATGATGTGCCAGCCAGGACGACCCTGTAACAGCGACTGAGGGATGCTGGAAGAACCTGGGGTCCAGATTCCACTTTGATATGTTAACAGGCACCTCAGCCATTTGTCCTGGGTTTGAGACCCAACACACTGAACAAATGCTATAGACTTTTCTTGTCATTAACAGTTTATGCAGTATTTTCATTGTATTAGGTATCATAATCACTCTCAAGGTGGTTTAAGGTATACTAGCGGTTTGCAGGCTGTTAGAGATTATTTCAACATTTTATAGAAGGGATTTGAGCATCCAAGGATTTCATTATCCATAGATTTCCTGGAACTGATACCCCATGGGAAGTATAGCCTATTCGGACAGACAGAAAACGTGAAACTAAACCCCAGTGGTTTTTTTTTTTTTTTTCATTATTTCATTACATATAAAATGAACACTAGCATGTGACTTTGGCTGTAGTTATGGACATTAGTTTGTTTTTGTTTTTTCTAATTTTGAAGGCTACATACTATTAGCAAGAAGTTGTTAAAGGAAGTGGACACTTGGTTGAGGTCAAGGTTACCACAAAGTTCCCCAAGGTAACATGCCTAATAAAACAAGAGCAGGCATGGCCAAGGGGACATTAGTCATATCTGCATGAGAAAAGCTGTAGCTGTGTGGCCAGATGGAGCACTGTGACCGGACGTTGTTTGCGTCTGCACAATTCCAAGACAAAGATACTGTATAATTGTTATGTTGGCTATAACTCTTCAGTTTGATTGTCCCAATCCCACAAAAAATGTCTGCTAGAGGAAAAAAAAATCTGAGTAACCTAAAAACATCTTGATTGCTGCTGATACATGTAAGTCCTTTGTCCTCTGGCTTGCTTGTTCGTCTTTAGGAATCATGTGGGACAGTTTTGAGTTTGGCTTACCCAAGGTTCCAAGTGACTTAGTAAATCCCACTCCAACTCCTGTGCCATGGCAACAGGTTGGAAAGTGAAGGACCTGACTCCAGATCTTCCTGCCATTTCCCCTTAAACATGGTCACTCAGCCTTTCAATGCCAACACTGTCCAGAAGCGGCTCTAGTCAATGTCACGGGCTACCTTCATGTATGAATTGGTGCTCTGACGTGACATCTCCTTTACCGGCAAGACCCTCCATTCTTAAGACGTGATTCTCTTAGCTCTGGACACCTCCTGCTTTCTCAGTGAGTCCCTGGCCATTCCTTGTCAGCCTCTAGGCTAGTTTCTTCTCATAGTCTCACTCACAGAAAATGGTTTTTGCCCCAGACTTCATGGCTTCTCGCTACTAGTGCCATATGTGATCTGATCTGGTTCTTTGGTGCCAAGCACCAATGACACGACAGAGCCTTCTCTCTCTGTATACCTCCCCTGAGATTCACATTAGTATTTGAAGTCATTTACTCGACTTTCAGAGTTAACGGGTCCAAAATGAATTTCTGATCCCCTCCATCAAAATCTATGCCTCTCAGGTTGGGATCTGCCCGAAATTGGGCAGACGGCATTGTCCATTGCCAGTTGCTCATGTTGAACTTTCACCATTATTCTTGAGTCCTCTTTTGATTTCATTTTTACTCAGCCTAGAGGAAGTTCTATTCAATTCACCTTCGAGATATAGTCTATCAGTTGCTTTTTTGGTTTTTTGAGACAGGGATTCTCTGTGTAATAGCTCTAGCTGTCCTAGAACTTGCTTTGTAGACTAGGCTGGTCTCGAACTCACAGAGATCTTCCTGCCTCTGCCTCCTGAGTGCTGGGATCAAAGGTGTGCGCCACCACTCCCGGCTCGGTCAGCATCTTTACTGAACACATATAGACTCTTCCTGTTGTCACTCTCCCCTAAACTATGTAGTATCACAGCTACTTCTATAGCATTGATGCTGTAGTGCATATTAAAAGTAATCTAGAGATGACTTAACGTATACAGGAGGGTATGCGTAGGTGATATGCAAACACTGCATTGTTTTGTAAAAGGGATGTGAGCATCTCTATATTTTGGCATGGTGGTGGGGAGAGGGCTCCTGGAACTGATTCTCATGCCGCTAAAAGGCCACTGGGTATCCAGAAATATGATTACTTCTCACCCTCCTTCCTGTCTCACCCATCCTAATCTCTCTCCAGGTTTTGCTTATCCTCCTGTGGTTCCTTAGTGGTAGTCTTCACCCCTCTAAGTGAGCATTTACCAAAGTGATTCCAATAAGCAGGCCCATCTTGCCTTGCCTCTCCGTACAATCCCGCCAGCCTCCCAGCTGCATCAACAGTACCAGCATTGATCCATCTGTATGCATCAACAGTACCAGCGTCTATATGATCCTACCACTTACAGCTTTCCTGGCCTCACATCAGTCTGCTCATCACTTCTCCTCTGCCTCCAGACAATGTAGCTCTCTGCTGCTCCTGGTACTCATCAGTCAGACTTCTACTTGAGAAACTTTCTGTTCCTTTTCCCTGAACTGTTAGCCCTCCGGATATCTGCAAGCCCGCTCCCACATTTTCCCCAAACATCTTTGTCTCCGCAGGACATGGAACTCCTGTGAGTCAAATAGCAATCCACCCACTCCGGCCTGCTGCTCGCCTGCCCCCACACTCCCATTTTACTTTTCCCCTATTATCTGACACACTCCACACTTCTTTATGAGTTTATTATCTCTTGTGTGGCAATGCACGTTAACAACTCCAAGCTGACTGCTTTATTATCAGCCCTGAGGACACTGTGTGGTGTATGTAGGCACTCAGTCTCCCTAGAGTGAATCCAGTCCATCTGTGATCGCACACAACTCTTGAGTGAAATGGATGCAGTGCCACTCTATAGTCGTGAAGCAGCTCCAAGTTTTACCCACAATTCTCTCTTACTAGAGAATTTATTTAAGGATGGCTAAAATCCTAGCTCAACCAGCTCGCCCTTGGTTGTTTTCACACATGTCAGCACGCTGTGTAGTTGAGTTAGCCTGTTCTGGGGAACCTGGACATAGGCTATTATTCTCCTCTCTGTTCTGTTTGTGATATAAGCGGTGTGTTTCTACGGGAGCAGAATGGCTGTAGATGATAAGGCTAGGGGATGCACTGAGCCCGGAAGTGACAAGTTTGGGGTAATCTTGTCTGTCCCGTTTTGCTGGAGCCCGGGGTGGCCAGACAACTTGTTGAATGCATGTTGTGTTCAGGACAGCACAATCCAGTGACTTTGCCTGATAAATTCCTGAGGCAGCAGGGTGGCTGGAGGTACCTGTGGGCCTGATCAATCTCTTCCAGTGCTTTTATTAAAGTAGGAATGCACACCGAGGTCATTTAGATCTTGAGGCATTTAGAAGGGACTCGTATTTCTGAACAGTGATTTATGGTGAATCTGGAAGCAAAGGTTGTGTGTTTTCCAGGCAGTGGGGACAGAAATCCTAGCAGCTTGGTCGGCCTCAGGTTCCTCCTCCCAGACTCCTCCTCTAGAGCGGCTCCAAGGGGGCCCACATGATTCAGCTGCCCTCAGATGCTCATTCTTTATTGTGATCCTGTGGTTGACATCAGAAGCTCCTCTTAAAAGCCATTGTGAGACTTCAAAGGGAGATGGGGAGGAGAAATAGTCATGTGTGGGTCTCTCAAATGCCTCTTTAGAAAATAACAAAGAGGGGAGTAAGATGTAAAAAAAAAAAATGACAAAAATCCTTGGGTGGCAGGATGCGGGGCGGGGGGGGGGGGGTGTCTTGAGAAAGCAGATTCAAAGTGAGATTTGTCGAGCGCAGTCTTGGAGGTTTATGTCACAAGAACAAGCTCCATCAGGTTGGCCTTTCCTTCGAAGCCCCACATGTTAGAAGCTGGTCAGTTTGGGAGAGAGAATGTCGTTCTTACCCTCCTTCACCTGGACCACACTAATAACGACCCCTTCCCTTCTCACATGCTCTTAAGTAAGAAGTGGCCCACACAGGTCCACCTTTCAAAATGTAGTGGATTTGCCTCCCGATCCCTCTGTCCCTCCCCTGTGAGGACAGTCCTCACCAGGAATGAACGCTTCACCAAACCTTGTTCTTCTTTCCCATTATGCTACCACATGCTCACACATCCACGGTTGGGCTCTTGGGTGCCCATCCCAGGCCTCAGCTAATCTATGAGCTAAGCCTTAGGTCTCCTGAAGCCGCTTAGTTCCTCTGGCCAGGACCAAGAGGACATTCCAGTTCTCCTGCTGGGCCAGGGTGTGGAAAGGGGCAGAGACGGGAGGTTCACAGGGGGCTGCCAGCACATCCACTCCCTCTGGTGGCTTGAGGACACAGGAGGAGCCCTGCTGGGAGCAGAAGGCAGCGCCCTGGGGTTGGGAAGTGGGTGGAGGTGAGCCAGGAACAGAATGGACTTGCTCTGGAGGCCAGAGCCCTGTCACTGTCCACGTCAGGCTGGAGTCTGGCTGGGTATGGCTGGGAGTGCGCAGGAGACAGCTGTGAACTTTTATAATAGCCCTAGAAAATACTATGGAAAGCCCAGGGAATCAGTAAGAGAACAAATGACAGAATGATTACCAGAGAAGAGCCGTGGGAAACAATTTCAGATATAAAATAGTAACAAAGTCAGTGACATATAAAAGATGGTGCACTATTAGTAGTTCAGTTGGATTCACCTTTGTTTCTGGTACAAAAACCAAAGCTGATCAGATCAGCAGTGAGTGTGCTGTGGTACCTTGCTCCATCAGGAACACTTACCAAGTGAACTGTTGATGGCATACGGCCCCAGCTTCATGATGGCCAGAAGGTGAAGACCTTGCTGTTGTTCTTAGCTCTGGCTGAAATTTCTAAGCACCCAAGTCCTAGTGTGTAACACACCAACCTGCTGCCCTGGGCAGCATACAGTACGTGCATACCTTTTGTCAATGTAGTTTTACATTTATTTATTCATTTTTATTTTATGTGCATTGGTGTTTTGCCTGCATGTGTCTCTGTGAGGGTGTCAGATCTGGGAGTTACAGACAGTTGTTAGCGGCCATGTGGGTGCTGGGAATTGAACCCGGGTCCTCTGGAAGAGCAGTCAGTGCTCTTAACCACTAAGCCAGCTCTCCAGCCCCATCAGTGTAGTTTTAAAGTCTGGCTAGCAAACTATAAGACAAAAGTCTATTCCCTCTTCATGCTTTGACAAATACAACCTTCATAATGTCCAGATCTGAATATCAAGGCAGGTTTGATTTTAAGAGTTCTCTGAACCATCAGCACAAAGCCAGCTTTGTGATTGAGAAGTTCCACCCCTGACATCTCGGCCCGCGACAATGATGCCAAGGTCGCCTGCCTCCCTCTGGTTCAGCCTCCAGTCCGGTTCTACTTCGCATGGCGGCTGGAAAGACTCCCCACCAACAGCCATGCCACGTCACTCCAAGAATTTCTTTGCCCATGTTGGCAGCTTAGGAACATAGGTGCCCCTCCAGACACCTGTGTCACATAGTATGACCCTTACTATTCCATCAGAATGGACGCACATCAGTCTTGCCCTTTTCTTAGGTCAAATCACAAAGCTTTAGGAAGTGGATCTGTCCTAGGAGTGTGGGCATTGGATGGGTTATGTCTTTTCTGGGCTCATGAACAATATGGCAACTCTGTGGGTTTTTGTTATAACTGTTGTTGTTACTTGTTTCTTTTAAGGGCTTCAAAATGAAGGCCAGAGAGCTATGGATTTCCCCAAACTGCCCACATTCTTTCTCCCCTATTGAAAATATTTTGAGACTAGCCTTCAAACTCCTAAAAGAAGCTGAGAAAGACCTGCCCAGAGAGGAACAGTTGCCTAGAATGAACCACACCCTCCTGGCTGACTGTCTTTCCAAATTTTATTGCTTATCTAGTATTAGATCTAATAGATACATGGAACTAAAAAGCAAGGAGTACCCTATGCACGCTCCTGAATATCTGTCAGTAGCAACATATGACTGTGTTGGCCTCATATTGGGGCCCTCCCCTTTAGGCCCTGTGATAGAGACATGCGCACCCTAAGGCTTAAGAGTGGCAAAGGCCAGCCACTCTAAGAGAATTGTAACTGCTGCCCACAAGTCTTTCCTTGATGTGCAGACAGGACATGCATGCTGTTGTTGAGACTCAGAGGCAAGGAGAACTAGAATTACTTGGACCCCGGAGCCTGGAGATGGAAATTGAAACACAGCCATGACAAAGGAACCAATGTGTCAAGCCTAGGCCTAAGAGTGAGGAAAGAAGTAGGAAGAGGTGGCCCAAAGCACAAGATGCTTTGAGGTCCAAGCAGCCCATATTTGTGCCTTTTTAAAATAAGCTTGAGCCTCGCATGGTGACACTGAGCTATAGTATCAGCTACAGAAAGTCTGAGACAAGAGGGTTTAAAGCTTGACAACAGTCATAAAACAACAACAACAGAATATTTTTAATTCAAAAAGTAAGAGGAGGTTGGGCTGGGTAGATGGCTCAGTTGTTAAGGTCAATTTCTATTCTTGGAGGGGACCTGGGTTCAGTTCCCAGCACCCACATGTCCACTGACCACTGCCTATAACTCCAGTTCCAGGGGATCTGATGCTCTCTTCTGGTCCCCATAGGTCCCTGCAAGCATATGGTGCACATAAATTTACATAGTTGTACACACACACACACACACACACACACACACACACACACACACTCACAAGAATAAAAATAAATAGTAAAAGTAGGTGACTATAACCGCATTGCATCATATACATGTATTATATTGTCAAAATTAAAAATAATCAATAAAAATAAGCTTGAAAAAGTAGGATGTCAGTTCTATGACATGGACTTCCAAGGTGCAACTCCACTTACTGACATCCACTGGTAGTGTCTGTTGTCAGAAAAGAGCTTTATCTCTTTGCTATTGGCATGATTTGTGGTGTACTGAGGCCCCCTAACCCTAAACCCTGTGGCCTAAAAGCTTCCTCGAGAAGTTCTTGGTGAACTCAATTTTTGCTCCTGTGTTGATATGTGCACACCTCTCTACTCGAACTTGAGAGACAAGCAAGCCATACATTTCCAGGAAGAATTCTTTCTCCAACAGTAGAAAATAAAAGAATTCTAAGCTAATCAATTTATGACACCACCAATTGGCAGTTTTTTTAATCTCCATGTGGTTATACAAAAACAATTAGCACTGCATAGTAGAAACTTTTCTAAGTATAGTTTCATGTGCAATGATTATTGGTTATTACTGTGTGAACCCCTGTTATTTTACACAGGAGATTTCAGACAGTTTTGATTTCTCAGTAGTGGCCACGATCTTGCGTGCAGTGATTATTTTTCTCATCATTGTGACCAAATACCGGAGAGAAATGGCTTACAGGAGGTTAAATTCCTTTAGCTCATGGTTTCGTGGCCTCCATGGCTTGATCAGAGCAGCATGCTGGCATGGGCACGCGGTGGAAAATGTTCTTACCTTAGGGCAGCCAGGAAACAGAGAGCAAGGAAGCTTCAGGTGGAGCAGGCACGCCCCGTTCCAAGCCACGCCCCGTTCCGAGCCAAGCTCCTGGGGTCTGCCTCGTTAACTTCCAGAATCCTCTCCAAGTAGTACCACCAGCTAGGGAGCAAATAAATGTTCAACACGTGGACCTGTCGGGGGACACTCTTGGCAAACCATAACAGTGCTTACATGTGCTGGTCAGTGAGAAAGAAGACAGTACAGGACGCACAGGTCTCCTAAGGAAGCTTGTATGCCTTTTGTTAAAAAGTATAGCCGGAGTCTGAGCTAAGAGAGCATGTATCAGAACTGCCCTATACATTTGTTGTTGTTATTGTTCATTATTTTATGTAATTATTGCTGGGCTTCTTTCCTTCCTTTACTTCCTTTTTTTCTTGGATCTGGGGGGGGGGGTTGTTGTTTGTTTTTATTTTCTTCAAAAGATCTAATTCTTCCTTTTGTTACTGTTGTTTTTTTGCTTGCTACTATGGAATTTCAGGACCTTTGTTTTATCACTAGCCAAAGAAAATGTCCAGATTCCCAGGCTGCACCCAGGTTTTAATTTCTCAGTCAGATCTGCATGATCTGTGGGGAAAGGCTATTAAAAAAGTGTTGTTATCATTATTATCAACATTATCTTGAAAATTGCCCCTTATTGTTGTTGTTGTTGTTGTTATTTGGGGTTTTTGTTTTGTTTCAAGACAGGACCTCACTATATAATCCTGTCTGGCCTGTAACTTACCGTGTAGACCAGGTTAGTGTTGAACTAACAGTGATCCACCTGCCTGTGCTTTCTGAATGCTGGAATTAAAGATGTTGCCACCATGCCCAGATTGGACTTTTAAGTTTTTTAAGATTTATTTTATTTTTATTTGCCGGCATGTATGTCTATGTACCCTTAGCTTACCTGAGGTTTGGAGGCTAGAAGAGGGTGTCAGATCCCCTGGAACTAGAGTTACACAGATGCCATGGTGGTGCTTGGAATGAAACCTGGTTCCTCTATTAGAGCATCTGGTATTCACTACCATTAAGCCATCTCTTGAATCCCATTTTGATAATTTCCTTAAAAATAGTCTCTTTTAGAGAGAAGAGGGATCTATGAGCAAGGGGCATCAAGATCATGATGGGAAAACCTACAGAGACAACCAAACCGAGCTAAGGGAATTCATGAACTTTAGACCAATAGCTGTGGAGCCTCCATGGGACTGGACTAGGCCCTCTGTATAAGCGAGACAGCTGTGTAGCTTGATCTGCTTAAGGGGCCCCCTGGCAGTAGGATCAGGTCCCTCACTGGTACAGAAGCTGGCTTTTTGGAGCCCACTACCTATGGTGGGATGTGTTGCATAGCCTTGATGCAAAGGCAGGGGCTTGGACCTGCTTCAACTGTACCAGGCTTTGCTGAGTCCTCATGGGAGACCTTACCTTGTCGGATGAGGGAATGGGGATGGGTTAGGGGGGGAAGGCTGGGGGTGGGGGGAGGGAAGAGAGGAGTATCTATGGTTAGTATGTAAAATGAATAAAAAATTTCTTAATTAAAAAATACAAAAACAAAAAATGGTCTCTTCTTAGTATCTTAAATTGGAAAAATATAGAAAACAACGATATAGTAGACATTGTCAAAAATAAACAGATCTGTTTATCAGTGGAGAAATGGCATAGCATGATGGATAAGGTCATTAACTGAGTCACCCAAAGCTTCTCTATGAAATGAGAGCATTGTAAAGATTAAATGAGGTGATATTTGGGAAGGGTATAGGTCAATGTCCAACACATAACAACTGATACATAAGGATGAATCAACTTTTATGAAGAAAAAGTTATTTCTCTAACTGAGACCTCTTAATTAACAAACATTTTTAAAGAGGTAGCATAATGTAAGCCCACATATCCTTTCCTATCCCAGAGCTAACCAATAGCTAGAGGGTACAGCTGCCATGCAGATTTTGGTGCATCTGCTGTGTTTGTATGTACTCACAAGCAAGAGTCTGACTATGTGTCCAGTGTCACATTCTACTGAGTGGGACTGTATGCGTCGTTTTCTAGTCTCCATGGCCACCCAGCTTTATGTTGCTGAGATATAGCTCTGGGGACAGACATGATTCCCCTTCCTTATAACCACTGTCTAATATTCCACTGTGTGAATACACCACTGAGACAACCACAGGCAAATGGAGCTACAGTGGGGTTTCCTGGAGCATGTTCGTGAGGTTTTGTCTGTGATGGACAGCAAAGACACAGCCAAGAACGGGACACAAATCTTAACTCTCTCCAAAGGAGTGGATGAATTTACCCTCTCATTGCCCGTTTTCTCATTCTCTCACCATTACTTGAGGATAAAATAGTATGTTTTCATTTCAAATTATATCTTCAATTATAGAGAACGTTTTACTGTTTATTGGCCTGGGGAGTTTCTTCTTCATTGACTTGCTTGTTTATTTTCATTTCGGATGTCTATTACTATCCATTTTCTATTTTGCTATTTTCTTGTTGATTTATGAGTATCTTCTTTCAGGATGTGGTTTGTTTTCTTTGTTTACAGTGTCTTCCATTGTATCAAATACTCGTTTTAATATGGGATAATAAAACAATATCTTTCTCTGTGTTTTATTTTTCTTTTAAAGGCCCCTTCTGTCAGTATACTAGAATGCACCTTCCTGTGTTACTGGCCTTTAAAAATTTCATAGTTTTTCCTCACATGCAGATCTCAAACCTAACAGGAATTTTTTCTGCTTATGGCATAAGAAAGTGATATATTTTACTTTTGCAGTATGGAAAACCAATTTTTCTGGGACTATTTATTGAATCGACATGAATTTTAGAACCACTCCTATCATATTTCAGGCCTTCATAAAAACCTGTCTCTCCCTGGGTTCTGCTTCCCTCCATAATCTTATTTGTGCTGTGCCAAAGACCACAGTGTTTTAATGGTGTTGATTCAGGGTGGGGCGAGCCCTGCTGCTTATCAGTGTTCCTCAGAATTGCCAGGCTTATTATAAATGACAAGTTCTATTTAACAATATGTATTCCCCATTTTTCCAGCCTCTGGGCTGCTGTTTGTTTTTGAACTGGTCTAGCACCATTCATCCACAGTGAGTCCTCATGAATTCCTTCACTGTGCTGCTCTGCTCCTCATTCTCTTCAGGACCCTCTCCAACCTTCTCCATCCCTTGCTGCCCCTTTCAGGACTGTGGACCTTTTGTTTCTCTTTCTTGCATTAACTGTGCTTGTTCATTCTTCCAATATAGAAAGCACACACACAAAATAACCCAAATTTAAAGAGGGGGCTTTTTAACAATTCATCATTGAGCATTAAGCTTATTTGAAATTTTTTTCTTTTGGCAGATATACTTAAGAAAATCAACTTAAATACTAAACTATTTTTTAAAGTTATAAGTGTACTGTATTTCTCTTAGCCTTTATCTATATCTATTATGGTTATGATTATTTTGTATACTCAAGATTGTACAAGAGAGCTGGCACACAGTAGGAACTTGTCTAGTAAATAAAGGTGATTCTTCAGTATCTATGATGTCCCTCTAAGTACATTTTTTTTTGTAAATTTTTAATAATAAGCACTTCTTAAGGGTACTTCGATGTATTAAGTATAACTCAGTCTCACCTGTATTAAATTCCCATTTCTCCTCCATGCTGACGTCCACTTACATTCTGACAACTCTACTGAGAGATATAATCAGACAACCTTGGTTGATCTCTTCTGGCTTAAGAAATGACCCACTTAACCAAGAAGGTGTTATTCTCTTGGTCAGTCACTTTGAATGTGAGCAAGCTGTCCTGAAAGATGATTAAACCAAATCTTGTTTTATAAGGGCTATGCAGAAGAGTATACAGGAGTTTGAGTGGACCCTTCAGGCACTTTTAGTATTTTAATATATAACAATCAAATAGATAAACTTGACAAGAACTAATGAAAGCAAGATTCAGGCCCCACACCTGAATGCTCACTTTCATAGCTAGCTTTATGTTCTTATTCTTAAAGAGGCCCCTCAAATTTTTGTAAGTTTTAAAGTTTGTACAACTGCCCTATCAAGGTAATTAACTTTTATAAATTTGGTTCCTTTCCATTTTGTTTTATGCTCTGTCACTCAACAAAAATGTGTCCTGCTCATTGCCATAAGCTGTTAGAAATTTTGTAAAACATCAGTGTCCCAGTGAATAGATTGATTTATTGAGTCCATTCATCAAATCAACCCCCATGGTTGGACATTCTCCCTTATCCATATTGTTCTGATAATTTAAGTTCTCTGGTAAAGATATCTTTGTGTCTAAATGTGCAGAGTTGGAATTTTTAATTGAAACTTTTGGGAATTTTGAATGTATATTTACAAAGAGCCTTTCCAAGAGAAGTATGAGAATATCTTTCTAATTTTTCTCAGTACTGCTGATTTTATTGTAAATCCCTTTGCCAATTTTGTAAATGTTAAAAACAATCTTTCTGGTTTTATTTTAATAATTTCCATGATTTGAAAGCATATTTTCTCTTCAGAAATTACTACAGGAGCTCTTCATATAATCACAAACGTTGGCCTTTTGCCACTGGTGATGTGTGTAATGATTTGTGGTTTGCATAATCTCAAAGTGGATTTGGAGAAACTGGGGAACTTAGATCATTTGTAATTGCTGCATCACCTGCCCGTGGAGAATGCCTTCCAGGAGTAATGTGTTGTCATTCCAGGAAGCAAGCATGTATCAGAGGAACACAACCACTGTACAGGGAGAATTGAATTCATTTAAAGTAAATATATTTGAGTATCTATGAGGTACTTCACACTGTATTGTATGTTACCATCTGGTGAGATAAACTGGCTTGTATACAAGCAACCGTAGTGAAAAAGTGAGAGCCATGCCTGCAGTTTCAATAAAACACATCATAAGCATGTATGTGAAGAAAGCAAATTCCTCAACACATAATGAAGTTCTGATGGAGATGTGGTTAGGGACTGTAATGGTTGATCTTGAATGTTAGTTTCCTTAGATTGAAAAGTGCCTGGGAGATTAGTAAAGCATGTTGTGTCTGGGAGGGTGTTTTCAGAGAGGACTGATGGATGTGGGAAACACTATTCTGTACATAGGCTGCGGGTCTGGTTGGCATAAAAGGAAGAAAGAAAAAGCCTGCCGTCACACATTCTCTCTGCTTCCTGACTGCCATGAGGTAAGCTGCTTGGCTCAGACATGCTTTCCTTTCAGCTACAGTGAACTAAAACCTCAGAAGTTGTGAACCAAAATAGATTTGTCTCATCTTAAGCTGTTTTTCTCAGGTATTTATCACCATGGCAACAATTCTGATTAATTAGCATAGAGAAGGAAGCATGTTCAAAGGAGATGTGTGTGTGTGTGAAGCAAAGTATGGACAAGAAGGCCCTTATAAGCTGATGGCTCAACAGACTGAATGTTCATGGCGATGTGTCCAGTATCACTCCCAGTACCTGGGAAGGTGTGATGATGTGAGTCTAGGTCTAGGAGGCTGAGGTCACACTGTGAACATCCTTAGATACTTTAATTACAGTAAGGAATATATGAGCTGTCCTTCATTCCGGGACCAACGCCGACGTTTAGAAGGTGGTAAAGATATATCCATGACACAAGAATGGCCTGCCCAATGCACTTTGTTTTATTGTGACTAAGATTCTTAGATAAAATCCACAATGCTTTTGCAAAGCCGTTGAGGTGGAAGCAATCTCAGTTGTCTAGGTTGTTTTAAGGAGGACTCCAAACATTCTGAGGTTCATTTCAGAACCTTGGTGTGACTTTCTGAGCTCCCTCCTTCCCTATAACCTCTCAGCCCAGCCCTTGGAATGTGGAATTTCCTTCCATGGGCCCGCATTCCCTTCAGTTGGGTTAAAGATGGAATGTCTTTCCTAATTGTCCTCAACTTGTTCTTCAAGCCACATGGTCATTTGAAAAAATATAAGGCCTGCTCAGATCACTTGATGACCAAGACTAGATGAACAGACTGAATGTAGAATTTCAGAAGCAGTATGCTTCCAAGGCTGCAGGATCTTCAAAATGGAATTGTATGTGAGTCTTAGTTATTGGCTGTAACTTCAAGGCAAGCCACTTGGATCTTATGAGCTTCTATTAATATTTCCATACCATGAGACTGGCTCATAGTAACACTTGGACAAGAATGTTGTCTGATAGGATGGCATCCGTGTCCCATGACTGGCATGCAGTGGCTATCCAATAAATGTGTTTCAATTATTCTCTTCTTCATGCAAAATGAGATTGTGTCCCACAAACATCCTTCGTGTACCTGGAGCAGGTTCTTTCTCTGTGGACTTGCTTAAGCCATGTGGGTTTTAGTTTATCACTGTGCCATTAAAATGCCATCATATATTAAGAGAATTCCTTCTGAATGTAAGAATCTTTAAAAAACCTTTCCAGAATCAAGTGTGAAAACACCACTCCCCTCTGTTTGCAAAGGCATCATTCCCATCCTCTCTGGACTGTCACGTTCTATAACTGGACATGTGTACCCAGCTGGCAGCTGTACCAGCCAGACCTGAGGTCACTGGAGTTTAGACCCAATTTGTTTCCACTCAGAGTCTTTAAATTCTATTTCCAGCACACACACACATACAGAATGCAGATGTGGCGATGAAAAGCAGGCCTGCTGGGGTGGCAAGGCTAGGGTATTGAACTGCTGCCAGGCAGTTCGGTAGAGGCCTCACCTGGGGACTGTTGCAGGCCCAGCCTTCAGGAATGGTTGGAGCCTTTTCCTATGACATGAGCTAATCCATGGGACAATCACCATAATTCTCATTTGGAGCAAAACGCCCCACAGTCTGTGATCAGACAGGCCTGAAAGATTTCCTCTGCACTCTAAGGGATTTGTAACCTCATAGGCACACAGGAGAACTCCCTCCCTGAGGATCTGACGTGGGATGGTCAGAAAGGTATAACAGAACTGCTTGGGACAAGGAAACATTTAATTTATAAACGAGATCCTACGAGGCTAAGTACATCACCTAGAAAAAAAAATTTACAGCTCAAATAGTCCCTTACCCAGAGTCCCTTTTAGATGACTAAATATGTATTAATTGATTTGGTTTATGTTTATTTAAGAAGCTGCACTAGAGATGGGCTCAGCTGTGGAATGTTTAGTGCCCCTGAAGCAGAGATAGGGAATCGCCAGAGCAAGATGGCTACCGAGGCTAGTCATATCAGTGAGCTCTGGGTTTGATTCTGAAGCCCTGCCTCAGTGAATTAGGTAGAGGAGTGGTCAAGGATGACTCCCCACACACATACACACACACAAACAAATCTATCCATACCCACACGTGCACACACCACACACATATACACACAGAAAGGTAGGAAAAGAAGAGGACCTATGATAACATTAAGTACTTTGAAGATATGAAGAGCAATGACCAAAAAAAAAAAGTCCTTTCAACATTCCCTCCTCCTGGGGCTGGCGTGAGGGTTTAGTGGCTAAGAGAGCTTGCCGCTTTTCCAGAGGATCTAGGTTCGGTTCCCATCACCCATGTGGCTGCTCACAGCCCCTGGTACCTCCTGTTCCAGGTAATCTGTGCCTTCCTTTGACCTCCATGGGCTTCTGCATATACATTATGTACATAAACCCACCCAGGCACACATATCTATACCTAAAAATATAAAATAAATAAATATTTTAGAAAATATTCTCTTGAAACTTATTCTAGCTAAAAGATCAAAGTAAATACCTTTCCAGAGCCAAGTGTGAAAACACCACTCCCCTCCGTTTGCAAAGGCATTATCATCCCCATCCTCTCGGGACTGTCATGTTCTGTAACTGGACATGGGTACCCGGCTGGCAGCTGCACCAGCCAGACCTGAGGTCAAGGATTAAGATAGAAGTTTGTAGCACTTGGTGAGAAAAGTTAAGAAATCAAAAGAGAGAAAGGATGGGATATAAAACAATAGGGAAACAGTGTTGGAATTCTAGGCGAAGTATCTAGAGAAACCCTCACTGATAAGATGGCTTTAATAGAGAGCTGGCTGATGATGGGGAGGGGGAGAAACCGACATGGGAAGTATATTCCACCGGAATTTCTTAAGTGCTGCTCTTGTCCTTTAGTCCCTGGTTGATACTGAGAAAGATGACGTCTTTCTGATGCCTGGTCCTTCCTCTGTGACTTTCCCCCACCTCCACGAGCCTTCAGGGCCTGTCATCTTCCACGTACCAGAGACAAGTCTGAGTACGTTGGGCATTTCACGTCCCTTTTCAGTCTGCAGTCTCATGAATCTTAGTTTGGGAGAGTGAAAAGACAACTTATAGTCTATCTTTTTGAAATTGTCTTTGTTTTTCCTGCCTTTTGTTTGTTTGTTTGTTTGTTTGTTTGTTTTTGTTTTTTTACCCAACCTTTTTTTTCTAGGAAGGTAGATGCCTGATAAAAATCTCAAATGCTCTCTTCTTTCATGTTAAAAGCTTTCAGAAAGTGTCTGAAATGCTTGGAATTCTGTTAGTATGACAGCAGGAGTTACAGTCATTCATTCCTGTTGACAGATGTTCATACCTGGTGACCGATGTGACTCTTTCACAGAATCTGAGGGTCTCTTCCTCTGGGTCACTCAGCTTTCTGAAGAAGTTCCTCTGGTTCCTACAGTAGGGTGCCATCCCCCTAGTCCTGTAAGCCTGATCAGCCGTAATCCAATCTTGGCGAAGCTCTTCAGACTTGTAAAATGGACACAGTGTAGAGTTCCTTGGTTGAGTGGCGAAGGAAGGGAAAGATAGACACATCTTTTCTGGTGGGAAAAATGAAGTTGAGTCGAGCCTCATCCTTTCAGCTCTGTAGGTCCATGTTCAAAAGTAGACTGGCACTCATGGGTTTCTTTGGTCCTACTCACTTTATAATGAATTCTTCCCTTGAAGATTTCGGTGTCAGCTTTCTCTCTTCTGCCCCTTATCTTCTCTCCTTCTTTTCATTCTTCGATGTGTGCTTTTTCTTACCTCCCTGCCATCCAGTGGACTTTCTGGAGGACGTGTTTGTTAGATGCTGTAGTTAACTGAAAGCCATCTGTTTCCTTTTCCATCTCTGCCCACTAATATTTCCCTGCTGGTGCTAGTCTACTCCCCAGCGACGTCTCACAAATCCGTAAACACCAGAATCCAGATGCAGCCTCGACGTCTTTGATTTAACTTTTCAATTATCCGTGTCCAAACAGCCGGTGAAGACAAGTGCGTTTGGTTTTGTTTTTTGTTTTTTGTTTTTTGTTTTTTCAGTTACTATGATAAAATACCCTGACAAAAAACAGCTAGGGGAGAAAGGGTTCATTTTGGCTCACTGTTCCGGAGGGGTAGAGTCCACCATGGCGGGAGAAAACATGGCAACAGGCAAGGAAAGTGTGGCAGCAAGAACATGAAGCCGAGTGATCACATTTCCTCTACACACAACAGAAAAGAGAAGAGTAAATGGGGTCCGTCTATAAACCCCCAAAGCCTGCCTCCAGGGATGTACTTCCTCCAGCAAGGCTCCATCTCCTAATGGCTTCATAACTTAACCAAACAGTGCCCCTGACTGGGGAACAAGTGTGCTAACATATGAACCCATGGGGACATTTGATATCCACTCCTGCAGTCCTTTACTGGCTAGGACTCTCCAGTTGCAGCAGTGCTTGATGGGGAATGCGTCCTTTCTCTGACATGGCTAGGGAGTTCACGACCAAGATGTTCATCCAGTGTTCCCTGCTGCACGGGGGTGCGTTGCTGGGGCTGTCGGATGGGGCTCCCGTTCTTCTACATTCCACCTCTCTCTGAGCATCGCTTGGAACCCTCAAGTTCAGGTTCAGTTAGGGGACACGGTCAAACCTTGCTCATCAAGAAGACAAATCCAGTGCGCCAGCAAATGTCAGGTCTTCCTTTTGCACCACATTGGCTAATATCTCATTGGCTAAAACAAGACATGTGCTACCCCCTTGGAACTCTGACATTCAGTGATGGTATCTGTGGTAACCAACTTGGCCCATTTTTATTTGGTATGTCAAGGTGCCAGCCTCCTGAGGGGAGTTTAATATGATATAAACATTCAATAGCTATAGTAAAACCACAGAAATATGCTTTTTCCACTTGAAGTGTTTCTGAATGAACCCCTAAGACAAGCTCTGGGCCTTATGCATTGCTATAATGATTATGTCTCCAGTTAATGAACCACATGCTAAAAATAACCCTGCAGGGTCAGAGTCCTAAATATACCTTCTGAGGCCATTCTGTATTGCTTTTTGCTATAGGCAACAAGGTTAGATCCTTGTCCTTTTGATTCTAAAACAATGGGGAAATGGCCTGGCTAACACCTGCCCAAAGAATAAAACCGGGTACTTACCTGATAACCAGATAATGCATTTTGTGGAAGCTCCAGATGAGTACCCCCCCATTCCTGGCTCTTCATGATTGTTCTGGACATTTATAACTGCAGTAGGGTAGAAGTGGCTCAGCTTCTGATTCACATCCCATGCTTCTTGATCTGCAAGCCGGTAACTGCAGATTCTTTTGCATGCAGGTGTTCTCTACCTCCAGTACGGAGATGAAACCAAACAGCTGCAGATGCCGAATGAAATCACAAGTGCAGACACGATCCGTGCTCTCTTTGTAAGTGCCTTTCCACAGCAGCTCACCATGAAAATGCTGGAGTCGCCTAGTGTTGCCATCTACATCAAAGACGAAAGCAGAAATGTCTATTATGAGTTAAATGATGTGAGGTAAGTCGTTTGGGGGCATTGTTTGAGGTAGTAGTTTTGGGGTGTTTGTTTTAATTTATTTTGAGGGTCTTTGGCCACCATTTGGATGTCTAGAGTGTGCTCAGTCTGAATTTTTCCTCGTCCTGATGGAGAAAGCCCCGTCATTACATTTGGCAAGACCTGCTGCACACAGATGGGAATCGACCCTCTAGTTGCCTAAAGTTAAATACAAAGATGTGGACAAACTTCTTCCACGCAGACCTTTGGATGTGTTACTAGCTCTGCCTGTATCATAGCTGAAAGGAATGTAAGAAATGACCCAGAATGACCCAGGACTGCATTTTATCTGAAGTCCAAGGACACTAAAGCCCAGAGATGTGATAAGAAATACCAAGAGCTAAAGGCTTACTTAAGGCTAAAATTTTCAAACTCCCTCACAAAGTGCCCTTTCTCCCATGACAGAACCTGTAGGTGTGTTCAATAATGAGCCTATTGGGTCTTTGCTTATGCCTCACAAGTTTGAAATAAAACCTAGACTCAGTGCCCACCAAAGATACGGAGAAGCAGTCTCACATTCCATTTCTAAGAGTCATCTTTTACCCAAGGCTGTCACTTGCTGAATGGACTTTCCCCCGGAAGCCCAGTTGGGCAGATTAACAGGAATACAAGCACCAAGGAGACAAAAGTCTTGTCATTGACTGCAACGGTGTTGTCGATAGAATGAAGGGACCCTTCGGATCTGTCCCAGCCAAACAACTGGAGAAACAGGATTTGGATCCATATAAACAAGCACTTGCTGGCCTAGCCCCTAAATGGTTTAGAAGCCAAATGCGTAATCTAGCTCTTTCATTGTATGGAACCAGGAACTCAGGTGTACCAAAATTAGGGTATTATTCAAGAGCATACAGCCAATTAAAACTCACATCCCCACACACCCACACACCCACACATCCTGGATGTTCAAATGCTCAGTCGAAATCATGTGGGGTGCAATTCAGGTTTTCTGGTCACTACCCTGGGAATAGCAGGCTCCCCTGTTTCTTCATCATGGAAATAACAAGTAGCACTTTGTAAAACTGTGCCTGCCGATCACGGTACAAGCTGGTTCGTATCTAACAGCGATCCCAGATGACGTATGGAGACAGGTGCCAAGGTGTCTGAGTAATTTCGGGCTTTCAGAATTTGACACATGCCCCAAGCTCTGGGTGCTACATCTGTTGTGCAACTTCCTGCCTTTGGAAAACAGGCTTAAATATTTATGATAACTGAAAAGGCATGCTTATTTTTTAGATAAATTATTAATCAAGCTGTCACCATTTTTTTTTTAAATTTACAAAACATAAACTTAAATCGGAGGTAATCTCATTATATTCCAAATATATGCCTGTCATATTATAAAGCCATGTGGTATTTTTTACATGGACAGACCTCTTCACGATCACCTTGTATTTCCACATTCACGGGTAGAGGCATTGGTGGACAATAATAGTGACTACGTGTGAAAGTAAGCAAGTCCACTTGATTGCAGCCCCTAAGGCTGTCAGGAGGCCATTGGGAGTGCCTGGACTGCGTCCACTTTCCACCTATAGAAACATTTGCATACTGCTATAAGTTATCATTTTCTAAAGTCTTTCCCGAGTCCTAGGGTATGGCTCCATGGCCTTGGTTTTGCATTCTGTGGGAATGTCAAGAGGGGACATGGGAAGACCGAGGAGGAAAAAGGTCATGGTCCTCCTCAATGGAAACAGCTGATAAAACAACTGGTAACTGGAGGGTACAGCTAAGAGAAGAGCTCCTGCCTGCCAGGAACGAGACCTGGGTCTTAGTCCATGCCCCACCCCTACCCCAGATCCACACACGCACTTCCATACAACCACACACACAACCGAATGATTCTCAAAACTACTAGTGCGTTGTTTGTTTTTTATTGCAATAATGATAACTTGTTGGCCTACTATTCCCTCTCCTTGAGTTGGTTTTTGTTTCTTTAATTTAAATGTGAAAAAGAGCCTAAATGTGTCCAGGGTAAAATAATTTTGTTTGGTGAATGTAATGTTTACCTTAAATGATCGTGTATATCCTCCCCATGGTACCATTTAATTTTTAGCTTTTGTACATAAGATGTTTTGATTATAGTTATGTTTAACGGTAGAAATTTTTACCACAAATGTTATGTAATATATTAAAAGAAGAATACAGGTAGATGTTAAGTAAAGACAATGGCTTTAATTTTCTGAAGTCGTAAAATTCCACTTTATGTCTTTCCGTGTTCCAGAAGCCAGAGCCTATTTGCTAACCATTTGACTAGTTCATTGTCGTGCTGGCTTCGTACATTTTCCTCAGGGAGGTACTGAAGAGAGTTCAGGTCAGGATGCTGTTTGGTAAATGTCACAATAATGCAGTCTGGCCTTTTACTGTTGGCTCATCTTGGATGAATATGTTTCTATATTAATCATAAACCAAGCTCATGTATTTTAAATACATTTACAATCGTAGTAAGCCTTTCTCATGGCGAGTGAGATTTCCGGGCACATGTCACACTCGATGTCTGCTAGCCAGAGGCTGGGTTCCTTTCATGAACCGCCACATCCTTACTCCCGACTCTCTCCTCCAGATTAGCCTAGCCCCTGTTGATAACAAAAGCACCTGCTCCCCCAAGCTCACTTCTAATGAGCTACCTGAAACAGGAAGTAGCCACGCAAGCTAAGACTGGTTGGTGCTTCAAAGCAATGACTGGTGGATGTTTAGAGAGAAACATGACTCCTCCAAGAATCCTGCCCTTCATTTAAAACACAAACATAACCTAAGGCTCCCGGTGCTTGTGGCCAACCCACCCAATGCAAGTACACCTACAAGAAGACCGTCTGCCTGCCCACTCTCCCTCAGCTCCAGCCAGCATTGGATGGAAGCGCAGTGTAGATGAGCTGGAGGGGCCACAGAACAACCTAAGAAGAGAGAAGGGCCCCTCTCATGGGATCGGAAGGCAGGCTTTGAGCAGGATGCAGGACCCCCATCTTCTTCAGCAGTTGGCTTTCTTGGCTCTAACAACTGGGATCAAAATCAAAGAAGACTCTATGTGCTACTTTTCCTTTGTATTTCAATTTAAAGGGAGAAAAGCGTTTTTTAAAATGTACTGTGGGAGGACAAAAATGCATTGTTAAATATACTGAGTTTGATCTCTTTTGATATTTTTTCTACATTCTGTATACATTTTGTTTCCTGTGCTGAGCATGTCTGAAAGCAAAAAAAAAATCATTGTTATGTGTACACTTATTAGATAAGGAGAAAACCAGGTGTTTAGGCAAAGCAAACAATTAAATATTTAAATATTAACCAAAGCTCTTTGAAGTAGTGTAAATATTGGCATTTTACTGCCTTCAGGAGTGTTAGTTTTCCACACTCTGCAACCTGAAAGCAAGTTCTTGTTACCTGATATTTATGGATGGACGTTAATACTGCAAGAATAACACGTTCCCTAGGAACGAGACGAGGGAAGAAAAGCCAGAGTCATTTTTCTTCTTCTTTTCCTTATTTATCTTTGCCCATTTTGTGGTGAAAGGACTTTTTGTCTGGTTCATAGTAGACGACCGCCGGAGTGTCTGTCTGTGTGTTTTGCCTGATGCTTAAGGACAGGGAGAGGAAATGGCGAGAATCAGGCTCCTTTCGTCTGCCATAGTGATGGATGTGTTTGATTCCAGGAATATCCAAGACAGATCCCTTCTCAAAGTATACAACAAGGATCCTTCACATGCCTTTAACCACATGGCCAAAGCTGTGAACGGAGACATGAGGGTGAGTACTTCCGTTCCAGTTCTGACCGTATTCCGCTCACTCTCCCTTCTTCTCCCATCCCACTACCACCCCACTGCCACATTTCCCGGGACCACGTGACTTGTCTCGTTGGTGACTCATTATTTGGTCATTGGTAAAACAGTAAGATTTCCTGGTTATCTGGCGCAAAGGGAGTGGAATGGGGCTGGTTCTAACTTCATTCCCTTAGCCTGGATCTCAGTTCTCAGTTTTACTCATTCACTTATTTATTTTAGTGGTGCTCAGGGTGGAATGCAGGGTCTCTCAAATGCTCGCAAGTGCCCTTTCACTGGGCTATTCTGTATCCTCAACCCCAAGCATAGAGTTTAGATAAATCTGTACTCCGAAGATCTCAAAGGTATCTTGACTGCCTTCCAACTCAGTAGCCTTGGTCCGTAATGCATTAGCTTAGCTGGAGAATCTGCTGCAATGGTTTCACTCAGTAAAAACAAACAAACAAAATGTGCGAGTTGTGTGGAAAAGCAATTCTTGTTCTCACCACAGCCTTTCAGGTCCCAACATCCTCATGCAGCTGCTCACCTGCTAACACAGGGCTGTTTGCTCTTAATAGTAAGTATCACCGAATCTTCTCGGGACCATGTTCAGGGCAGAATATCTACATGATTTGGAAGCTGAGATCTCTAGATTTAGGCCATCTTGGGAGATTACCTCAGTATTTCTAATACCCAGGGATGTTTGGAAGGAAAAAAATACAGGAAAACGATATATGAGAAGAGTCTGAGAATCACATTAATGCAAGTCCACTGGGAAGAGCTGTGTCTAGCTTAAACAAAGGTGGGGAGTAAAAAAGTCAATTTCTCAAAGTGCACCCCTTCCCCAACACATATACAGTGTGTACAAGGACACTGGAGTTCAACTTAAAAAAAAAAATACTTCTTAATGTTAACAAAACTAGACATTATTTCCTACAGGACTTTCAGTGAAAGGGTGGCACTTGACTTCCTCACATTGTGCATGTGTTTCTTCTTGCTGCTATAACAAATGATGGCAAATTTAGTGAATTAAAACATGGATTTACAGCCTTATGTATCTAGAGAGTCTTACCGGTCTAAATAAGGACTGGCCAGTCAGGCCAAATTCTTTTCTAAATGGTCAGTGTGTGTGTGTGTGTGTGTGTGTGTGTGTGTGTGTGTGTGTGTGTGTGTGTGTGTGTCCTATTTTCTGGAAGTTACCTATATTGATTTGCAATCCTATTTTCAATCCCAATAAAATGACATCCCTCTGGCCCTGCTTTTATTGTCAAATCTCCCATCTTCTATTGTCCTCTTTTAAAGACACTTGAAATTACTGTGGATCTACTAATAGTCTGCGAAATCCCCCTGCTTTCAGGGAAGCTAATAGCAGCCTTCGTGTCCCTTTCCCTTATAACCTAACATCACATGTGCAGGGCATTAGGATGCAGAATCTATGGGGGGACCACAGCTCTATCTTCCACATGGGGTATGTGGATTTAAAACCAAGAAAGGGGTCAGGAGAGCCAGCTGAGGGCTCTTGAAGAATTTCCATGAAATTCTGAATTGTAATGTGAGTCAAGTCACAGTGGGACCAGAGCCCGCCGTTTTGAAGGCAAAGACCTATTATGTCCTCAACTGCTTTTTTTTTTTTCCTGTTTCTTTTATTTCGTGTGTAAAATACTATGTGATTCAAACTAAAAGGCTGCAGTGCTATTTCAGAAAAGTCCAGAATTTTGAGATTTGTTCTTGGTCAGTTATACTTTAAATGCAAGCTGGAGCCGTATGGAGACAATGGGCCGTGCCATTAATGGAGCCTAAGTGGACATTATGAGACCCTGGCTTGTATGACTGACTCTGCTGTGCTCTGCCTGGGGAAATGCTAAACGTCTTTAGTTTGGATGTGCCCAGCCTTCCTTCCACGTGAAGCTTTCTGTGTCCTCTTTCTGTTACACAGAGCCCTTCCTCAGACAGGCGCCCCACAGTTGTTTCTGGGAGCCCTGTGTGTGGCTAAGGAAGACACCTGTTTTAACTCTTAAGCAGATGTGGCGCCTACACAGGACCTGCGGCAGGGGACCAGGAACATCAAATATTAACCACATACGTGTAACCCATTAAGATGCGGAGGCTTTGCTCTGGACTCCAAGCAAAGCCTTTCAGCTTTTGCTTGTGGGTAAAACATGAGCGATTCCTTTCTGGATTGTTCACAGCCCACTTCAGATAACAGTGTGTGTGTGTGTGTGTGTGTGTGTGTGTGTGTGTGTGTGTGTGTGTGTGTGTGTGTGAGAGAGAGAGAGAGAGAGAGAGAGAGAGAGAGAGAGAGAGAAAGAAACTCAGTCATTACCCTCAAATGAAGTACAACAAATGTTCATAGCATAATTAGCAGAAAAGTCCTTGTATTTTAGTAAAGATTACTCAGAAATAAGAAATATAGAAGGCTCTTTGAGAACCATCTAGGTCTGATCATGTCTGAAGTTTATAACTTAGACCCTTTTCCTAGATTCCAAAAACTTGAAGATGTGGAAATCGTTCAGCCCCATCTTTGGGCTCTGATTTCCTCTCTCCCAGTGAGTATAGTCGCACTGCTAAGAAAAGGCTGGCGATTTTGCTAAGCCTTGCCTATATACAGCCCAGCTGTAAAATTTCACTGCTAGTGGGGAAGAGCAGAACGGGAACAGAGCAAGCATCAGTTGTTAGCATAGACTCAGACTAAACCAAGCTGCACTGTGGGCCAAGGCACACTGTGCCCTCCTGTGTGTTGGCACTGTGAGTGTGGCCATGAAAGAATGCCTTGGTAACCATTCATAGGCATCAGTCATAGCAGCTCTGTGTCTGACGTCATAAGACTTCACTCACCAGCCTCCAGAGACAGCCCGGGCCAGACCTCCAGGCTGCCCACTCTTCCCAATAAACACGCATATGAAAAAGATATGAATTGGAACAAGCCGAGAAGCCATGGCCACAACGCCTGGATTCTGCAATGACCTCTGAGATTTTCCTTAAACAAGGACTTTAATACCTTGCCTTTGAGTCAGAAGAAATGTAAGACTGTGGATCTGCAATTTACAGGCAGTTCTCCAGAGCGGTTTTATGATAAGAATAGTGTTGCCCAGGAAGCAAGTTAGACCAAAGTATTAACTCTGAGGTTATGGGCCTCTGAGTGTGCATGGAATTTATGTGGGGAAGCAGGCATCTAGTTTTTCACTTAACATCTAGCTGAGGCCTCTGTGTCTAATGAGACTTGTTCTTCTTGGCTAGAACTGAACATACCTAACTGGACTCCTGAGTCTACTGATTTCTTCCATGTGGGTGTAAAGCACCCCAATCTAATTTAGTTAGTCACATGGCTTTTGTTCCTTACATCAGGTAGGTTTGATAATTCAGCTCCCAGGGGACTGGTCCCACCATATGGACAGGCCCTTCTGAATAAATCATGTGTGCTTATTCACAAATTCTGTATACCTCAAAGCTCACCTGGTCTGTATTGTGGCTCTTAAAGGGAACTTTTGGCTTCCTATTCACTAAACCCGTTTGGTTATCTTATCATTTGGGGTTTCTCTTTTTCTTGCGTGCTTTGATTTTATTTCCCAAGAGTCTCTGCTGTCGTTGTGAAATGCTCTCAGCCTACTGTGAATCTTACTCATATGTCTTTAATTTTTTTTTACTTGAATGCAGACAACTGCTAGATTTGCATTTAGGACACACACACACCCAAAATTAACCTTGCATCTTAAATTAATGACCAACTGGAGTCCGTTACTGCTTCCCAGTTGTTTTCTATTTGAGCTTTGTGTTTGACAATGAGGAATGGTGTCCTTAGACACCAATAGCTTCCATTCCACACCATAGCTAAATTCTTTGCCTCCATGCAGCACAGTCTAGCTTCCTTTATTCCGTAGACCTTTCCATCACTCCCCACTGGCTTCAGTATGTTCAGGATTTATGCATTTTGAGCTTTTTTTTTTTTTTTTTGTCTTTCTGTTGGTTGTCTTTCTGGTTTTGTTTTTTTTTGTTGTTGTTGTTGTTGTTGTTGTTTTTTGATTTGCTCTTCTTTTAGCTTGATCTTGACCTTGTGATTTTTATCTCATCACTGCTTTAACTACTATTTAAAAACTATAATCCCTGTGAAAGGACACTGAAATATATTTCTAGATCTTCTTTCTATAATTCCAACCCCCAAGTGTGTAACCTCTAGGCCACTGTTTCTCAACATTCTCAATGCTTCCTTTAATATAGTTCTTCATCTGGTGGTGACCCCCCCAAACATAATATTATTTTTGTTGCTATTTCATAAGTGTTGTTTTGCTACTGTTTTGAGTCATAATGTAAATATCTGTCATGTGACCCCTGTGAAAGGGTCATTCGACCCTCCCCTAAAAGATTGCGACCCACAGATTGAGAACCACTGCTCTAAGCTGTTATCTTCACATTGGTTTTCTTCTAGTATTTCTAATTATACTTTTGAAGAAAAACATCCCTGATTCTCTATCTTTGAAGGATGGAGTGGCCTGTTTTTGTGTGTACTCATAGTGCATGTTCACCCATGGATGTGCAGGCAATGGAGCAGGAGAAATTTGAAAACCTGGAGTTGGTGGTTGGAGAAATGGCTGAGTGGTTAGAGCAAGTACCGCTCTCACAGAGGACCTGAGTTCAGTTCTACCATCTCAGGTAGAGGACAACCAGTTATAACTCCAGCTTCAGGGAATCAGACCCCCCTCTTCTGGCCTCCTCAGGTACTGCACCCTTGTGCACAAACCCACACAGAGACATACACACCTACACATAATTTAAAAAATAAAAACATTTTTAATTGAGGTATTAACCTTTCTGGCACCTGCCCTTCAAAATATCTAGCCATTCACCAGCCCTTCTCCATGTCACTCACGAAGTCTCTCACAGATAACCCTTTGGCGCCTGTACTAATATTCCTGTAAGTGCTAAGTCATGAGCTTTTATTAGGCACTTGCAAGTATAATTTTATTTAATCCTCAAGACAAAACGGTGAGTCAGACATTGGTGTAGTCCACATATTTATAGCTGATGAACACTTGTTTGTGTTATGCAGTTGCTTAGCTAGAGAAAGGGGGCTGCTATTGCGTGAGGAGGCTGGCTTCCTAGTCAAGGGGCATAGCTCGCTTCTGCTGATTTAGCTACAGTGCTCATCATTCCACATCTTCTCAGTTCTTACTTCCCACGTCAGTTTTTTTCCCCTATCCCCTGTGTCTCTCTTTATATGTCTGTCAGCTAGGGACATATGGAACACTCACAGTGTTCCCCCAAAGGCTCGTGTGTCATAAGTGTGGCCTGCGATGTCATGGTAGGAAGAGGGGTCCAGTGAAAAGTAATTGGGTCCTGAGGGAACCAACTCAAAAGGGATTCATTTAGTTCCCAAAACTTGATTAGTTATGGCAGTCATGGTTATCATAAAGTGAGGCCACTCACATGCCAGGCACCTTCTTCACGTGACCATTTCCCTGTCTGCCCTTTTGCCAGAGTGTTGAGTAGGCTCACCCTTACCACTCACCTATACCATGCTATCTGGATTTCCTATCCAACAGAATGGGAGTGGGGGGCAACAACAACAAGATACCCAACCCCGTAGGTGTTTTCTTATAGCAACACGAAATGGACCAAGTCCTCTCTTTTAACATTAGTGGGCAGTCACCCTGTTCCTTCCTCCAAGGCACTACTAGCCTACAGAAGCGTGGGAGTGGGTGCTGTGAGTTTTAAGGCTGTGCTCTAGGGCTGTATATAGCTCTTGGACCAACTATAAACAACATCTTTAAAGCTGTTTGGAAAGTTCTAACATGTATTAGGCATCAGAAGATACTAAGGGCAACTATATGGGTTAGAATAACAGGTTGGTGGTTAAAAAAAAATGAAACATACTAAAGTATTTACATGTTAAACGACATGGTGAATGGAGTTTTCTATAAGACACTCCAGCAGTAGATTTAAAAAAAAAAAGTAGTAGATGAAATAGCATTGAAAAACATAAAAAGGTAATAGGGGCTCCTTATTTTTCTTTCTTTTTTTTTTTTTTTAATGTTTTAAAGTTTCCACAGTAAAATGTTTAAAAGTAATTAAAAGTAAAAACTGCTTTTAGGGCCTAATGGAAGACCGCCTGCTGCGGAAGGCTTCCAGAGTGTTCAGTGTGATCCCATCTTCCCTCTGAGGAGCAGGCACACACATTCTCCTGTCCTGTTCTAACCCTTTAAGTCATGTTCACCTTATCGTGAAGACGGTGTGTCTTTTGAAGGCATGGATCATGCTGCACTCACCTCCATGTCTCCCCGAAAGCCAGTGTGGCATCCTGAGGGACGGCAGATGTGGAGTGCGGTCATAGCCCAGAACAAGGAGTACCACCGTGCTACAGATGTCGTGATGTTCGCTTTCCGTCCTTAGCGAGGACCCACTGTAAAAATATCCCGTCTCATTCCCAAGAATAGTTCCCTTCTCCTGGTTTATTTTTATCATGTGGACACTTGGAGGCTTGTACATGATCATTTTCCCTCTTTGTGTTGCTACTCGAAAGCTTAGAATTAAATTTGTGGCCCACCCACAGCAAGAGTGCAGGATCTTGCAGGCTCTAGTTTGTGTGTTGGCTTTGTTCCTGGCGCCCCCTTTAATTTCCCTGCTTTTCTTCTACCTCTTGTCATATATTCTACTCGGCTTTTTTTTTTCTTACAGGATTATAATTCATGTGAACTGTATTAGTTTCTTTGCAGAATCTGTCCAGACATAAATAGTATTTTCTGTGTGCCTTTGTTCCTGATGTCAGATCATAGACCTTCCTGGTTCTGTGCTGCAGCAGCATGGGAAAGAACTTGATATTTTAACTAAATGAAGTCACCAACTCTGCAAAAGAGGTGTGCTGAGTCCATTTTTTTCAGATGACAAAACTGAGGCTCAAGAAGCCTCCCCTCTCAGCTCCCAGAGCTGGCACATATCAGCCACCAGATCTGAGCCCGCTTCTTACAGCTTCTTCATATGGAGCCTGAGCTTTCCTTCCTTGATATTTACATAGAAGTTTTGTAAGTTATAAAATAGGTTGCTATTCTTAGTAAGATGTCCAAACACACAAAATATTTTTATTTACTTACTTTATTGTTTGCTTTGTTTCTTGACACGGTTGGATAGCCACTCCATGGTGTCTTCTTTTTTCACTCTGTCCCATCCTGTTCCCTGATGGTGAAACAAAAGGAAAAGGAAACAAGGAAGGGAGGGAAGAGAGAATTCCACAAGGAGGAAGAGGAAGAGATGGAGGAGGTGACCAGGCTGCAGATTTCTTGTGTCTCTTGTGTCCTGGTTGAGGTGAAAGTTTTGGATTTGAGAGGAACCAAAGAACACTATAGGAATGGAAGAGAAGAGAATGCCCTCGAGATGAAAGTATCAGAAAACACGCCCTAGCTTCGGTCATTGGCCTCCTACCTGTTCAATGGCAGTGCTCTTAGAAACTCGTGTTCTTGATTCACTTACTCTGTGCCTGGCACCTTGTTCAGTGTTTTGATTGTATTCACTCTTACTCAGTTTTCATAACACACTAAGAGAGAAATTCCTGTGATCCCCTCAAAAGGAAGAGCTGAGGTTGAGCAGAGTTAGTCAGGCTGGCTAGTACCATACAGGTCATGAGAGATGGAGCTGGATGCAGAGCTAGGCAAAACTCACGAGCTGGCTTCTTGATCACTTCCGTGGTCAGCGCCATCTTCCTCCATCATCAGTGTCCACAGGTCATCTCCACATCTGCATGCTGTCATTTCCTGACGACCTAGCTCAGGAGCCGCTGTCTTCATCAGCCCTTTCATTCCCCTTCCCTTCTCTTCATCACTGCCCCTTCTTAGAGCTTCCATGGTTGTCCCTTCACCCCTGTGCTTGTAGCCTGCTCTTCTCTCGTGCTTACTTTGTAGTTATACGTGCACTCTTCAGAGCTCTACATTCCGTAGAGAGCAGGTCCCCCGTTTCATTCATCTTCAGACTCCCTGTGGCTCTCTCAGTATCTCATCCTGCATAGATTCTGACTAAATGCAGTCGTGGAAAAATATTACTTAGGTCAGCATTTTCCTGTCGAACTTTCTGGTAATGCTTTATTTACAAAAGTCAATACAATGGTCTGTAAATGAGGCTGCTGGTGGTTTGCAGCCCATTCCCAGTGAGCAACAAGAATGCCTACTTGGCTTCCTGTATTCTCCATTCCATCACTGTAATATGACAGTGGTTCTTTTCCCTGGAGTTAAAGATGAGAATAACAGTGATGGGGAAAGTCTGGTTTTCTCAGATCCAGTGATGGTGAGAAATGCACATTTGTCAGCCTTTTTCCCCCTTGAAAGAGCGAGTTCCAGGAGTTGCACTCTCCTGCGGTGGAAGGTAAGCTAGCTCTCCAGTAAGAAACCTAAATAAGATACCATGTGTTGCTGCACATACAATTCCTGAGGACAAAAATTGCCTTGAAGTGGAGTGGCTTATTGCCATTTCAAATATCTTCAAACTTATAAACTAAGCATTATGGTTTTACAGCAGTGAGCATCACCCCCACTATTATAAAATGTCACACAACCCCCCCCCCCCCCCAATCCTGTGGACTAGCTCTATCTACCAGTCATGCTTCCTCCCAATCCTGAAGCTGTAACAGTAAGCCGGGCAGATGTTGAAACCCCTGCTTCCAGACTTGGCCAGCCAGGAATCAGAATAGCCAATGATCAAGGCTGATATCGACATCTGTCATTTTTTTTTCTCATCAGCTCCAGGCTTCGAAGCTTTCCCTTCGCTCTGTCATTGTTTGCTTCAGTGAGCACTGTGAGTCTTGGTTATGAGCTCCAGGGTGCCTCTTTTACCTGTGCCTGTAGGATGGCTGTGTCTCAGCTAAGGAGGGATTACTCTCAATGCCGTGACTAACCAGCCCACACATTTTAATGCAGAGTCTGTCCAGCACTTCTCCCCTCCATGCTCTCAGGTCTTCATTTTCTTCAGAAGCAAGAGAAGAACCCGCACAGCAGACAGGCAGCTTCCCACTGATGCAGAGCTCATTTTTCCTGCTGCGTGGCCGCTTGTTTTTCCTTACACTTTTTTTTGTCATTGAGAGGTTATGACAACATGAGCCATATTGTATTTATAAACATCACGTGTTTCCTTGATCTGGCTGCAGTTTCTGCCAGACAGCACACAGGGAAGAAACATTTCTCGTTGGCTCAGCATTGGTTTTCGTTATGCTGATTTCCGGAACAGGAGAAACGCATTCCTGCTCAGCTTTAACTTTCATAGAGTAGAAGTAATACCTCTGAATGTCCGTGAAATAGTTTTAACAAGGGTGGATATTGCTCCTTTAAACCACATGTTTTGACTAAAAGCTTCCTTCAGTAAGAAAGCAAAGCCTAGCATTTAGTCACCATGAAGAGGGACGGAGCTGGAAGCATTCGACAGATGGATGGGTGGTTCTGAGGTCTCTGTGCGTCTAGAAAGTTTCCTCTAGAAAAGAACAGACCACGGAAGATGAAAGGTAAGATCTGCCTTTACAATAGAATGCAGTCCTTCGAGACTCCTCTGCCCGGCTCTGGCACGGATTGTATCCTTCCTTTTCTTGTTTTATATCTCATGTGTTCACTCCAGTGAGCAACTAGAGTTGGAGGTTTTGTATGAACTTCTTGCATACTGCTTTGAAAGCAATCTCATTGCTACTGGAATGTATCTGTTTTTAAAGATTGCCCCTTTAATTCCACTGGGCTGTCTCTGAGCTACAGATCCGTGAGCCTGTTTCTGTTTAACTTTATATTTTAGGAAAGGCTTTGGAGGGTCAGTGCAGTGTGCCTGAACAGGGCTCGTTCATTTATGGGTTTGGGGCAGTCATCAGTATTTTCATAAAGATATCTTTCATTCAGTTCTGAGATCAGTAGAGAAAATTTAAGAGGAATGAGAGGAAACTGTGTATGGCTTGTAGTAGTGTTCTGGGAAGTTACTGAATTCTTTTTCCTGTGAAATTCATCTTAAATTGTTAAATTTTTTTAGTTTGGGAAAAAATAGGAAGCTGTCAATGTAAGCTTGAGGAAGGAATGGTGAACAAGCATCCCATTTTTAAACAGCCTGTTATGTGAAATTTAGTGATTGCCTGAAAGTCTTTGACAAAAATCATGTTTATTCGTGACATTGGCTCTGTGTGAAATCACATTATAAAGTACTTTTAAATGAATTTAATGAGGGGCATGCCCTCGTAAGCCCATCAGCTTCCTGTTAAAGGAACACATGCATGGATCTGCATATCCATCCTGTAGTGTTTTAATCCCCGTTTGAGGATCATTTAAAAATGTGTAGGACATGGTTATCCAATATGATCTTCATTCCATGTATCATTTCATGTAGCCATCATGGTAATCCTATGATGTAAGTACTATGATACCCATTTTAAGATTGGGAAACTGAGGCTGAGAGTGATAAAGTAACAAGATCACACACTAGTAAGTAGCAGAGTTGAGATTTAAACCCAGGCTTCTCTCCAGCACCTCTGTATCTGTCTTAAGCTGCACAGCCTCACCAATGGCTGAGAGTTTCAGGCCTGGGGCCAGTGCAGATCATTTACCTTGGGAGTAGTGTAATGTCATATCTACTCAGCGCCAAGATATATTTTGTACTGTAGTGGTTTTTGCTGTTGTTTTATTGGGCGTCTCTTGTTTATTTGGTTTTTGTAAATTAGGAGCCTTCAAAGCCTGAGACTGCATCAGGCTAATGTTTATGTTTACCCCGGAACTGGGTTACAAGTTAAGGTGACATGAAGGCAGTCAGCACCAGAGAGAGTGGTGGTAATAAAAACACCTTGCACGAGCAGCAGCAGCTGTTTCTGTTGCAGGCTTTTATTGCTTCTTTTCCACAAACGCTAAGTTGGGGGGGGGAGGGGTGCGCGCGCGCGCGCGCGCGCGCACACACACACACACACACACTGGGTTTGTGAGCTTGATAATGGATTTGAGAGAGTCTTTACAAGATTCTGCTCCAGGTGCCTTCCCGCTGCCCATTCAGAAGGAGGCGGGAGGAATGCTAAAGAATATTGAAGGGGGAGGTTCTGGAGTTGGGACTGCAGGCTGACTCAATCTTCCCGGTGCTCTGCCTAGCCCCTCCTGAAGATCCAGACAGCAGAAAATATCCTGGTGATTTGTTATGCAAAGTTCTCACCAGGGATGCATCACATGACACAGGATTGGGTTTCAGGACCAAGGCAGCCTGCCTCCAACCCCATTACAGCACATTATGAAAATTTCAAAATGAAACTCCTTTTGTAAATTAATATATGCTAATGACAATATAGTCGTTGTTTTGAAATCCAAGGTTGGCCAAACAACCAACCCACCTAAATATCACTTGTAGCAGCTTCCGTTTCTCTGATGCTCGGCAGGCCCCACCCATCTGAAGCCTCAGCTACCTTGAGCTGGAAAACTTTTGCCACGCCCCCTGCCTTTCATACCCAAGCCCCGCCCCCTTTCTTTGATGTTAGCAGAAGTGGCCTTTGACTAGGAGCATGCATCCTTGTCTTCCAGCTGTAAACCTCCTTCTCACAGGTTGTTCTCTGGCTGCGCTTTCCCTGTTCCATGTTCTTTGTGGGTTTCCACGGTCCCAACTAGGCCAGGTTGTTCCTTGCGGTATCAGCCCAGGCTTCCTAGGTCTGGCATCCCACTCTGAGGCAGGCTGACCATATTTTGTGCCTTTCCCAAAATATCTCAGGTGAGTGTGCTGTTTTCATATACACTCGGGTGTAGAGAGAATAATGTGTTAATAATATGTTTCTTCTTAAGGTCCATGTCACCTGTGGTGACATTTCTCTCCACAGTGCTTTCCCCACGGGGTAGCAGCTTCTTGGCTGGTGTGTAATTTGCAGGAGCAAGAAATGTTCCATCTGCTTTTGAGGAAATACTCCTTTAGATTCACGACTCAGGAAACATACATGACTTGGATAGTTGGTGTTCCTTCCCTCAGTAACTAAGCCTGACTAGTTTGACATCTTCAGGCTCCAGAACTAGAAATGGGGTCTTAGACATTATCATTTGTAAACCATTCACCTGGAAATTCAGATCCAAGAAGCTTAGCATGGTTGGAGAGATTTGGTCAGGTTTACAAAGCAAAGAAAGGATGGAAAATAGTACTGGAGCCCAGGCTGCCTGCCCCAGACCAGCCCATTATCCTCATCCATTGCCACACTGTGCTGACCTTTGCGATTATTCTCATTGCTCTGGGTCTCATCTGTGTGTGAGTGTGTGTGTGTGTAAGAGAGAGAGAGAAAAAAACAGAGACACAGAAAGAGAGAGAGAAACAGAGACAGAGAGAGACACAGAGAGGAAAAGAGAAACAGAGACAGATGGAGACAGAGAGACAGAGACAGAGGCTCACTGTTTAATGTAAGCTGGCCTTGAAGTTACTGTGTAGCCAAGGTTGTCCTCCAACTCATAAATTCTTTCTGTGTCCAGTTTCGCAGCTGTTTTCTTGGTGGGCCTGGGAAGACTGTATACCTCACAGCATCCGTGGCTATTATCTGGTACAGCTCGGCTTCATTTATTCTCCAGAAAGCAGCCCACATCTCTCTTGTTGATTATCTTACTAAAAACGAACCAGAGATCCTGTCAGAGCTAGGGTTCATTAATTGGAAATGCATGGGCCTGCACCAAAAATAGATGTTGAACTAACCAAATTTAGATTACCCTGTACTTTTATGGAAGGGGAATAGGTCATCAAGTCAATGGAGAAACAGCAGCTGCTTCAAATTATGAGATACATTGAATAAATCAAAAAACATTGGCTTTAGCAGTGTCCTGGGAGCATCCTTCATTGTCCGTCTCTCTGTGGCAGCAGGTCTTGCCTGCGGTCATTTGTGTGCCAAGTTGTCCTCTCCTGGCACCACTGGTTTTTAGGTGACATATGGACAAGGAGGGTTTGCATCCTTTTGTTTTTGTAGTTTTGGAATGGGGGTCTCCCTGTGTATCCCATGCTGGCCTCCATGGCTAGTATTACAGATGTGTGCTGCTGCACCTGGCTTAAATTTTAGTCATTGTATAATATTGCCTTTAATGATTTTTTTTTTTAAAGATTTGTAAGACTGAGGGCCTAGGAACTAGTGAGTGTTGTTGTTTTAGTCACAGTTAAGCAGTTAAAGGTCAGTTGAAAACCGACTTAAAGAAAATTATTAAATGAGTGGTATAGTTCCGCTGGAGTAGGGCCAGAGCCTAAATGGTGATCGTGTCTTGTGGACACAGAGTTGATCCCATGGACTGAAACTTCAGGATGACGTCTAAGCTGGGGGGTCATGGAAGGTGTCATTATTAGGGGATTGTAGACAGCTGAAAAGAATGAATCATTTTGCTGTCAAAATCCCATCTAATTCCACTTGAAGAGTCCTCAAGACTCCGGCATCTTCCCATCCCCCCCAAGGAGGAGGCACCCATGAAGTCATTTTGTGTAGCTGTATTTCCTTGAGGCCTCTCCTAATAAAAGGTGTGCCTGTCCAGGACTTCACTGAAGCCATTGGACGGGCAGCATTGAGTCACACCACATTCTTAATGCATGAATGCTGTGCTTGATTCATTTGCCAGGTCCAGGTCCACACATGCACTTGATTTCATTCTTTTTTCCTTTCCTTTTCCTGCAACATCAAAGGTCATGGCTTGCCATGTCGTTTTCACCCTTTGGAACCCATTACTTCTCATTTGCCCTTAATGGAGCAGGAAGAACTGCCAAACACAGCCGTAGACAGCAGGAAGTCAGAACACATGCACAGTGGAACAATTCGATCGTGGGCCTGATGTGTGTTTCTCATGAAACGCTCCGCCACGTAATCAGAGCTGGAGACCTTCATTTAAGATGCACACACAGGACTGTGTTTTGTGCTGACCTCCAAGGAGAGACATTGATGACAACATTCTGAAGATGGTTGGCACCATGTGGTTGTGAGTGAAGGAACATTCTAGATGTCTCTCCAAAAGTAGATAGCATTTTTGCTTTCCTTTAAAAGCGAGTCTAAAAATATATTTCCTAGCAGCTGTTTAACAGCAAAAACAAGAAGGAAAAAGGACCCTCCCTGCTGCAGAGTAATTTACTTAGCAGATATCTACAGGGTCAGACCCCATCGCTTCAGAAATCTGCTGAAGATTTCACTGTGTATATTTAGACCAAGAAGCCTATTAGCTTGTGATCTAAGAGAACCTCTGTATTCTCATAAAAATGAGAAATGTGGCAGTATTGGCAACCAAGGCTATAATTATGTTAATGTAGTCATTTTAAGACTGAAATATGTTGTTTTAAAATGTTTCTGTATTTTCATTATTCATAACAATGATCTGAAGAAATTTAAGAAAATGCTAGTGAGTTCCTATTCTGTATCACCTTGAGACTAGGGCATAAAAATAAGTCAAATGTAGAACTTTGAATCACAATTTTTATTAAAAGATATGCACTCGCCAGGTGGTAGTGGCACATGTCTTTAATCCCAGCACAGGAGGGAGAGGCAAGCAGATCGCTGTGAGTTTGAGGCCAACCTGGTCTACAGAGCTAGTTCCAGGACAGCCAGCACTACTCAAAGAAACTCTGTCTCAAAAGAAAAAGAAAAAAAAAAAAGGATATGTACATATATATATATATATATATATATATATATATATATATATATATAATGTATCTTTATAATATAAAAATTGACCTTGTGAAAATTTAGGTTTTTACATGATTGCATTTTATGCAATCATGTTTCCACTCAGCTATGTCCCCAGTCCTGTTTTTACATTTTGAAACTAAGTTGCCCGGACTGGCCTTTATCTGGCTCCATAGCAAAGGAAGGCCTTGGACTTTCTATCTTCCTGCCTCAGACTCCTGAGTAGCTGGGATTATGAACTGGTGCTACCAGCCCCCAGGCCAGTTATATTTTTATGTTTTAAGTATTTTTGTACAGTGAGTATATGTGCAAAGCCAACTAGTCGTGGGTGTTCAGTAACAAAATATGTCCGTTTTCCTTGGGTCTATACTTTTTGTGATACATAAAAAAAAATAATTAATGTAAAAATGCTAGCTCATATCATTTGTACAAAACAGTGGGTCACATCATGGCATTTTCACACATGTACACTGTAAATCTTAATTACCCTATCCAAAATTTAATTTTGAGCAATAGTAAAAGATTTTGGGGGGGAGGGGGCGTCAAGGACTGTCCTAAGGTATCCAGATGTTTGTTACCAATGCGAATATATGACAGGCCAAGATGGATTGTGAATAATTGGTGAAATTCTGAGAATATACAAATTACTTTGAGCTAGTTGACTCAGCATCCTCCTTACCAACATCAGAACACAGATGACCAATGACGTGTGTGTCAGTTAGTCCTACCACGAAGACAGATGTCCAGAAAAACAGAAGAGAGGTCTTCGCCTGGCTCCCATTTTCAGTTCTTAGTCCATGGTCAGCTGGCTCCACTGTTTCTGGATTTATTGTAAAGAAGACCATTCTGGCAGAGGGTAGAGGAGAGCTGTCCAGTTATGGTAGGAAACCATGAAGCGGACAACAGCAGAGAAGGTGGTTCAGGGCAATGCATAGCCCTCAAGGACTTGCCTTTAAGCAACATACCCAAAACGATGGCGCCTCTGGAAATATCCACCCCTTCCACTAATGCCGTTAGATTTAAACCCAATGGATTAATCCACTGGTCAGAGCCGAGCCCTCACATTCCAGTCCCCTCTCAATGTTCCTGCCCACTAACTGTTGACCATGCCTTCAGCACATGAGCCTTTTAGGGTATACCTCCTACCCGACTCGAACATGGATATAAAGATGATTTTCCTGGCTGATAAGATGGAAAGGGAAAGAGAAAGATCTAAAGCAGAAATGGATATAATTACTTATTTACTAATAACTTACCAGAAATCATTGAAATTGGAGTTTGCTTGTTGTCCCAGTGGGAAATGTATAGGGAGTCCGTGGAGGTTTGAATGAGCAATGTCCCCCAGAAGCTTATGTGAATGCTTGGTCCCCAGTTGGTGGCACTGTTTAGGGAGGTTTAGGAGGCGTGGCCATATTGGAGGAAGTATTGGGGTGGGCTATGAGAGTATACAGTCTCTCACTACTTTTAGTTCCCTCTCTCTGTTTCATGCTTGCTGTTAAGACATGTGATCTCTCAGACTCCTGTTCTTGCCACCATCCTGCCATATGCTGTCATCCTTCCCTGCAGTCATAGACCCTTAGCCTTTGGAACTATAAGCCAAAATAAACTCTCTTCCTCAAGTTGCCTTTGGTCATGGTATTTTATCACAGCCACAGAAAAGTAACTAATACAGTCTTTTCTACACAATGTAGTCTAGATTCAGAATGTCCATTAATTTGAGAACAGGAATGAAGAAAAATATCTTCTCTTTTTTTAAGTAATAAGTTCTCTTTGCACATGTACATACACACACACACACACAGCCATGATGCACATGTGAGGTCAGAAGACAACTCAGAGGAATTGGTTGTTTTTTACTCTGTACTCTTTGGGGGATGCACTACTCAGCTCCCAAATAAATACATGGAGGCTTATTATTTCTTATGAATGCCTGGCCTTAGCTTGCCTTGTTTCTACCCAGTTTTTCTTAACTTAAGTTATCCTGTTTACCTTTTGCCTTTGGGTTTTTATCTTTCTTTATTCTGTATACCTTTCTTTACTCCTTACTCCATGGCTGGCTGTGTTGCTGAGTGGCTGGCCCCTTCTTTTCTTGCTCCTTGATCTTCTCCCAGACTTCTCCTATTTATTGTCTCTGCCTGCCAGCCCTACCTATCCCTCTCCTGCCTAGCTATTGGCCGCCGGTCAGCTCTTTATTAGACCATCAGGTGTTTTAGACAAGCAAAGTAACATAGCTTCACAGAGTTGAACAAATGCAACATAAAAGAATGAAATACATCTTTGCATCATTAAACAAATGTTCCACAGCATAAACGAATGTAACACATCTAAACTAATATTCTCCAAAAGTTGGTTCTTTTCCTTCCACTGTATGGCTCCCCAGGATTGAACTCAGGTCATCAGGCCTAGCTGTCAGCACCTTTATCTCATAAGTCATCTCACTGACATAAGCAAGAATATTTCCTTACATCCTCTTAAGTGTAAGTCCATGCCATATACTTGGACTTTTCTCCTCAAGGATGAAGTCTTTGAGATATACTACAGCAAGGTATACATTGCCTGCATTCCGAATTGCCATTCATTCATGAGTTTTTCTGTTTCACCAAGAGAAGGTATTGTTTTCTTCATTCTCCTATGAATATATTCAAGTGATTATTATCCATTTTGCACACTGTGTCTTGCTTCACAGTTCACTAGGAGCCCATGAATATTTGTTGGTGATATTAAAAATAATGCAAGTTTTTTAAATGCATTTCTATACCTCAGATAACGTAGCAATGATTTAATTCATTTCCTATTCATGGCCCAAGAAGGGTAAGCACAGGAGGCATTTCTGGAACAACATAGCTGTGCAATTAGAAGCTCTGGGAATCTCTGCCAGGGCCACCGTGAAGTCTGGGAAACCATGGTGGAGAAGAGATTCCTAGGAGAAGTCTAGCCTGCTTAGCCATAACTCTGTGGTTCTACCACACCCCGCTTCCTTCCTGGAACACCATGATGGGGAGACACAACAATGGCTAAGGTAGATTAAACCCTTTAAAAATTTGGAAGGGGGTAGGGCGTTAATTATATATGTCAGTATACCAGAGGAGAGGCCGTCAGCGTGAAGCCAATATCCCAGTATCCTGATTTTAAGAAACTCCATCTTTTTGTTGACCTTTATCTTCCTATCCTTCCTGGGAGAAATTTTGTCCAATGTTGTTTTTTAGAAAAGGAAAGAAATTAATGACCCCTCCCACCACACACACACACACACACACACACACACACACACACACACACACACACAACTGAAAAGAGGGAGAGCTGAATGTTGGGTTGAGCAATGGGAGAAAGGAAGTTGTTTTGGTTCAAGCTGCAGTTTATCTTAAAGTGAATGCACAAGCTCTTGGTGCGAGTTTGGGATTTTGGAAAGTGCTCCATAGATCCCAGTGCCTTTTCTTCATGTGCCTTACTACATGTGGGACTGAGAGTCTCTTTTTAGGGTACAGCATTGGCAAAAGCAACTCGACAGTGTCACACACACACCCCTTCCATGATGTGGCCATTTTGTCACATGGAGCATGGCATTTCTCCAGGAAGTCTTTGAGCTAGCTGCTAACTAACCATTTGGTTTCTTATGACTTCCTTAGTTTCTGGAATTCGGAGCGTTACCTAAGAGTGGGGGTGCCCACAGTTCTAGGTGTGTGTTCTTGGAACTTGGAGACACAGATCTAGTGTCTAAGGTGGAGACTTTTTCTTTCCAGATCAGCCTGGTGGCAAAGGGATGGTGATAGCTGGTTCAACCCCTCCATCTGCTGGAGCAGGGCAGGGCAGAACAGGGCAGGGCAAGGCATGGGCAGAGATGCTGCCAAGCTCAGCCTCAGGGCATGCATGACTCCCAAACTGGTTGTCTTTGAGGCTGTTATTTATCCAAATAAGGCAAGGCAGTGGTTTTGCTAACTGGCTCAGACTTCTGAGCCATGCTCACTGGCTGGCTAACTTGATATTTGAACTGCAAACACAAAGGTATGCCTTTGAAATGGAGCACTTTTGTGGGGTTCATGGATCTCCTGGGGTCATTGTTTGGAAGACTTTCCCCTACGGTTTTAGAGAATGTGGATACTGTTGGTTTGTTTGACCCCTCTCTTCCGGAACAAGCAGCAGAAATGCCTTTGTCCAGATATCTCTGCTCTTGATTTTGCACCAAAATAATACTCAACCTCAGACCCTTCTAAGGTCAGACCCAAACACTGATCTCTAGATATTGAACTGCAAGATTCCTCTGGTATCTTCTAGATGCTGGGCCTGGCTTTTACCTTTGGATGAGCCACTTGAAGTTCTGGGTCAGTTTGTAAATCTGGAAAATGGAGATGGTGGTTACATGATAAGAATAATTAGGGATTCCATGGGATAAGTCTGGAAAGCAATTAATTAGAGGAAATCTTGAAAAACATTCATTTCCTTTTCTGTGTCCAACTTGTGGCAAATGTCGTTGAACATATTTAAGTATTTACTACTAGAGAAATGATGGGCGGTTGCGATTGTGATTGCCACCCACAGCTTACTATCAGAAAGCTCTTGTTCTGCCCATCCTGGAGTGTTGTCTAGTGCGCTCATTTGAGTGGTTCTTTCTGGATCCTCTTCTGCATACCTATGCACATACTTTACTTTCTCTTCTAAACTGTGCCTTTCTCAAAGATGGGGATTATGTACTGTCTGTTTTGTTTTGATTTTGATTTTCTTTTTTTTTTTTTTGAGACAGGGTCTCACTATATGGCTCTGGCTGTCCTAGAACTCACCACGTAGACCAGGTTCTCCTTAAACTCACAGAGATCTGCCTGACTCTGCCTCCTGAGTATTGGGATCAAAGACTTGTGCCACTATGCCCAGTGAGGATTATGTCCTAACAGATCCCTTCTCCCTCATCAGTTGTAAACCTGGATTTACCGCAGATAGTAGCTACTCAATAAACTCTCCATGAATTGACAGAATCATATTTTTGGAGTGGGTATTACAGGAAGTCCTAGTTAAAGAATAAGAAACTCATGTTAATTCCTGAACTGTAGTGTTGATTCAGTGATTCATTCAAGAATGGTGTTGGTTGCCCTCCATCCTTCTACACTGATGGTTTTATTTTTCAAAATTATGTGTGTGTGTATGCATATATATGCATATATATATGTGTGTGTGTGTATATATATATATATATACATATATATATACAATTGGTGTATTATGCATACAGGCATTTGCATGCCATGGCCCACGGGTAGAGATCAAAGGATAACTCCTGAAAGTTGGTTCTCTCCTTCTACCATGAACTCTGGGGACTGAAAATAGGTTATCAGGCTTATGTTCCAAATGTTTCTCTACCTACTGAGACATCTTGCCAGCCTGTCTGCACTGATTTTTGAGAGCCACATTTGGAGGTCATTCAAGAATAATAATCTGGTCCAAATACTCGCAGGTGTTTTTGTATTCTTTGTCTCAGGCTCCAGCTAAAACCCAGGAACACAGATGGGGTTTCAAGGGCATATCCTTTACAGGTATAAAGTTGGAATGTCTTTGAAAGAACTGAGAAAGTGCCACGTTTTCAGTTGTGACACAGCATTTATTGCCAGTCTTACCCAGAAGCATCCTTCTACCTTGGATGCCCCTAGAACACAGCATTTATTGCCAGTCTTACCCAGAGGTATCCTCCTACCTTGGATGCCCATAGAACACAGCATTTATTGCCAGTCTTACCCAGAAGTATCCTCCTACCTTGGATGCACATTGAAGTGTCTGACACTGGAAGCTACTTTTAAGAGCAGAACAGAAGACCCTTGTGAATCAAAGGTAAATTGCCATAAGGGCTGTTTTGACATGAAACCCCACTGTCGTTTCACATTCATTTCCTGAGAGTTTGGATTTGGTGACTTGTAAAATATTGTCCTCCAGTGTGATACCCTGGGACTTGGCTCTTTTACAATCCTTTCTTCTCCTGACACCTTAGCCAGTGTTCAGTTGTGGATAAAATGATGGCTCAGCAAAGTCATCATCCCCACAGCGGACGGTTTACAATGGGCCCTGCAATGCAGCTCGCCTTATGTTGTTTGTTCGGTTAAAGCAGGAATGGGACCAGCATGCGTCCCCCAAGGGTAAGAGGTGGGGCTGCTAAGTGACCATTTGGTTTCCAAGTTCTGTCATTCATCCATACGTCTGCCATCATTTTTCTCTAATGGGCCCTGAAAACTCTGTCTCTCTAATCTACAGTTGTAGTGATTACAATTCTATATAAATCGTTATGAACTCATTTGGTAAGTTTAGACTTGCTATGTCATCAAGCCAAAATATGCATGTCTTAATTCTCACACTGTTGTAATCATCCTAAAGCTATTTGCTATGGGATCTAAGTTTCTTCAGTCATAACATGGTCAGTTTCTATATTGAAAGGAAGGCTGGACATAGGGTCAACAGAAGGGACCTGTGTCTCTGTCACTGGTTAATGCATTTCTGAGAGATATGGTCTCCATTAACATAACTGGAGCCATGGTGCTCAGAGATTTTAATCAGATAAACCCCAGGTATTTTAGTGCCTAAGTGATCTGGTATCTGTATACATATATATATACATATATATATATATATATATATATCCATGTATAATATTTGTGTTTAGTTTCTCTTACCATGATATTAGCTCCCAAAGGTCAACCTTAGTTTTTTCTAAAACTAAATCAATAGAAACTCAACAAATAGGGGCTGGAGAGATGGCTCAGCGGTTAAGAGCACTTGACTGCTCTTCCAGAGGACTTGATTTCAATTCCCAGCAACCACGTGGTGGCTCACAACCATCTGTAATGGAATCAGATTCCTCCTGGTGTGCATGAGGACAGAGTACTCATATACATAAATAAATAAACCTTTAAAAAAAAAAAGAAATTCAACAAATAGTTTACAAAGTTCTAAGTAACTTTTATTATAATTTATTGTTATAATTATCCCAAATATGTTATTGTTGTTGATCTCTTTGGGGAATGTGTAAGGAAGGGACAATGGAGTATATATAATATTCTGTACTATCTGCAGTTTAAAGCATCTAGTTATGTGCTAGAACTTATCTTCTACAGATGAATATGACTAAGGTACTACTAGCTACTACATGTATGTACTTGCTACATGATGTTGAACAAGGTTCTTAACTTCCTACATGTCATTCCTTAACCATTCAAAAACAGTAGTATTTGCCTTATGTATCTCACTGAGTTCTGGAGTCCATAAAATAAAATAAAAACTGAAAGCACTTGTATAGTACAAAACTACTAAATGATTATCATATGTATTTCCTCGAGGGCGCACTTAAAATTTCTTTCACAATAAGAGGCATTATAAGTTGATAATGCAATATATTATCCATTTAAGGTATATGTTAATAATTAAATAGGCATTTCAATAGCTGTTCCTCAAAGGAAATAGTGTAAGCCACTGCGTTGAGCATCTTGGTAATATACCAGCAGCAAATCTAGACATTCTCAAAGGGATCTGAGCACAAAAGGACTTTGTCCATGCAGAAGTCTGGGTGGATGTGCAGAGCAGAGAGGGAGTTGTTTGTTCCATCTGTTGCAAATGTCTGTAAGAAGATAGGATTTTACCAACTGTGGCCACTGCAGATACAGGAGCTGTCCTTGGCTCACGATAGATAACATGGGGAGTAGCCCCGTGGAAGGAAGACCAAGTATCCATGAGAGAGGGGAGTTTTTCTTTTACCCACCCTGCAGCTCTGCCCTGTCACTGCTTGTGACAGTATTTCTTTACTCTGCCCCAGCCCAAGCATCTTTCATCACTGTTAGGCACAGGGCTGGTCCACCAGATCTGGTGGTGTAGAGTCCAACTAGAGTTCTTCATGTCAAACTATTTCTGGGAATAACACTCACATTAAATATAGGCATAAGCTAACCGCTGACTGGATCATCTCTTTACTGAGAATCCAATAATTTTGGCAACAGCCTGTCTGTCTCATGTCTGGGAGACGGTCCATTTATGAGCAAATGAAACATTAATAGATTAATAAGACCTTACAAATGACCATCCTTGCAATTTTAACATTATAAACAAGATGAGTTTGCAATAGCTCCAGCGTAACAACCATTTCCTCTCCTGATACCAAGTGTATGTCCATAGGCACACTGGAGTTTCTCTTTACATGGGTATTCTCCTTTTTTTTTTTTTTTTGGTTTTTTCGAGACAGGGTTTCTCTGTGTAGCTTTGTGCCTTTCCTGGAACTCACTTGGTAGCCCAGGTTGGCCTCGAACTTACAGAGATCCGCCTGCCTCTGCCTCCCGAGTGCTGGGATTAAAGTCGTGCGCCACCACCGCCCAGCTACATGGGTATTCTTTAAATTGATCATGAGTTAGTAATAAAATATTACAATGCTGTTGACCTTCCTAGAGGATGAACATTGTGTCCTACTGAGGTAGGACTGGATTATTTCCTGGCAAGGCCTTTCTTAAAGCTAACCTGAAAGAAAGAAACTGCTTCCACTTCTTCTGCAGCCTTAGTCCAACAAAAGAAGACGGGAAATGAAGAGCCATCTCACAGAGGCTGTTTATGGAAGGGTAGACAAGACTGAGAACAACCTGATGATCCAACTAGACTATGAGATGCCAGCAGTTGGCTGCACTTGGGCTAGTGAGAAGGAGCTAAGAGGTCCTCTGAAGATTGTGAGCCACGCAATGGCTCTATGTACAGCACCAGGATATTTTTTTTTCCAGAAGTGGATGGTTCATTAGCCACTTCTCTTTCGAAGCCCTGGATAGCAAACCCTTCCCTCCTCTCTGGGATCAGCTTCCTGCTTACTGCAGAGCATTTAACTCACCCTGATTCACCACAGTACTGGGCTGCCTGTCAAACCCTTGACAGTGAATTACTGCCCCAGCAGTGATGAAGCCATGCATGCACACTATGCGGAGTGCCCTGCAGCACTCTGAAAGCGAAAGGAAATGGTTCTGAAGTGGCAGGAAGGAAGTGATGGGAGAGGTAAGCCAGACTGCCTCCCACGTGGTCCCGCCGACTCACGTGGGAGTGGGTCAACAGAAGCCACCACCTTTTAAGGGGGCTGTCATGAAATAATATATTGATGATGGCATGATGCACTCAACCAGAGAGCACTGAGGGGTTGCTGCTTCTGTTTGGGGTGGGAATGGCATGGCCTTGTAACTCTGCATACAGCCCTTTGGAACGAGCGGCCCTACACATGAAGACACCTGGGCAATCACCCAGAGAGACATGCAGTGCCCTATGCCATGAAACAAAGACATTGGAGGTGCCGCGGGGCTGGATGCGGCTTCCGCAGACAGTGAAGGCCTGCCTCTGTGTTCCCCTTCCTGGAAAGCCCTCCTGTGACCCAACAAAACCTGCCAAATGTATGCCAGATGCCTGGGAGCTGAGAGCGTGTGCTTCCCGTAGCCCGGTGAGAAATAACAAATCCTTGCTGATTAGATTAAAAAATCAAAACATGGGTTTTCAAATCCCTTCTCCTCTTTCCCAACCTCTTAGGTGGGATCCGTTACAACCACTTCATCAAAATATTGTTTCTAATGGGGCATCTTAGGAGGGTGGTGGTGTCGCGGCCACCACTTTCCCCCTCCCTTAATAACCACGAGCAATTTGGGGGTAGTAAACAGTTCCTTTGGTGAGTTCACAGCACTGACTGCATTTGGACTTCAGAGACGTCACGGAATTCTTTTGGTCAGCAAGAACAACCTCTGACAGCCTGAAAATGTTTTTAAAAATGCGCAGGCAGCCATGAGTGTGGTAGTGGGGTGTGGCTTAAGGCCAGCCCAGCCTCTGAGGTTCCTCGTTGCAGGATTCCCAGCTGGGTGTTGTATTGTCCCTGAGGGCTGAGAGAAACAGAGTGCTCTGTGAGCCAAGGGAAGCCTTGGCTTTTGCCTCCCTCACCTTTTGTGAGCCAGGTGTTGACACCTGTCCTCCAGGGAGCCACTTGTGGTGGACACACACGCCCCTTCTTGTTCCTGTCTCCCTGGAAGAGCAGGCTCCACCGTACCTCCCCCCAGGGGATGCCTCTGGACAAGCCCTGGCTTTCTCTTCCCTGTTGCCTAGGGTGGGGCTGCCAGGAGCTGCTTGCCTTTCTCGGATCTCCTCTTTCGGCGGCGGGCTGGCCTTCTCTTTGCCCTCCGCACTCCAGCTGGCTTTTCCAGGACTGTAGCCATTGCTAGCCCCATGCTGCAGAGGGCTGATAGCTCAGCCTGGTTAAACCGGCTGGTTAATTAGTAGACAGCCTCTTTTCCCTCCCTCTTGTTTTCCCTCAGGTACCACAAACCTAGGGAAGAGGCAGGTTCCCTTTACTTGCCAATAACCAGACTTCAAAAGTCTAGCAGAAGAATGAACAGTGGGTGCTGGGCCAGATTTTTTTCTTTTCTTTTCTCTTGTTTTTTTTTTTTTTTTTTTTTTTTTTTTTTTCAGCACCCATAACAAGAAACTGGTGTAAGAGATGGTCCTGGGGGATAATCAGCCCGGTTCTCTGCTGGCTTTGGTTCTTAGTGGTTGGCTCTCGGTCTGCTTTAGGGATCATCTTTGCCCTGTGTCGATTCTACTTGGTAATATAGCTTTTATTGTTAACCCGTTTACTCAGGGCTCTCAGTGTTGAGCGCCTGCCTTCCTTGCTCTGTGTTTCCCTGTAAGCAATTGTTGAAGGATTGAGTCACCCACGCAGTAGCCTGTGGTTGGATGTGAGCTGAGGTTATTCAGTGACTAATTTCCAAGGGGAGGAGAATTGGCTTATCATGGGGAGAGCTACTTTTTATCCATGCCTGTGGCAGCTCCGCTCTGAAGACCGGGCAAAACAAACTGGTCTTCACCGGGGAGCATTTTAGGACCTGAGTGCCCTTGTGGTGGTTTGGACTCTGAAGAGGAAAAAGTTGTCTGCATTATCCCAGTGAGGGCCTGAGGGACTCAGATGAGGATCTCAAACAAAGGAGTAGTATAGCTCGGCACGGAGCCAATGGGCCTTTTCACGGCGTCAGTTACACAGGTGGTTCCCTCAGACAAAAAGTAAGTGGCTTTTATTCTTTGAGGATGAAAACATCTCTAAGGACGCTTTTTCTATTTTCTCCGGTTACTTTGTTATGTGGTCTGATGGAGGAGGCCACGTACAGATTCTAGGCTCGGAAGGGTGGGGCTTGAAATAGAGTAAGCTGAACATAATATTCCCTCCCCACAAAGCGTATCTATGTGTGTCGTAAATGCTTCAGAAAGAGACATGATTATGTGAACATTTCCGCAAAAGATGGTAAGTGAACATTTTTTTCATGCTAGATTTTCTTTTCCAGAAACAACTTAAAAATGTTCCTACTTGTCTTACTTTCAAGAAACTTCCAACTGAGTGATACTTGCCTTGTCTTAAAATACTTAGAGAAATGAAAATCCAGCTCTGTGTGTAGCCGCCTAACTCAAACATAATTTGAACTGACCCTTAGTATTTTCGGGTTGATGGAAGAATGGGGTGGATTCTTGAACTGGGCGCTGTGAGAAAGAACAGCCACATTCTACTCAGGGCACCTTGGTGATGAGACTGTAAGACACCTCCCTGTTTACCAGCCCTGGAAGGACTCACACAACCAAGACCCAGTGGGGATTTGGGTAGTAGTGGAGAGAGGAAAAGACAGTACCATACCAAGCAAGTGAGTGCCGAAGAATAGCCTGCTTTATGCATTGCTGAACGGTTGAGCATTTCTGTGCCCCAGCCTGTATAGACAAATAAATACTTGACTTGAATTCTGATAAAGGAGTAGAAAAGTGTATGTAGGCCCTCTTTTATTTCTGTAAAACAAAAATCTGCAGTTTACATACAGGTATGAACGTTAAATTCCCTGTAGAGAAAGCTTCAGTGATGGGCGTAGCTACTTTTAACTTGCCGAGAGGAATGAGGTGCAGAAGAACCGTCAGAGTGGGTGGGAAACAACCGCAGTCCTGCGTGCACATGTGTCTGCCTCTCTTACCACGTCAAGTCAGTCTCATCTTCTCCTAGACCTGACTGTGGGCATTAGCGTAAGAAAAGCTCATTCATATTTAATGTCAGGTCTTTGTCAGCAAGACAGTTAAAAACTTAAAAACCACAACAAAGTCAGACTGTAGACGCCTGAAACTAGGGACATTACAGCCATAGAAGGGTACTTACTAGCTGGAGCGCCAAAGGTTGTTCTAAATGGCAAACTATAAAACTTATCTGTCCCACAGCCAGTCAGACAAGTATCTTGTGAAGTCAGTAAAGTCTAGTTTTTTAAAAATCAGCATGAGGTTCCTTCCTCATCTCTCAGTCCTACTACCAGATCCTGAGTGAGTTGCCGTCAGCTGGACTCGGGCATTTACTGTATGAACTGGAGTCATCTCATGTAGATCTGAAAGCCATGTTTTCCCACAGCTTAATGGGATTATCATGTCATCCTCTCCTGGGGCTCTATTTAGAACAGGGTGTGAAATGATCAGGGTGCTTTTTAAAGCTGTCTTGGAAAATCAGACACAGCCTGGCAAAACAACACGGACATTTTGCCAGAGGCTTTGACTATGCCATTGGTATTGATGGAGACATTCAACCTCAGATTAACTGTTCTGTCATAATTGAATGTCCAGTGGCTAACTCAGTGGTTCATTCAGCGGCCCCGTTGGACCATGGCAAGATTATTTTGAAGTGGAAAGGTCAGGGATGATACCCAGCACAGTCAGCAAGTATGTGATGCTGATGGCTAGAGCTGGGATCCAGCCTCACCCGTGGAGGTTCTGTACTGATTAGCCCCGGGACCAAGACAGGTATTTTGACTGACACCCACATTCTTCACATGAATGCACAACACAATGTATCAGAATTATTCTTAGTTGATTTATTATTTCAGAATATATCCATTCATGCCACCAGAAACTTTAAAGTTTTTTTTAATGAGTCTTTTGGTATTTCACTTTAAACGATACTTATAAAATATAACTCTTAACTATGTCTTTCCATATCGCAAAACATTTTAAAATTCCTATTCAAATGCCTCTACTGTTTAAAAAAATACATGTCTATATTTTCATTAATTAAAGTTAACTTTACATTTTCCTTTCTTTAATATTATTATTATTATTATTATTATTTTTTTTTTTTTGATTTTTCGAGACAGGGTTTCTCTGTGTAGCTTTGCGCCTTTCCTGGAACTCACTTGGTAGCCCAGGCTGGCCTCGAACTCACAGAGATCCGCCTGCCTCTGCCTCCCGAGTGCTGGGATTAAAGGCGTGCGCCACCACCGCCCGGCTCTTTAATATTATTTATCTTATCTCTACTGTTTAGAATCTTGTTCTCAATTTTTACCCTCTTAACAAAAAGATGGATATTTCTACTGTGGCCAGCTGGGCTGGGATCCCCAAAATCTAGATGTTACCTAGAGATAGATAAGAAAGCAAGGAAAACAGAGATGTCCCTGGTTAAAGCAGTTGCTGGTCCCAAGTGGCTTCTAGGCATTTTTCATCTTGTTTACCTTTGTAATTCCTAACAATAATGCAACAGAACTTTCTATGTGTTAATTTGTCTTGGGCAATGTGTGATGTACTTCATACAGTGGCCTTTCTGAATCAATGCAATGTGATGAGTTTATCTTGAGATTTTTGGGGGGCGGGCAAGGGATTGGTTATTGTATTGTGTGTTATGATTGTTTGGGGCATTTGGTCAGATCCTCACTGCCAGCTGAGCTAGCACCTCTCAGGCTTTATGACCTATAAAGCCATGTGCTGAGTATACCTTTGTTTTTACTGAGCCCTGAACTGTGCAAGACAATGAGAAAGGTGTTTGTAAGGATTTGTGATGGTTTTGCAAACCCTCCATTCCATGGTCGTTCCAACCATTCTGGAGAATTAATGAGATATACTACCCCACACTTTGGGTGGGGTCCTTCTGGTCTACTGAACTGCACACCTGAGTCACATATGTGTCAGTTGAGCAGAAAGCGGTCACTTTCGATGTAAAATCCATTATAATACATAGAAGTCCCTGATCCTGTCAAGGATTCTGCACCATTGGATGCCAAGCACAAGATAAGAAGCTGTGGAAGACTGATTGGCTCTTGCTCTGGATTCCCATGGAGGAGCTGTGGGAAAGCTTCACCTTCTCAGTGGGAGGAACTAGAAAGCTTGTTTGGAGCTGTATCCCAATGCCTGGCTCTTAGGAAGGTCTTGATAAAGGTTGTTCACTAAACAAATTTATGTGGTGATGGATCAGTTTCTTTTATTAAGGCCTGGACTCTGTTTCCTACTCAACCTACTCTCCTCCCACCATGGGTCCTTCAGGTGCACGTTCCGGTTCCTCTCTCTCTCCCATGTTCCTAGCACAGCTACCCTCCAACCATTGACACCTGCTGTGGGATGTCTTTCTATATGCTGTGAATATGTGTTGCTCTGATTGGTTGATAAATAAAACGCTAATTGGCCAGTAGCCAAGCAGGAAGTATAGGCAGGGTGAGCATACGAGGAGAATTCTGGGAAGAGGAAGGGCTGAGTCAGGAGTCGCCAGCCAGACACAGAGGAGGCAAGATGACCAGGCAGAACTGAGAAAAGGTCCCAAGCTACATGGCTAAACACAGATAAGAATTATGGGTCAATTCAAGTGTAAGAGATAGTCAGTAATAAGCCTGAGCTAATGGCCAAGGAGTTATAATTAATATAAGTTTCTGAGTGATTATTTTATAAGCAAGCCACAGGACTATGGGGGCTTGGCAGAACCAGAGAAACTTTCTAGCTCCAGACACCCTTCTGTCATCTCTTGGAAGTCAGGATAAGGGACTGTAGTTTCCTTTCCCTCTCCCTCATGGGTAAGGGAGAATCTCAGTGAGCATTTCCCTCTTGGACCTTGACCAAATCACCAGTGATTCAAATAACCATAGCCTGGATTTATTTGTATTTTTTATTCTGTTCTTGCTAAACACAGTAGTGTGGTTGCAAAGTGCAAATTCATTCCCTCCTTTTCCTCATTAACTTGATTCTCCTGTCACTGTTTCTCTTTGAAGATGTGTTTGTCAAGGAGCCATGAGCATCTTTACCTCTTCTAGACCATGTGATGTAATAGCCTGGATATCTAAGCTACCTAGCCCAAAGCTCCAGCTTCTAGGAGCCTGCCACCCCAGTCCCGTCATCTCTCAAGTGATGTCCCATCACCCATTGCCACCTTATGGCCCCAGAGCCTTTGCCATTAGGACTTTCCACTGTGCCCCCACCATGCTTCAGATGCCATCTCTTCTCACAATGAGTTTACCTATCATCTCCCAGTTAACCCTTCTCTTCCCCTAACGGTTGAGCTGTCTTCACATCAGCTCAAATAAAGAGGTGATGAGTGAATTGAACCTCCTTACACTTCTCCCAGGGATGCACTTGGAAAAGTCGGAAAGTGCTTATTAGCTATTTACCAGGGCTAACTGCAGGAAAATGTACCCAACACAGGTTTCAGAAAACATCATTTTAGACCCATGTATACATTAGCCTTACATTTATTGAGCGGCTCGATATTTAGACCATGGCACTGTGTCGTTGTCACTGGGTATATTGTCAGTTTTTTTGGGGTTGCTAAAACAAATTACTAGAGACTTGGAGTTGTGGGCTGGTGTGCAGTGGTGAAGTGTTTGCCTAAGCAATGAGGCTATGGATTTGAACTCCAACATTACAAAACAAACAAGCAAAATCCTTTAGGCTTTAAATGCCATGAATTTATTCCTGTGTAGAGGTTGGGTTGGTTCTCTAACGTGAGTTTCATGGGTCATTATCAACCTGTAGGCAGGACCACGCTTTGGTTGGGGTTTTAAGGGAGAATCTATTTCCTTGTCTTGTGCAGTTGCAGTCCCTTGCTCCTGGCTACCCCTTTGCCTCCCAAGTCAGCAGCATAGCACCTTCTAGCCCTTCTGTCCTTGACTGCTTCTACCATTGCAGCACCCCCCTGCCCCGCAACAAGCCTGACTTCCTGGTTTCCCTGTTGTCTACTTTAAAAAACCTTTGTGATTGCAATGAGCCCACCTGGATAATGGCTGTCACCTTAGAGTCCATGACTTGGTTGCCTCTGTAAAGCCCCTTTTGCCAATAAGGGGACAAATGCTCCGGTTCCATTCATTTGGTGTGTGTCTGGTATGAAGAAATTCACCTTGTCACATTGAGAATCCTCCACAAACATGATTTTCTAAGTATATTTTTTTGATTCCTTGCTTTGTTTCCAGATGCAGAGAGAAATTATTTATGCAAGAGGAGATGGCCTTGTAGCCCCCAGACCGGGATCCACGGCTCACCCACCCCATGCAATTCCAAACTCGCCACCATCCACTCCAGTGCCCCATTCCTTGCCTCCCTCCCCATCCAGAATTCCTTACGGGGGCAGCCGACCCATGGCTATTCCTGGCAATGCCACCATCCCCAGGGACAGATTGTCTAGCCTGCCAGTCTCCAGATCCATCTCCCCAAGCCCGAGCGCCATTTTGGAAAGAAGAGATGTCAAGCCTGACGAAGACATGAGCAGCAAAAACCTAGTTATGTTCAGAAATGAGGGTTTCTATGCCGACCCTTACCTCTATCACGAGGGACGCATGAGCATAGCCTCGTCCCATGGTGGCCACCCATTGGATGTCCCAGATCATGTCATCGCGTATCACCGCACTGCGATCCGGTCAGCAAGTGCTTACTGTAACCCTTCCCTGCAAGCAGAAATGCATATGGAGCAATCGTTGTACAGACAGAAGCCAAGGAAATACCCCGACAGCCATTTGCCTACCTTGGGCTCCAAAACGCCCCCAGCCTCTCCGCACCGGGTGGGCGACCTGAGAATGATAGACATGCACCCTCATCTTAACGCACACGGGCCCCCTCACACCCTGCAGCCAGACCGGGCCTCACCCAGTCGCCAGTCCTTCAAAAAGGAGCCCGGCACCCTGGTGTACATCGAAAAGCCACGGAACACTCCAGGATTATCCAGCCTGGTAGACCTGGGGCCTCCTCTAGTTGAGAAACAAGTTTTCGCTTACAGCACTGCTACGATCCCCAAAGACAGAGAAACCAGGTAAGGCATAGGGGTGGCCGAGGGTGGTCTGTGCCTGTGTGTTGCTGGAAACCCCTTAGTAGATCCCAAGTAGGGAACAAAAATCTGAGCCTCATAGAAAGTGGCCCTTTCCTGCAGAGTTCCTGAATGAGCAGGTTGCAGGTCATTGAGGCCCACCAGGGACCATGTGAAAGGAGAAAGAGGCACCACAGAGATTATCAGCCCTTCCTGTCCCTAGACTCTGGTCCTCACAGCATTGTTATTATTGGGAAGAAAATGATGATTAACGGAAACCGTGCAGACAATAGATGGAGGGTCACAATAATTGTCTGTCACAGAAAATGAATAGTGGTTTAACTGTCGGTTACAGCCATTCATGTTCTACCTATAGAATGCAATTTCATTTTCTCATCTAGTTTTGGAAAATGGAAAGAATGAGTTTGCATGAGCATGGACTGTTTGGATTTAATACTCGTTCAGGAGTGGAACTAGAATGAGAAGAGTTTTCTAGTGAATAAAACACTCTGGGTATTCAGTGTGTGTGTGTGTGTGTGTGTGTGTGTGTGTGTGTGTGTGTGTGTGTGTGTGTATGCCAGTATTCAATTTTATACCCTGAATGTATCTTAAAAATCCTCCAAAATCTGCAAAGTAATTATTAAAAAACAAATTTTCATAGGAGAAAGTTCCCTAGCCTGAATTGATGGAACTGAATAAAAATAATTATAGTCATAAAATTTAACAGAGAAATTGAAGTAAAAAGGGCAACTTATCTCTTTCATGTAGGTTCCAAAAGAATAAATACAAGAATCAGATACTAAGTTGCTCGGAACCTGCTTAGAACTTCCCTTCCTCACTGAAAAATGGTTCCATTGCACATGATTACATAACGTTATAAGAAGTCCAAACTTGTCTTCTTCACTTACTGTTTTCACACTCAAATCAGTCCAAAGCCCTGTCGCCTCTAGCAGAATTTGATCAAGTGAGGCCGTCCCTATTTGTTCAGTCATAAGAAATCTCAGGGCACAAAGATTTCAGGAGAATGGAACAGGAATGAGCCTGACCGTTTTGGAGTCATTAATGCAAGAACAAAATCCAACTCTCACCGCTGGTAAAACAGAGACTGGCTGATTGGCTTGAGAACGCAGAACTAAAAAAAGGCGGTGCTTGGAGCTAATGCTGAGCACTCAGCAGATATGGTGACAGGTGCGTCCTCTGAAATGGTCTTTGAGGTGCAGGATGGGAAATGGTGTGTCATGGGGAGGATGAGAATTAGAAGCACAAAGATTTAGTGAAGGAAATGATTAAAAAAAGAATCCACTTCCAGGATAGAAGGCTGAGAACCAGAATCCGCTCTCTCTACCTTTCCACCATGCTACCACTACTCCCATGGGTGCCTTGAGGGGAGCAGAGAACCAAAAGCCTGATTTACCGCCATCACGTGACACTGTTCCCATGCTAGGTTCTGGGTGCATTTTGTCAACAGAGGTGTTATCCTCTGTATTAGTTACTTTTCTGTTGCTGTGATAAAATGCAATGGCTGAAAGCACCTTATAAAAGAAAGAGCTTATTTTAGCTTATGCCTATAGAGGGTTGGATGTCCCTAATGGTGGGGGAAATGTGGTAGCAGGAGGCTGGAGCAGGCAGCCAGAGCACGAGGTTGAGAGATCACGTCTTAACTGCACACAGGAAGCAGTGTGAGAGCTGGAAGTGGGGCGAGTCTATAAACTCTCAAATCCCATCCCCCAGCACCCCTGTTCTACCTCCTACAGGATCCCTAAAATCCCCAAGCGGTGCTGCCCACTAAGGACCCAGTGTTCTGGGGCTCTTCTCATTCAAACCACCACATCGTCCTTCCCACGGTGTGGTGTCATTGATGCAGATGCCGCAGGTACCCAGCCCACGGAGTCCCATTCGTCAAGAGAGTTGGTAATGGGTGTGGTGGGGTGCTCTGTAGTCCCAGTTCTCAAGACACTGAGGTATGGGGGACTGCTGCAAGGTCCAAGTCAGCCTGAGAAACCCTGGATTAAAAATCCATTCAAGCAGACAAGCAACAACAAAAGCCACAGCCTCTGAGGATGTGTGGAGGTGCCATGTGCGGCTTCCTGACCAATGCCTTAAAGGATACTCCCTCTCCATTGGCCAGTGTCCCTGTTGGATTTTTCACTCTCTTGTGTAAAAGGATAAATCAACCTCAATGACTTCATTTTTTTTTTCAAATCTCAAAAACAAGCCCATAGATTTCTTCTTTACATGTTACAAAACATTTTTATACAATTCAAGTTATGTGATATCTAGAATAGAAAATATTAGAAAAAATTAACTGGGAAAGATAAGTGCTCACCTAAGACACAATGCCATTGTCACCACTGTTATGACAGATGACAGTGATGCTGTAATTTCACATTTTCATGTTCCCGCCTTCGCCAAATGTGAAATAACAAAAGAATTTTATTTCATACATCCTGCCTAGGTGACTCTTGATTTGGTAATTAACTTATCTCCAGAGGTTACAGCTGGAGTGCTTGCGTGTTTGTGGGCGAGTTAGTACTGTATACACACATTCTTCCACAGATCTTATACTATGCACATACATATATAACACACATCAGACCTGTAAATACATATATGCACATGCACGCACTCTTATGCACACTACAGACATATATACCTATGCAACAGAGATAGATATAAACCCGGGCACCCCACGGGGCACCTGTTCACATATACCACATAGATATATACAGACACAGACATATATGCTCTAAACACACACATTCATGTATACACACTGTCCTAGTTAGATTCTATGATTAAACACCATGACCAAAAGCCGCGTGGGGAGGAAAGGGTTTATTTCCTCTTACACTCCCAGGTCATAGTCCACCACTGAGGGAGTCTGAGCAGTCACTGAAGGCAGGAACCTGAACATAAAAGTAAAGCAGAGGCCACGGAGGAGCGCTGCCCACAGAACAATTGTCCAGGGGCTGGGCCATCCCACATCAGTCACTAATCCAGAACATGTCCCACAGGCTTGCACACAGGCCACTAGAATGGAGACATTGTCTCTTATATTTTTGGTTGTGAGCCTCGCCTTTAATGGCTCTCTCCAGCCCTCTCTACCCAGATGACCCTGGCTTACGTCAAGTTGAAAAGCAACAACAACAACAACGACAAAAACCCCAAACTAACCGGCACACACAGAATACCACACGGGCACGCACATTCACATCCACATTCATACAAACATGCACACCATACAGGTGCGCATGTATTGATACACGCACCACAGACCTTCACAGGCACATACAACACCTGCATTTTGAGCCTCTGCTAACGAAAGGTATCTTTCCTGTCCTCACTGAACACAACACGTTCGTAAAAAGTGATGACTCAGCTGAAACGTAACACGGACACATCTGTCAGGTACAGGGGCCTCTTTGAAACAAGCACTGCAATTAGTATCCTCCATGTATCATGGGATACAACTGTCAGAACAGCTGCTAACATACATGCTTGCTTTACCCCATACTGCAGAGACAGAAACTGAGGGACAGGGATGTGAAGTTGATCTTGTAAAATCAACAGTGCTATACAATGACTCAGTTTAGTAAGGGGCCTGTGCCTTTTGCCAGGCATGTTGGCAAACCTGTAATCTCAATACCAGAGAGTCTGAGGCAGGAGGATTCAAGGTCGAGACCAGCCCCGCTACACAGTGAGACCCTATCTTAAATAATAAGCTGGATAAGTGGATACAGCTCAGTAGTAGAGTCTTTGCTTAGCATGTGAAAGGCTCTGGGCTCCATCCCCATCTCAAGGAAGAAAGAGGAAGGAGGAAATACAGTATTCACGGGGTGTGTAATCTGCTATAGTAGCCATGGGTAATAGACAGCAGTACGTCCACCTTCCCACAGCAGAGGAGCAGAAAGAAGCGAATTCTGAACCAGAATCCTTCAAAGATCGATTTAGGACTGGATGCTAAGTAACTGTTCCCAAAGGACATTCACAATCATAAACATGGCAGAATTTGCATAATTATACTGCTAAATATATGCATGCCATTTAAAGTATAACTGCCCTAGCTGGTATATTAGCACAATTACATAGAAATGGGAAAAGGAGAGAACATTCTTGGTAGAATTTATTTTTTTTAAAAAAGTGCATCTGAATACTATGTCAAAGGGGAAAAAATGTAAAAAACAAACACCAGGAACAATTACCAAAGTGCAAAATTATATGCTTTAGTCTCGCTTAGCTCATGACGTTATTTTAGAAATATTTAATCTGGATAGTCTTTTAAAGCATGTTCGGCCCCCTGAAAGTCTAACTTCATGAGTATGGGGTATAAAATGCCAAGCCGATTTCTGTTGCCGTTTCATAATATTAAGAGCAAATAAATGAGAGTGCTTTTTCTTTGTGAGTCTCAAAGTGAGATTTTACATCTAAAATGTGAGCTGACAAAACCCAGGGACCAGAGCTGCGGGGAGCTGTGCTTTCTCCTGAGCCCTGCAGGGCTCCCTAAGATTCCTAAGAGCACTTCAGTGTAATAGCTAAAATAGCTGCAGGACATTAGAAATCAGAGAGAAGAATCTTTTCTTCCACATGTGTGCTAGGAGAGGTCCATCGGCAGCTCGTCTGAAGGAACATGATTCTGTAACAGCTCTGTTGACAGAGAAATGAAGCGCTAAACACTGAGTCGTTTAATCTCGATTCTTATACTCAGTCATGTGCCTCATTCTCCTGGAGTCAGCATCTCTCTCTCTCTCTCTCTCTCTCTCTCTCTCTCTCTCTCTCTCTCTCTCTCTCTCTCTCTCTCTCTCTCAGACCCTTCAGTAAATATCTGATCAAGGTCAGCATAAATGGTATAATCTACCTGATGGTGGTATTCTCCTTCCATGGACTCCATGGGTGTTGACTTTTCTCATAACAGCCTTCTTGTATCTGAGCTTCTAGAAGGAAGATCACCTTGCATATTTTTATGGATTTGCCTAGACAGTCCCAGTCTGCTGGGACTCCAAAAAGGAAAAATGGGTTCCAGCAACTATAAGAGACTTGTGAGGGAGAGTGTGTGGGACACATGGTCAGAGCATGGGGCTCTGCCTTCCCCTGGCTATCAGATCTCTTCATTAAACAGCATCATCTCATCTGACCATGTCACATAAAACAGAAGAACTGTAAAACTCGAGGGCATTTGTGTTTTTACTATTTTCTGTTTGTAGTTTGGATCATATAATCGAAAGCATCTTTCTAGAAATAACACTCAATTTAAAGGTGCTCATTGCAGAGTCGCTAATGGCCATCCCTCCAAATGCATAACAGAATCCTTCAAATGGAATATGATTCTTTATGCTCCGTGAACTGGAGCTGAGATCCCATTTTGACATTGTTCTGCAGCCAGAGCAGGTAAGCTCGTCAGAGTAGCAAGGAGTCACACTGAGGGGCAAAGTGTAGCCCTGTCTGTACCCCGAGTCTAAAGAAAGAGAAGCTGCCTGGCACCTGGTTAGGGTTTTCTAGGCACTAGGCTTGAAGAACAAAAGCCCTGGCCTTTGGCCAGGTAAGGAGAAGAGGGAAGAAAACGTATGTGTGCAGAAGGAAGCCTACATGCTAGCTGATAACTTGGGTCTGTTTCTAATTGCTTCTCATCATTTTCTCATTTTACAAGGACTAAATGTGAGTGTGTTGGTAGCTTTGAAGGATGGGATGGATTGTTGCCTTAGGAGTTGATAGGATGAAAGTTGAAATCTGGGTGTGTGGCATTTAAAAGTGTCCATTTGACTGGCAACCTTTGGATGAGCCTCCAAATGGCACTTTCTTCTACTAGAGCACAGTGAACCATGATTAGAAAAAAAAATAGGATTATTCCTTTCCTTCTCCCTGGGGTCGTCAAGGTGAGCCAACTCAGAAACTCTACACCCAAATGCTGTCCTATAAGGGCAACAAAGCTGTCTCCTAACATTGTCGAGTAGCCACCCCACTCCCAAGATAGAGGCCTCCATCAGGACACTCTGCTCTTGGGGAAATACAGGCTTTTCTTGAAACCTAATGAACCTGACAAGCAGCTGGACCACAGGCATAAAATACAGACTATAACCATCATCACTTAGTTCTACCCTTTACCTTCTGGAAAAGCAATATTGTGGTCTATTTGGTTGGTTTGGTTGGGGGTATACATTTCTAAAACAGGATCTCTCTATGTACCCAGACTGGCATCGAACTCCAGACCCTCTTGCCTCAGGCCTCCAGATGCCGGGTTTATAAACTTGTGCTACCATGCCAGACTACGGGTGCATTATGATAGAACTCAGTGTTCTCCCATCAGCTCAAGTTCTTTGCCCACCAACTGCTTATGGGGAGGCATGAAATTCTAGACTTCAGAGTCTGCCTAGGTTCAAACTAATCCCCACACTTGCCAGCAGCCGGTTCATTGATGCGTTAGTGGAATCTTACTCCATCTCCATTTGCTCCTGTGTAAAATGGAGACAAGAACTCCATACAGGTTTCACGAGTAAGTGTCTAAGAGTTCCCGCTTTGAGCAAACCACTCTGCCCAAGGTGAGGGGTGGGGGTGTGAAGGAATAGAGGAAGAGAGAGAGACAGCTGCCTGAAGGGGCAGGCAGACATTTTTTAATATAATAGCACAGAAAATCAAAGGTAGAATGGGGGGGGGTTGTGTAAAACCAAGTGTGAGCACAGAATGGAATTGACTCAGAAGATATAGAGCAGCAAAGCCGCTTAAAAACAGCAAAGTCTATTTCGGGAAAGTCATCAAGGTTGTTCATGCCAAAGTCTAGGGACAGAAAGACAAGGCAGGCTGAGGGCATCCTTTTAAGATTCCCCTGAACCTGAGCAATGTGTTTGATGGCAGAGGACCCCTCCACAGGTGTGACTGGATCGCCAGCTCTTGTGATGCCTGACCAACTGGGTGCTTGTCTGATTTGCTTTCCCACGGAGCTCTAATTGTGGATCAATGGATGTTTATTGGGGTCCTCTTACACATTTGGCTAAGAACTGGATGCTTTGCTGGACACAGAGAGGAGCTTAGATGTGGTTCTTATACACAAGGACCATAAACTTTGAAGGCAATCATAAAACATTCAGAGCTTAATATATGCATCTAAGCTGGGCTCTGGTGAAGTGCAGCAGCCCTCTGGCTCTGAAAGGTACTCTGTACCCATCTGGGAAGAACACCTGCCCTAGGGTTTGGGGTTTGTTTTGGCTTTGGGGATACTTGGGAGATGTTTTCCTGTCTTCTTGAGAGTGACAGAGTCTCCTGTTAAAGTAGGGGATGGGAGGGAGGGCCATGTCCAGCCCAGCTCCTCTCTGAGCTCCACGGGGTAGATCTTTCCAGTGCTTCAGCATCCAGCTGGGAAGTTAGGACACGTTTTTCCTTGAAAACAATGTGGAGCAGTAGGGCTAATAACACGCTTCAGGGTAAAGAAGCTTCTGTGGGCCAGCTGGAAATCCAAGCGCCACTTATTCCAAGTCCTAAACAATGGAAGTACAAGCAAACTTTTCAATTACAACCCTGCCATAATTGGGGGGAATGCTTGTACATAATTAATTCCAAAGCAGTGATACAGATTGCAATTGCTAAGAATTCAGAAACAGGAGCACTTTCCTAAGCCGAACCCATCTGGGAGCTCCGTGATAATCCTCAGATGGTCTGGAATTTATGGTCTGCATATAATGAAATAAAAAGAAGGCCAACTGGTCTTTAGCCAAAACTGGCTGTATTTCTACCATTACAGTACCTATAAAATGACATCATGATAGGGTGTTTTGCCAGTCTAAGAAATCAAGTAAGTGCCAATAAGTTGAATTATGACTACATTCCCAGGAATTTAAGCTCATGGATAAGGGATATTTGGTATCCATGCAATAGACTGCTGAACTCAGGTGTCAGGTGTCTAATAACCATGTTTGTCCATCTAACTGATTTACAAAGATAGCCCTCCCCATATTTACCCCAAAGATACTCTGTACAAAATACCAGGGAATGACTGCTGTCAAGTCTGAGCTACTTTAAACAAACCAACTTCTCCCAAGGAAAAGCTGTCACCTGTCGCTAATTAGATCCAATTAAAACATGACTGTATTTCCGTTGAATATTCAAGAGGTACTGTCAATCAGAAGTCTTGAATCTGTCACAGGGAAGGAAACCAGAGTCATCCAAACAATTTAACAGTCAGATAATTCCTTCTCCTTACCAGCCAGAACCTCTCCAAAGAGTCAAGGCTTAGGGGCAGCCCCAGCCATGAAGCTGTAGAAATCAGCATGACTGCCCCCAACCTGAAAACAGGGCTCATCTAAGTAACTAAGGCTCTCATGATGCCCACACCATACCTTAGCATCTGTTGTAACTCATTGTCTCTCCAACTGATGGTCAAGTAGATGATATTTATCCTTACTTAAACTCTAGGCTTTATATTTCATGAATGATGTGATTCAAAACTACAGCTAAGTCTAAGCATTAATTCCAACTTTCCAAAAATGGTAGGTCTTAAAAAAAAAAAAAAAAAAATCAGTATTTCCCACTGTACTGTTGTGAGCCAAATCATGTCTTCCTTGTCCACGCTCAGAGTTAAAGGGAATTTGGAGAACTCTGTTCTGCAGCCTGACTTTACAGAAGATAAAAGGAGACCCAGTCCAGGGTGTGTCAAATGGAGCCAAATTCCAGTAAAACGGGGTCTCAACACCACACTGCCTTGAGACTGTCTTTTAATGGTGGTAGTAGGTCCCTACCTCCTCCATCACTCACAAGCAACCAGAATGGTGACAGTCAATAAGAACATGAGAGAGGGCAAAGAGTCATTGTTTTTGTTTTGTTCTTTCCATTTGGTTTGGTTTGGGTTTTAGAGACAGGTTTCTCTGTGTAGCCCTGGCTGTCTTGGAACTTCTTCTGTAGACCAGGCTGGCCTCAAACTGAGAGATCTGCCTGCCTCTGCCCCTGAACTGCTAGGATTAAAGGTGTGCACCACCACCACCACCACCACCACCACCACCACCACCACCACCACCCAGCCCTGAGTCATTGTATTTCATTGGAGTCCACACTAGGATTTTACAGCTAAAGGAGGTAGGACCCGGGTACAGAAAGCACTCCTGTAATCCCGGCAGCTCAGGAGGCCCAGGCAGGGAGACCAACGTAGACAATGTCATAAGATCCTGTCAAAGAAAAGATGGATCTTATTTTCACAACCACCTGAGGACCATCTCTCCATAGCTTCCGACACTGTCCGTCAGTTGAAGATAAATTATGTTCTGTAACAGAAATGAACAGCTATTTCTACCAGTTTGTACCTGTATTTAAAAAAAAAAAATGAGATACCACTCCAGAGCATGAATATTGAAGAGCACCCTCAGGGAAGAGAAAGAAAATCCAAAATTGATGATTTCATGTTGGCTTGCTCTGGGGTGTGGTAGCTCGAGCTGCTGACAGAGCCAACAGGAAATGAAACGCTTCACCCCGGGCTGTGTGTCACCACAGCAGGAAGCCATGGCCACTGTACTCTGCAGGGGATTAGCTGTGTTTCTTGATGAAACCTCCCCTTGCTGAAACTCGGTGTCTGCTGTAACATAGAGAGGTCTTACCCACTCTGGGTTCTGTGCAGTTCTAAGGAAAATAGGCGTGACCCAGCAAGTGCTCTCGTCAACAGGAACCTTCTGGGCATACAAGCATGAAGCTATGTAGTTGTGCTGGCCACCCGGATCCAAGAGACAACTGTGTCTTGTTACAGACTTGGAGCTCTTTCCAGGTCCCCACTAGTACAGCAGCCTGCACAGAAAGCAAACTGTGAAATAGATGAACCATTGGGAGTGCTTCCCGGCTGCATTTACTGTGCTGGGAAGAACCCATCCGGCTTCAGAAACGGTGCACCTTGGGAGCCCTGGCCTGGGTGTGTCTGAGCTTTGACCCATTTGCCTGACTTGACACACCCTCCTTTTTTTTTTTTTTTTTTTTTTTTTTTTTTTCCTCCTTATGTCAGGATCACTGAACCAGAATGGAGAGAATTATGAGGGCTGAATAAGTTCCTCCTAACCGAGAAACCATTCAATTCTAGGATCCTGACTCCAGCTCTATTTCAGATGTGATCTTTCCAGGCAGTGGATGAGACCAAAGGCAACCCTGTGAACAATGCCAGAGCCTTTTGGCCCTGGAACCTCTGAGTGTTGAGACTCCAGCTTTGTGTGCCCTTTCCGTCACTGTAACAAAATACCCAAGACATGTAGCTTACTAAGAGGATGGGCTCATGGATCATGGTTCAGAGATTTCAGTCCACATTTACTTGGCGCTGTCACCTTGAGCCTGTGACTCCAGTTTTATCAAGGTGGGAGTGTGTGGCAGAAGAGCCCTTTGCATTTCATGGCAGCCAGGAAGCAAGATGGGCCTAGATCATGTATCCCCATCATGGGCATACCCACTATGACCTAGCCTCCTTCCACTGGATACCATTCCTAAAGTTTCCACTCCCCCAGTCGCACCACAGGCTGTGGACGAATCCTTAAACACAGCATCTTTAGAAGACATTCAAGAGCCAAACTCAAGCAGACCTTTGGTACCCCCTAGCATGAGCTCTACTGCATGTGTGCTGGTCTCTGGGTCTGAACTTGGCAGAGACTCATCTGCTTTGAAGATGTGCATTTGTGGTTGCGCCTGCCTGGTGCTTGCTGCCACTGAAGAGCCGCCTGACTGGCTCCTCTCCAGCCTCAGGACTTCACCCAAATGCCATCAGCTGAGAGAGGCTGTTCTTGACTGTCATGTGGTTTTCTAAGCTGGCTCCTGACTCCGAGTCCATCTACTTCGGGCTGTTCTCAGCAGAGAAGCCATGGGCTCCAATTAAAATTTGAGTCCCTGAATGTCCTCACCTCAGCCACCATCACATTTACAGTCAGAGCCAAAGGCCCTAAAAGTGACCCACATCTGGGGAGAGGGCACTTTCCACCTAGACTGGGGCCAGTCTGATTTACCGTGCGGTCCTTACATAGTAACCAGTGGCTCCCTTTTGTTCCAAAAAGTTTACTCGTTTACAAGTAAATGATAGGATTTGCTCTCCCTGTGGGACCTGAAAAAGGCCACCCCCTGCATTGGTTTCTCTTGCCCTCTCTTCCTTCATGCTACTGTAGGCACAGTAAGTAGCTCCTCACCTACCCCTTAGTCCTGCCAGGCATCCAGGCATGTCCTGCCTCACCCTCACCCCACCCCACCCTCTGTGTGTGTGTGTGTGTGTGTGTAAAACCTTACTTCTGTGTCTTCCGTGCCTAGAACACTGCCTAGCACAATACATGTTGGTTGAATTTGTGGAGGAAAGACAAGTCACACCTATGTAAGTCAGAACCCAAATCTAGATCAATTCTCCGTCCGGGTTTTTGCTGGAATTGTTTTAGTTGGCTTGCGATTGCTGCCCTCGGTGTAGCACCCACATTAGAACTGTTAGTCTGTGAGCCCCACCCATTCCTTCCCACGTCTGTGTTTGGTTCGTGTGCCAGCTCTTAGGAAGGGCTGCCTTTCTAGTTGACTTCTTTCTGGTCATCCAGGAGCTCTTTGTGGACAGTGCCAAGGACAGAAGCACACCACAGAAGCCTAGTTTGGGTGTGACTCCCTGTGTCACCCTTCAGGCCATCTGAAGCCTGAGACCAAGAGAAGAACACTCCTGTGCCATGATTCCCCATTTCCTGTCATGGTGCCTCCACCCAAAGTCATTGCCAAGGTGAACTTGAAGTTGATAATCAGCCTCTTCCATGGCCTTGAGGAAAACAAACGGTATCGGTTTCTAGTCTGTGAAGGACTAAGAACTAGAGAGAACGCCGCCAACTTGGGCATTTCCTCCTCGTGTTGCACTGTAGACTTTCATTCCCTCTGAGTCTCAGAATTTGTATAAACAGCCTTTTACCCTCTTCCATAAACGGGGCTCCAGTCTTGCTTTCAAGCCAGACTTCTCCGCATAAGTCTGTATTTTTGTGCATCATAATGTAAGGTGCAGGGCTCGGGTGCAGCTTGGTGGTAGAGCACCTTTGCAGGCCCTGGCTTCCATCCTGGGTATTGTAACAGCAACAATAGCAAGATGTCAAATGCAGTGCATCTTAGGTAACCGCCTTTGGCTTAGCCACTGCGTTTTATCTGGCTTGGGAAAACATGACTGCCTGGTGAGATGATGCCTCGCCCTATCTCCTTGAAACCAACAGAAAATGACACTGTAAGATGTCGTTGTAAGACTGTTAAAGATATAAAGTGACATTGTAAGATTGTGTCACGGGGCCCATTTCTTCTCGTTTGTTGCCCTCCTCAGACAGTCGGGAAGCAAAACCAGCCTAGCATGGGGTCCAGAAGACTGACAAAGAGTCTAGAAGCAGGGGAGTCTTGACAAGGTGGAGGGGATGGGTGCTATAGTACTTACTTGAGGCACTCTTACAGTTTGCATCTGAAAAGCTCCCCAAGGACAATTGTTGAGGAATTGATCTGTAGCGTTGTTGGAAGTGATGGAACCTGAAGAAGTTGGGCCCAAAGATAGAAGTTGGGTTATTCAGGGCATACCATACCTTGAAGGGGCTATCAGGATCCTTACCCCATCCCTTCCTCTCCACCTAGCCCTGACCTCATCGTCCTCGCCATCATGCCACTGCAGAGGGCTCCTCCAGCACATGTGTCCCATCATGGGATATTGGACCACCACAGGCCATAGCAACAGGGCCAGTGGATTCAGTCTGAACTTCAGAAGACATAAGGAACAAACAAAAAAACAAAAACAAAAACAAAAAACCCCAGGGACCGTCCAGACAGTGATGATGGCGGACAACAAGGGAAAAAGGCCAAGATACAGAGAAGGGGCTAGTCTGTATGAACGAGGGAACTGAAGAGAATGAAAGACCAATTTGCTTAAAGACGATTTTGGAGTTTCAGGTCTAGACTGTAAAAAACATTCTCAGTTGGAAGCTGAAGTCAGAATGTTAACAGGAAATGTGGTTAAGGATCTATAATTTCAGGCTTCTACACGGGTTGTCGGTATGGATCTTAAAGCTACAAAAGATGGCAGATTGGAATAAGGCTATGATTTTAATATGAGGCTCCACCCTCCCATCTGTTTGAACACTTGGTCCCCAGCTGGTGGCGCTGTTTGGGGGAAGCTATGAACCATTAGGAAACAAGACCAGGCTGGAGGATATGAGTTGCCGAGAGATGAAGGCTTGCTGGCCTCCTGTCTGTCCCACTCTGTCTATCAAGAGGTATGGAGTCCAGAGATGTGTTCTGGCCACCATGAGTTCTGTGGGTCTTTCTCCCACCATGGACTGTACTTTCTCAAACCATGAAACGTAATAAATCATCTCTCTTTGAAATTGCTTCTTGTCAGGGATTTAGTCACAGCAATGACTAACACAGGTATGTGACAGAAAACTATAAACTAACACAAGTATGTGACAGAAAAGGCAGCTTCCTGTGCCGGGATACCCACATACCAGTCAAGGGTGCCTGACTTTGGAAGACAACTTAAGACAAGTAATTCTTTTTGTTTTTCTTTTTTTTTCTTTTTGTCATCTATTTTTTTAATTGAAAATAGTTTTTTCCATAAACTATATTCCAATTATGGTTGCCCCTCCCGTAACGCCTCCCAGGTCCTCCCAAATAATTTTACAGTGAGAAGCAGGGGACACATTGAGATGGCTGGAGCCACAGTAGGGAAGGACAAAGCATGCCTGGTCTTCCTGCTCAATCCAGAAGCAGAGGGCAGATGGATAACAGACTCCAACTGCCAACTCCATCCATATCCCCTCAGCAAGTCCAGATGCCTCAATGAGAAGTTAAGATTCTACGGAGAGTTGGGAATCATGGTGTCTTGGTTACTTAGCTTGCCTCCAATAGGATGACTTAGGCCAGAAATGGAAAGCTCCTTGATTAGTTCCCCAATGATAGAAGGAGGAGCAACAACAGATAAGATTATAAAAGATTATAATCAGAAGTGAATCACTTAGAACTCTTAGTACTAGGCATCACTTAATACTCTTAGAATAGTGGTCTCGGTTCCTGTAGTTGTTCCTTACTGCCGTGTGCAGCTATTTTTAATGATGGGGAACTGGCTAAGGAGGGCTGAATTTCTAATGGCCACTAGCTTGCCAGACTGGTTTCAGCTAGCTCCTCCGTATCTTTCTTGTATCTTTGAAAACATATTCTTTGGGGGCTGGAGAGAGAGCTCAGGTCATCTGCCACACAAACATGCAGACCTGAGTTCAGATCCCCAGCACACAAATAAGAACAGGTAGCATGCCTCTGTAATCCCATCACTGGGGATGTGGAGACAGGTGTGTCCTTGAAGCTCATTAGCCATCAGCCTAACTGAATGAATGAGCTCCTAGGTCATTGAGAGACTCAAAAAATAAGGTGGAGAGAGACTTTAGAAGATACTCAGAGCATCAACTTCTGGCTTCCATATACATGCACACGAATATGTACATGCACAGGCCCATGCATGCTTGCACATACCCTTTGGGATTCACCATAAAGAACTCTGGTCTTCACCTGGTATGGTACTATCTTGATTCCTAATTGGTATTAATTTTCTTAACTATACAAAGATAAGAAACTAATCCAGGCTCAAAGAGACCTCCTTCAGAACAAAGGCATGTCCATAATCAAAAGAGGTTAAAGGTGAAACTTGAATCAAAAATCACAGAAATGAACTCGTTGACTAAAACTATTTCCTCAACCATAAAAGGTTTTCTTCCCTCTGCTCCAAAGGCAGTGAGGGCCACCCTCTAGCAATAAGGCGTCTCTTCACCTGCACACACAGACCCAGGGCAGGGAGGCATGCCGGCAAAATCAGCGACTGATTGATGCTGGGAATAGCACTTTCCCTGAATTTGCCTTGTATTTTTAATTCATGTTGTATTTGGGCCCCAAGAAAGATTTGTGAGGCCAAGCTGATGTACAGCACTAAATGACTAGTTAACCGTCCCTACTAATCACATAAATATGGTTTATGGAATGGTATAAAATGGTTTATGAAATCATTTTTGAGCCATCTCTTCGACAGTAATTATACCAGCCCATAATACCTTAAACCAAGTGAAATTGGCAAGAATTAGCCTAAGCATCCTTAATATTCTGATGGTTATCACAAGGACTGCCAGTGCAGCCAAATGACAGGGTTGTGTTTAATTTCTCTCCTTCCACTGCATTTCTCTTATTTTTTTCCTCTGTTCACATTAAACATACTTCATAACATTTCATCACGGGAGAAGGCTGCATAAGTTTCCAGTTGCTGTAATTTAGTTAAGCCATAAAATTGTTTCCAGATTACCAACCATGAAATGGAAAGACAATCTTATTTATGAATTTATAAATCAGATAATCTCCCTCAAATGAATCCTGAAACCAGAAACACTTTGATGCTTAAATATGAAGGGAAAAGTTTTCTCATTACCATGTGTCAAAAGAATTGTATTTTCATGAAGTGGTTTGGGCTAAGACATTGGCGCATACTCTTGTGGTCAGTGTGCTGTCCATCTCTGTGCTGTTCATCACTGGCTCCACCATGCCGGAGTGGGAGAGAACTGTGGCCCCTGTGTGCTTGGTTCAAGTGTCTATAAACTATAGGGAGGACATCCAAGAGCTACTGGCCGCATCTGACTGGTGTCTTCTCCCTGGTGGCCCTGTTGATGCCATAGCCTGGAAGAGGCCACCCAGGGAGTATTCATGTCCTAACTCATAGTTACGAAGTGCAGAACCAAGCATGTAGATACCTGGATCACATGTAGGGATTTTGCTCCAAGCATCTAAACTGTCATCCCAGGCTGCTCTACCAGTGCTGGTTTGAGCCCTGAAGAATCGGGCAGTGGAGTGCAAATGAAGAATTGTCGTTTGCTATCTGCATCCCAAAACCACTAGGGAGGGGAAGGGCAGTGGAGAAGCCTATCTCCCCTGATCCAAAGAAAATTCTAGGAAGCCCTATGGGCCCTCATGGGTCCAACCCTGCCTCTGCTGTGATGCTCTGTAATACTGTCCTCAGTGATGATCCAGTTAAAGATGGTCCTATGTCCAGGGTGTTTTATTTGTCTTTTTAATGCTGCTGCCACCCCCTCTTGTAAGACAGGGTAATGAATACTTTGACCAACAAGAAACCTGCTAGAACATTGATTTAGCCCTGATCTGTATTGCCTCCATAGCCAGTGTTACAGTGCCAGTGGATCTGCACTGCCTCCATAGCCAGTGTGACAGTGACAGTGGATCTGCACTGCCTCCATGTCCAGTGTGACAGTGCCAGTGGATCTGCACTGCCTCCATAGCCAGTGTGACAGTGCCAAGATTTCTTCTTGTCATTTCCTCTAAGTAGATTCTTGGTTATTCCTTGTAGCTGTGCACCTGCCTGCACATTGCATTTCTCTCCATCTTCTGTGCAGTGAATGATAGGGCTAAACAACTTTCACTCTGTACTGGCATTTTCTCCCAAAGAAGTAGTTTCCCAGGTGTTTGTGTCCACCTGTGTCTCCTACATGGCAGACATGGGGCCAATCACTACCCTTATCACTTCTGAGATGACACGATGACTTACCAATAAGCACGGGCTTTCTGGCAAGTTTTTACTTACCTGATTTCATTATTAGAAATTTTTACTAACTCTGTTTCTTAACCTGTGGATACTTTTATGGTAAAGAGGAAGCCAAGCACACAAGGGTGCCTGCCTGAAAATGCTTCAGTTCAGAGATTGACATCCACTGCTGTGCCTGGGCATATGAGCAGTCGGTCTGTGGAGATAGATGTGTGTCCACACTTGGCATTTGAGATGACCTCTCCCCCAGTAGAACAGAGATCACACTGTTCAGACGTATATCCCTGGGTGGGGCTGCTTGCCTTTTGCACCGTGAACTACTCACACGCCATGACATACATACAAGAAACCTCTTGGTCATAGCTGCCCTGCCAGTTTAAAGGGAAGACAGCACGTAGACTCAACAAGTCAGAAGCTGGTGATTGCAAAGTTAAACTTCGTGACTGATAAGGCATTAAAGGTTTTAGCCCAAAGGCAAGACTCAAGGCCTCAAAGCTCCAGGTTGCTCCTGATTACCACAAAGTTCAGAACACAGATGTCCTGCCTTTCCATGAGCCCAGCCTCACCAGTTCTGTTTCTGTGGTGAAAGGATGGATTGCTACTCTGTCCTCACAGAGTATCAGATAAAATGTTGGTTTACACTGGAGAGCCACAGTGTGTGTATGAGTGTGCTGTTTGTAGAATAGGAATCACCATCACATGGTCTAAGATGTAGAGAGGCAAGTCTGTTTCAAATACCTGACTGTAGTATCACAGAGCCCTGAAGAGAAAGGTACAGTACCTGTCCATAGGCAGTAACTAGGGGGATTTTTATTAGTGTGTTCATGATTGAGTTGTTGGGTATATTTTTCTTTCTTGATCCTGTAAAATCCTCCAGGCTAAGGCCTCTGCACCATTAAACTGAGCATCATCTACTTCCAAACTCATATTGATTTCAATTGCATTCTCCATGGTGTTGACAAGAGACACTTGTTTGTCTGCCCTTGGGCTATGAAACAAGCATAACTACACACACAACAAATATCTCCATCATTCACACCAAAATCAGCCTGCAGCTTCCCAGCTGCGAAGAGCAGCCTCTGGGCATGTATGAATGCAGGGCCTGGCCCGGAGTATAACCAGTCCCACTGGGGTCTCTTCTGATGCAATGTAAACAACAAAATAGGGCATGAAGACTGAAAAGCACATGCTGTGTGAACATCGGAGGAAGATGCTGTTTCCTGGGCGGCCTCTTCTGGCCTACGCATTGTCTTCTTTGTGAGGTCACAGCCTCCTCTCTCCACTCTTACCAGTGAATCTTGGCCTCAGCCAAGGATCTTCAGTTCTCCAGGTTTGGGTAGACTTTGGCAGCCTGTGGGGTGGTACCTTTTATAGCCCTCAGGTGGATCATTCACCTAGAAGAACCCGTCTGAAAGTCAACAGAGCTTTAACAAATAATTCTCTTGTTTTGCAGAGAGAGGATGCAAGCCATGGAGAAGCAGATTGCCAGTCTCACTGGCCTTGTTCAGTCTGCGCTTTTTAAAGGGCCCATTACAAGTAGTAGCAAAGAGGCGTCTAGGTAAAAAAAAAAAAAGCAAGCCATGCAGGAAAAAAAAAAAAATCAACCTGCTTCTCCTTAATCATTGCAGCCATTCATTCACTGGAATTCGTTTCTTCGTGATCATTATAGGGCTGACATGTTTACATCTTTATAATCATGGTGTGGGGGTTGTTCTTTTGGTTTTGTTTTTCTTCTGGTCATTCTTGGACAAAGGTAACACTTTGGCCCAAGAAGGGACACCGGGCTTCCCAGTGCATGTGGCTTCATGGACCACTTGCTCCACAGTGCCTGTTCCTACCATCCACGTGTGTCCACATCCGCCACCATCTGAACAGTCACCGCGTGCCCAGCTGCATCTGCCTGAATCAGCACACACGTGGGAAGCCTTTCCCGTCCCGGGCAGTCATGGAGCTGATGGCAAACACCTCCATTGCTTAATCCATCACTGCTAATTCTTAAGAATAGAAGGGTCAAGGAAAGACAGTGGCACTTGGAAAACTATAGATTGGACTCTCCTTTTCTTTCTTTCAGTGAGAAAATGATGAAAGCCACAGCCAACAGGAACCAAACAGATGGTGCAGGTGAGTGTTCCCAGGAGCTCTGGAGGGCCGTGAGTTTCAGTCAGCTCCGGCTGGCTTCACAGGTACTCAGTGTTTCTCCAAGTCACCTGGTATGATTCCGAGATATCCTCAACAACTCCATTGCTAATGCAATGCAGAAATTATTACCTTCGTGGTTCGTTCACTCACTCATATGACCTTACTTCTATTCCAGGCACTGGTGTGCAGAGTGGATATGGTAAATATAAACCACGGTGCTACCTGCCTAGAACTTTAAATCCACAGAAAAGTTGGAAGTAGATGTAGGTTGAGTATCAAGAATTGTGGGATAAAACCTTACCCAGCAGGGCTTGCCTGTGTTGAAAGCATCCCCTGGAAAGGTGATGGAGGAGTACAAAGAACTCAGGGAAGGGAAAGAGGAGAGGATCCTTCCAGGTGGAGGCAACTTGGAGGGCGGTCCTTAACTGTAAAGTGAGGCCATTGGGAGATTGTACTCTGAGGAAGAACATTAGCCTGGGTGTAACAGGCGAATGGACAAGAGTGAATGGGAAGAAGTAACCACTTACCTAAGTCTAGATAGGGAAAGAGAGTGAATGAACGTGCTTTAGGGCTTTCCTTTTAAATGTTAATGGTCCCCTGAAGGAGGACTGACTCTGTCACCAGCATAACTTCCTGGTATCACCACATCTGTGTGGTGACAGCCTGATCCTGGGGTCCCCAGGCAGGTCTCCCTCCAGAAGATGCTATCTTCCTGCCCGCTGGGTTAGAAACAGATCATGGTAGGAGCATGCTCACAGGCTGAGGCTGGACAGAAGCAAACAGCCAGGGGTTGTGTGAAACCCCTCATTTGGGGGAAACCACATCTTCTAGTCATGCAGCACATGAATGTGGATAGGATTAGGAACGTAGGTCTAGCATCCCCACCCCTCCCCCTGGCTCCCCTTGGGCTGAGCAAAGCCCGGCACTCAGTTCTAAAGAGATACTTCTCCAGCATCCAACTAAAAAAATCAGTCAATGGCCTGGGCTGAACCCAGACAGTTATTTCATGGAAATCACTGAACTTAACTTCAGAGCAATTGCCAGTTTGCTCTGGGGATATGTGTTCACTCATTTTCTTATTTATTGTGAACTTAAGGGAATAAAATGAAACTGCTAACACCAAAGCCTTCAGTGCCTCCGGAATCCATTCTGGAAATGATGAGTGTCCTGTACATCATTCTGCTCAAGATGTACATGCTGGTTTGTAGCCTCCGATGCTCTCTCGATTTCTATAGAGTAATAAATAATAAGGAAACATTTAGGGAATGATTCCTATGTGTCTGGCACTGTTTGTGCGTTAACCCATTAATGTCTATCCCCAAGGGGTAGGTATCATTTTTATTTCCTTGTTCCACATAAGTAAGTGGAGCATACATTCCCACACATGTGACATACAGTCCACAAACCTCCTATTTGATCGCATTCTTTCACGTTAGGACACACAAGTCCCTTGAAAGATGCACAGGTTGTTTGATTTCTTCAGTCTGAAATTTTTGTAAATGTCTCTCTTGAGCAAGGCAGAAGAGACAAGTGTAGTTTCTTGGGCCATATTTCCAAGTGTGATCAGGAATTGTAGGGGACAGACAGTGGTAGGGGTCACGTGTTTTTTGAAAAGCATTGGCAATGACATTGGTAGTGTGAGTGATTTTAACTCAGGCCAGTTTGGTCTTTCTCTTGCTAATGAATGTATCAAGGCTAGATACTGCCCACAGGGGGTTAGTTGCCATAGCAGCCAGTACAGTGCACAAAATAGAGTAATTCTTTCATAATCCTAGAAAGTAAACTGTAAGAAAGTGGTGTTATCCCTGAGTATAGACAAATAACAGGCTTATATAGAAGCCAACGTACTCATTTGGCCAAAGGTCAACACAAATGAAGTCCAGACTTCCTGGTTACATTAGAAAGGTGTAATTTACTGTAGACATGAGGGAGCAGAGGACATCTCCCATTTCTGAGGCCTACCATGTGTGTTACATTGTCTCGTCTCAGTCAGCACACCTAACCCTGTGGAGAAAACGTTGCCATCTGTATCTTATGGTGAGAAACAGACTCACAGTGAGTTAAGATGTGCAGAGTCTCCCAGCTAATGACAGTCGGTCTTCCTACATCTCACACCAGTACTAGCTCTGCCACAACAAGGTACATTAAGCTCACATCACATGCATTCTTGTTAAAATTCATATTAAGATCTAACTTACCAAGGGCCAGTGAGATGTCTCAATGGGTAAAGGCACTTGTGCAAGCCTGGCAACCTCAATCTGCAGGACCCACAGAAGGTAGAAGGGGAGAACGGATTCCAGAGTTGTACTCTGACCTGTAACAGTGTGCACACGTACACGTGTCCTCATGAACACACACACACACACACACACACACACACACACACACACACACGGAGGAGGAGGATTATAATAATTATAATTTTAAAATTCTGGGGACAAACTGTACGTTGTCTCTTCTTGCTAGACTTGGCAAGAAACTGAATGTGACTCCCCATCTGTGGGTGTGGCAGACCACCTCCAGGTCTTGTGACTCCAGTGTGAGTGGGGACCCACTTGGAGTCCTCAGCAACTAGATCTTCTCCATCCTGAGTATATATTTCAGGGCCCTTGCTATAGATTCTTGCTGGCTGTTGGTCACCCCCCAATGCTCTGTACGTGCTGAGACTCTGGATGGAGATGGGAAAGATGGTCCTTTCTACCATTCTGCTCAGAATTCAGCCAAGGGCAGTACGTTTCACTATTGGTGAAATTATTAAGGCCACTCCACGTAGTTAAAAGGAAGATTTATTTAGTGGGTGACTTACAAATGAAGGGATAGGTAGGTTGCGGGGGTCTGGGGAAGGAACACCGCAATCCAGCGGTGTTCTCTGGAGCAATGCTCGGTCTACCTCCACCGTCCAGGGTCCAGGCACAGAGAGAGCGCTCGCCCATCCAGGTCTCGGGTCTCCAGACGCCTCCCTTGGCCCTGCCTCGTAGGCATGACAGTTGTCAGAGTCTCAATGCGGGTTGGAACTTCCAGATCCAAGCTGGAATGGCTACCCACTACATCTCCCCCTTTTTGTCCACCCTCCAGCAACATTTCACTCTTCACCAGACATTGGGCTAAGCAGTTAAAGGTGGTAACTTCCTTAGCTTGCAGGGTAGCACCAGTACCCATCTAAGCAAATACAAAAAGAATATGGTTAAGCTCTTGCTTGCCCAAGATCATACATGGCAAAGTGGACAGGTTCTGGCCTAAATATTGAAATGGATAAGAGTGGCCTTGGCTAAAATCAAATGGCTAGAGACAGGAGGCAGTTTGCGGGGAGGTGAGAAGAGATAGTGAATTGGATCTGCTTGGAGGAGAGGCTGAGAGTTACTTGAGGCCATTGGTATGTGGCATCTGGGGAGGGTGGTGTGGGGAGCTGGGCAGGTAGCAGAAGAGGATGGAATTGCCCCTGACGCTGTGGCCAGTGAGAAGAGCAGGCAGTGGGGTGTCAAAGGCTGATGGAGGGAGTGTTTGGAGAAGAGACAGACTGATGAAGCTGGAGCATCAGAGAGAAAAGTCAAGGGAGAGACATTTCTGTGTGACAGGAAAGGAGAGAAGTGACTGGCAGGCCAATGGCATGCTAGTTGAAGTCACTCTCCCTGGAGAGTGGCCATAGCTGGCCCCTTGATGAGCAGCCATGTCAGGGAATTGGTGGAACTAAAGACCATGTGCAATAGAACCAGATGTTACTGAAAAAGATGGATTCTTAAATACTAGAGACTCCAGAAAGAAGCTGGTTTTTGAAAATGTTTTTGAAGCCTGATGTCCGCAGTCAGCTATAACAAAAACATGCAGACTGGAGCCTGTGTTCTGTAAGAGTTGGCCCAGCGGGTAAAGGTGCTTCCTGTGCAGACCTGGAAACCCAAGATTGACCCCAGAACCCACTCAAAGTTGGAAGGTGGGAATCGACATGTACACACACACACACACACACGCACACGCACACGCGCGCGCACACACACACACACACACACACACACACACATACACACACACAAATAAATAGGATTGGTGAGGTAAGCTGGTACCCTCAGAGCATACAAGGATCACAAGGTATATAGGAGGAATGGGCCTTCATTTGGCTGAGGAACTGCCAGGACAGACTGACGTTCACAGCGTCATTTTAACAGAGAGAAACCATGGCGGTTCCATTTACTATTCAGGTGATGTACGTGTAATCCAGGAGTATTCGCATGCCTGTACATGTGTATCTTTGCCTACAGACAAGGCATAAGCTGTCTGATTCAACAACAAGTGACAACTTGGAACTGATAGCTATACCCTGTCAGAATACCTGACCTTGGAAGACACTAAGTTAATTATGACACGCTACTGCTGTAGCCAGAGATGTCACTGGATGTTCTCTTCCTTTGTACCTCACAGTGGAAAACAGTCTTTTCAACAGCTGCACACACACATGGCAAATATTGACTTTCCTGAGGGTGACTTTGATCTGTGTGTAAGGGACAGGGACACGTATAAGTTTTCCAAGTCCTGACTGGTGACGGTGTGAATAACTGCTAAGGCTCATAGAATAACCCAAAGTGGTGTGTGTGTGTATGTGTGTGTGTGTGTGTGTGTGTGTGTGTGTGTGTGTGTGTGTGTGTGTGTGTGTGATGGGTGGTACAGATTCAGCATTTACTCTAGGGGCCTGTCCATAAGAAAAGCCAGAAGTGCTGTGTGTGTGTGTGTGTGTGTGTGTGTGTGTGTGTGTGTGTGTGTGTCAGAGAGAGAGAGAGAGAGAGAGAGAGAGAGAGAGAGAGAGAGAGAGAGAGAGATTGATTCAGCATTTATTCTGGAGCCTGTTCCATATCTTTGCACTCTCTTTAAAAGCCCGAACCAGCCGGGTGCTGGTGGTGGCGGCGGCGGCGGCGGCGGCGGCGGCGGCGGCGCACGCCTTTAATCCCAGCACTCGGAAGGCAGAGGCAGACAGATCTCTGTGAGTTCGAGGCCAGCCTGGTCTACAGAGCGAGATCCAGGAAAGGCGCAAAGCTACACAGAGAAACCCTGTCTCGAAAAACCAAAAGAAAAAAGAAAAAAAAAAGTCCGAACCATCTAGTAAAGGTTCTTTAAACCTTGCTGGCTCTGTAAGTCATACTTCGGCTCAGGACCCTCCCCAGTGGGCTCGCAAAATGTACAAATCTTACGTAAGCTGAACCAAAGACAGAGACTGTGGTAGCTGGAGAAGACCTGAGGAGCTTTCCCTCTGTATCAGCCCCTTTAGTGCAGGGAGCAGAGCCCGGGCCTGAGTAATCCACCACGAGCTGTGCCCCATCCTAGACATTTCTTTCCGTTGCCTTTCGGGTTTGATTCCTTTCCTGAAGAATTATTAAGTAAAGTCGTGTTTTCTTACTAAGGGTGACAATGCACAGAAATCTTCCTTCTTTCGGATTTAGAAACCTGTGAGGACTTAGCAAAGGGTACCCTCTTTTGATTGGTTTCCCGTCTCCAGCATGCCCCATGTCCACCTGCCAGCAGGGGACAGTCACACAGCATGCTCTGTGAAGGCCCAGAAATTAAATCCTCCCCTACTTCAGAATGACAGATATATATATATATATATATATATATATATATATATATATATATATATATATATATTCTGTTATATATAACATATGTATGTTTTGTATATATAACAGATTTTTAAAAAATCTAAAATTTGCCGGGCGTGGTGGCGCACGCCTTTAATCCCAGCACTTGGGAGGCAGAGCCAGGCGGATCTCTGTGAGTTCGAGGCCAGCCTGGGCTACCAAGTGAGCTCCAGGAAAGGCACAAAGCTACACAGAGAAACCCTGTCTCGAAAAAACCAAAAAAAAAAAAAAAAATCTAAAATTTAGCAATAAGATTATTGGAATAGCAGCAGCCAGAAATGCTGTTAATATTTGTTCTAGATGCTTTTCAACTTTTGTCTGTGAAACCTTGTGTAATTAAAGAAAAAGAAAAAGGAAGGTGGGGAAATCACGGCACAGGGGGATGGAGAGAGAGGAGGGAGGGACCGAGGGGCGGAGGAGGGGACATGGATGGAAACAGAGGGGCTGGCAGCAGCATAGACACTTAGCCTCCCTGACATGACATCATGCTTACAGTACCGCTCTGCCATCTCACGACAGTGAAGCTTCTAGAACATGATGGTCACACACTGCAACTCTTAGCATCCTGTGACCTATTGTTTTCCTGATGTTCATAATTAACTTTTTAGTCATCTGTGTGGAGATAGGCCTCACCGCTCAGGTGCTGTCTCCATTCTAAGGCCTCTGCTGTTTTTCGTTTTTTTTAATTTTGTTATTTTTTTTTCTCCCTCACAGGAACGGTCCATGTTTCTGCTGGGAAGAGTCTGGGCACTTTGGAATCCCCACTGCCCCCCAGCCAACCCCTGCCTGCCGGCGCGACCTCATCCATCCACATGAGCCTGCTTGACATGAGGCGGAACGTGGCGGAACTCAGGCTCCAGCTCCAGCAAATGAGGCAGCTCCAGGTACTTCTCACAGATGTGTCCCCTGTCTCAGTGGCTCTTGATCTGGTTTCTCTCTCCCCCGTAGCCCCAGCCCGGGGCCCCTTGACCTACTCTCCCCGGGAGCTAACTGAAGGTCCTGCACGTGTAATCATAACGGCACAGCTTCCTTGTTTCCCTGGAAGCCTGGTCTAGAACCTTCCCCTGTAATTATAGCCAGTGTATGACGACTGCCTTTGACAGTAAGTGCTTTACATGAGAGAAGGAACCTTCCAGCACCTGCTTTTGTGGAAGAGGGCTGAAAAGAGAGCTGCCCCGTGGAGCATGCTGCCAGCCAAGGCTGCCGGCTCTCAGCGCGGTGGAAGCCCCTCCCTCCTCCTCCTCGGGGAAACAGTTCCCCCCCCCTCCTCCAGAACTATGAGTTTAGCGGAGAAGATGAATTAATAAGGGTGGGGGGAAAAAGCTACTGTGGATGATGTGTTGAGAACAGAACATGTGCATTTTATCGGGGTGGTATGTCCCAGGTTTCCTTTGTCGTTTTTCGTCACCGAGCAGTAGATGAGCTGTAAGGGATCGAGGGGAAGGCACCTACAGCTTTGCACCCTAGATCTTGGTCAGCAAACACTGTCAATCTGACAAAGTGGGATATTCCATCTCCTGGCTTGAGCCCTAAGGAGTTGGTAGGCTCAACACAGCATGAGGTCACCTGTGTGCCTCTGGCACAGCCTCGCCCTCCCTGCCTTTGACAAGGACTTGGACACGGAGGGCATAGTTCTAGCTTGGGCTTTATGGAGACATCTCTTTGGCCTCCTTTGAGAAGCTCATAATCCAAATATTGTTAAAAGTCGAACACACCCAGGAGCTGGGACAGCCACATGGGCGGGGCTCCTCTGTAGCCTGTGGAAGCAACGCCCAAGTGGTGAGGTAGAGGCAGGAAAGGACTTGGAACCACAGTAACTTCTGCACCCCAGTGCCATAAACCCAACATGTTTCCCCACCTAATTAAAGCTAAGAATATGCTTTCCCGCCACCAGTGTCTAACAGTGGGAAAGGGGGAGGGGCAGCCAGAGCCGGGCGTGGAGTCATACATAACTCAGGTCTCTCTAATCCTAGCACTGGGAGGCAGGAAGTTCATGAGTTTGAGGCCAGCCTACTGCATGATAAGATCCTGTCCCCAAACCACCTCTCCTACTTTCAGTTAAAATGAAAATATAAAATAAGGACAACTGCTTTGGAAGACCTCCTCTGAGACCCTGGAGTACAAGGAGAGGGCTGATGAAACAGCCCACGCTGCTTAGTGCTCAGACACCACTATCCACCACTCTTTCTCTCTGTCCTAGACCTAACCTGGGACATTTGGTGCATCTTTATTTACATGCACCTCTGGTGCATCTGTGGAAATCCATCTCAGATGGACTTCCCTTTGCCTTGCAAAAAATTTTTTTTTTCATTTTAGGTGTATGGGGTAGACATATATGTGTGTGTGGTGTATGCATGTAAGTGTGCAGATGTGTGCCCATGCACCTGTGTGTGCAGTGGTCAGAAGAGGACCTTGGGGTTCTTCCTCCATTGCTCTTCACTGTATTGCTTTGCAGCCTGGTCTCTTACTGAAGTAAAGCTTGCTGCTTCAGCTAGGCTGGCTGGCCATTGAGCGCCTGGGATCTACCTGTCCTGTCCTCCAATGCTGAGATCACAGGACTGTGCAGCCATGCCCTGTTTTTTATATGAGTGCTAGAGATTCAAACTCAGGTCCTCATACTTGTACAGCAAGTACTCTTGTGCATTGAGCCATCTCTCTGCAAAGAAGGGAAAGGAAGGTAGGAAGAGGGGCGGGAGGAAGAATGAGAATAAAAATGAATTGGTTTTGCAATGAAGTACAGTGTCTCTGTCAGTGGTTGGAATGACAGAGTAGAATGTTTTCAGTCCTCAGTGTCCTAACAATGAAGGGACAGAGGAAGCAAGGAGGGACAAAGGAATCAGCCCCTTTAAAAAGCAGCTGCCATCCCTATCCCTGTGAACTTAGATACCATGTTTCTGGATATTTTCAGTACTCCCAGAAAATCTGGAAATAGGTTTGATATAAAACACTTCCATTTTCATGTGTTAGAGAATAATTAAAACTCAATTGTTTGGTGCTCCCAAGGCCAAAGGACAGGCATGTAGGTCAGACACCACCTGTCACCTCCCAATTTCTTTCCCAGTTTGTCTGGAGTCTGCCCCTGTAGACAGAGTTTTTCTGTCCCAGCAGTTAGTCCCAAATAACTACAAGAAACTTAATATTAATTATAAATGATTGGCTGATAGCTTAGGCTTTTCTTCAGCCATCTCTTATAACTTAACCCATTTCTATCCATCTATGTGCTGCCCCAAGGCTTGTTTACCTCATTTATGAACTTCCTACATGGCTTCTTCTGTGTCTGGCTCTCAACTCCCCAGACTCTGCCCTTCTTCCCAGAATTCTCTCTGCCCCAAAAATCCTGCCTAGCTATCAGCCAATCAGCTTTTTATTAACAATGAGAGCAACACATATTTTCAATGTACAGAAGGATTATTCCACAGCATGCCCCCTCCTCACACTGCAGCTGAGTTTTAGCTCCACCTGCTGGCTGTTTGGAAATTGTGTTCCTGATTGGACACCCCCTAACCAGTCCCACATTGCAGTGCCCGCCCCTTGCAGACTGAATCTATCATTTCTACAGTAGGCTCTAACTGCTCTCCAAAGTGAGCAGCTGTTGCTTTGGGGACATGGGTGGCATTGCTTTATCAGGAGCACAGCTGCCTTAGCTATTTCATAAGCATTTGAGACACATTTATTGCTGTGGGTATGTTACCTCCTTGGCTGGTACATGGCCTTGTTTGGTTCTGGGATGGTTGGAAGAGATCTCCTACCACCTACCACCCCTGTCAACCCTCGAACCTACATCAGCACAGTTTAAAACTGTCCATTGCTTAACAAGAAAGTTCTTGGCCAAGGTTTAGCAATACTAGCTGAGCCCTATGGGTTTCTTTATCCCTGTAGTACCACTCGACTTCATTGGTTCTCTCTGGGAGTGAATGAAAACGAGCAATGAGCTCTTGGGCTTAGAAGTGTTAGCAGTTTCCAGGGTGGACAGGGGAGGGGGGGGAGGTACGTGCTTACGTGCTTTGTTTCTTAACCTGGCTGCTATCCTCGCCTCATCTCCGCCCCAATCTTTGTATTCTCAGTGTCCCAGGCTCCCCTCCTCCATGAACTTCTGTCTTTTCAGCCAAGGGAGCCTATTTAATACAAGAACAATTGAGAATAATTAAGTCGTGGCAGCACTGATCCTCCTTCAGCACCTGTATTATCCTGCACCCAATATAAAATGCAGCTCCAGAGTGGTTATGAATCCAGTAATAGAGCTATCATTAGAGACACGCAGAACTCGCTAGAAGAGTCTCAAAAGAACAAAAATTGAATTAGAAATTCCAGTGTTCTTTGAGCTGTGTTATAAAATAGTGAAACTGAATGAATCCTTTTGTGTTTGGCAGCCTGCTCCAGTAATTAGATAATTAAATCATTGATAAGCCCTAGGCTGTAGCAGATCATCATATGTGAACATTTCATTTCCAGAAGTGATGGATTCTTCTCAGGAATAAAAATATGAAGCAGACACAAGGAGTGGTTAGATGGGGGAAATGATGTCAATAAGGCCATTGAGACAACCAAGTCCCTCTCCATGTGGTTCACTGTCTTCCAATTTCATACGGGTTTTCAGTAGACAAGACATGCTCCACCCACTGGAGTCACCTCGAGGGTCCTTCACAAAGGACATATACTGAGTCACCCAGCCAGTCTGACTTCATTGGTATGGACTGACAGGTAGGCTAGTGGTTCTAGAATATTCCAGGGTAAGAATTACTGCTTTCATGTTCTTCTGAATGCTCAATCCAGTGAAAAGCCTCATAGGCATGCCAGGATCAGTCAGCTCTCACAAATGGATGCGAATGAGTACGCCACCACTCTGTAAGCCCAGAAGGAGATAGTAACTTAAACCATTCCAAACTGTGCTCATCAGCTGTGGCTCCTCTGCTTCATCAGATTTGCTACAAGCCACAAGCTGATGGAATATTTCCACTGCTGTGTTCTCACTCCCAAGTAACCTCTGGGTCCACAAAGACCGTAACAAAGAACTCTGTAACTCAACAAATGTTCTCTTCAACAGATGATGATCCCTGTCCATTACTTTTCCTGATGTGATTTATAAATAATAAACCTTTTTTTTCTAATGGTGAATAATTCCTTTCCTACAGAATGTCCCAGTGCATAGATTTTTTTTTCTTTCCAAAAGAATTCCAGATCCACAGAAGTGACAGCATTTCTGTCTTTCTGGCTGAGTTGAGGAGAAAAATGTATTCCTGGAAGAAAACAAGTTCTGTGGAGACCACAGTCAGGACTTCACCAAAACAAGAAAATAGATACATTCTACTGTTCCAATTCACAATTTTTTTAGTCCCCTATCTCTTTATCCAGCTTCCTGATAAGTTAAAAAAAAAATCAGGTTATTGTGAACTTAGTGTTACAATTTTAAGGTTTCTGGGAATCTTGTTTTTCCTCTGATGAGGGAGGATCAACATGAAAGAAGAGCCTACAGTTCCCAGAGCCCCAGGATCCAGCCTGACATAATTCAACAGTTATCTTAATGTATCTTTCATGCCAGAGTCTTTTATTTTCTGATGACCAAAATTATAGTCAGGAGAATGTGTGTCCCAGAGGAAAGCACACCACAACTTGGCCCCTGTAGGACAGACTGTTTTTTCCACCAAGGCAGAAATGATAAATGGAACTGATGCAGGAGTTGCCGAGCAGTTTACCAAACTCCAGTCAGATCTACAGACAAGAGACTATCTAAGATGCTAAGACAACACCCAGATGACATGTGTCCATGAGCAGGCAGTGTTTATTTTGTTCCCTGAAACCTTGGGGGATGTTATGTAGGTGGTTAGGAGTCATTCTGGGGTCTGGTTTGTGGTGTAACCACTGCTCAGTGTTCCGGGCAATTGCAGCAGCTGGTCCATTTTGCCAGCTGGCCATGTTGTCAAGGATCGTTTCACCTAACACGTCAGGGATAGATAGAGCTTAGAAGGTGCAGGGCTATTTTGAGGCAGTTAGATTTAAACAGTTTCCTACATTATTCATAAAGTTGACATGGATAACTCACTCGGCCCAATTAAAGATTTAATGGCCAAGAACATTCTAAGTATGCTTATAAAACCATCACAGGCATATTCAATAAATTGTGTTTCTAGCTAAGAGGGAGTAGTTGCAGCTCCACTCACCATCCCATTGTTGACAGCTAGAGAACTGGAAACTACTGAGCATGATTTGCAGATCCTGGACAACAGAGAACTTGGGCCTGGGTTGCTCAGAAGGATGGAGATAAAGGAGACGAATCCCCGGTTGACCCATGCATCTGCCTGGAGGTACTCTCCAGATGTAATGCAGAAACTCGGGCAGTCCTGTGATCATCATCAGGGCTAAGGAGATAAAAATCACGGTTCAGAGAGCTGAAGCAGCAAGCATTTGTGGAATGGAGTGCCAAATAGAAGATGTCTCTGTACAGAAAGGACTATGTTCATCTGTGGGCTAGCTATTGGGTAATAAACCAAGCATGTGTAGGATGAACAGACCTCTAGTCCAAGTAAAGACCATGTGGGTAAACCAGCAAGCCAAAACCTTCCTAGAGACCACCCAGGCCTGGAGCAGTTCAAGTTTTCACAAGCAAAAATGATGAGGCCATATTTGGTACCTCAGCATTATGTACAGACTAGAAAAGGGCTATATCCCGGTCTTTGGACCAAAGTAGCCCCAGTGTGAAGACTACCCTAGGTTCTCTCTACAAAAAGTTAAAAATTATCCTCTCAGTAACAAAATGAGCCACACATAACTGGTCTGTCGGAGAATACCCAAAATCATAAGGAAAACAGTGAAAGCTAATACTCCATGCTCAACATCTAATCAAAAACTACCAAACAATGAATGATGGTTGATAATATATATTAATATATATTAATAATCATATATATATATATACATACATACATATATATATATGATCTATGAAAACTCAGCCACTAGAAGCCAACCAGAAGTGATGGAGATGTTGACATCAGTAGCAAAGACTTCCAAAAGCCATTCAAATTATTCTCAAGGATTTAGAACAAAGCATGAAGCAATGCTACAAGAGATTAAGGGTAGAGCTTTGGATAGATGAAACAAAAATCGGTATCTGGATAGACTTAAAAGATGAGGGACTGGCCAAAGAAGGCAATAGAAAACAGCAAAAGAAACCATCTAAGAGTCAAGAAGAAATAACACGAAAATTCAGTGACCTGTGGAGCAGTATTAAAGGGTCCGTGGGGAAAGGAAACTCTTACAAGAGAGAGGGGGTACAAGTTTTCCAAATTTGATGAAGGTTACAAATCCACAGACTGAAGAGCCCAGTGAATATCCAGGCTGGTACTCTAAAAGAAAACCACAGCAATGGATGTTGGGAACAGATCGAGAGAAAACAAGGATTAATAGAAAAGGCAGACAGAAGGGGGAGAAGCATTTTCTACGAGGAAACGTAAATCAGGATTAATACTCACTTCTCATCAGAAACAAGACAAGACAGAAAAACAGTTTAATGACATCTTCAAAGGCCCAAAGGGAGGAAATCAGTAAGGGAGTATGCTTAGTACCCAGCTCTTCTCATGAAGTCAGTGTCACTCTGTCCTAGTTAGCTTTGTATTGTCGTGATAAACACCACGACCAAAGGCAATCGGGAGAGAAAAGGGTTCATTTGGCTTACATGTCCCAATCACAGTCCGTCATGAAGGGAAGTCCAAACAGCAACTGAAGCAGAGGCAGTGGAGGGGTGCTGCTTACTGGCTTGCTCTCCATAGCTTGCTCAGCCTGCTTTCTTCTATAAACCAAGGCCCACCAGCCCAGTGGTACCCCTGCTCAAGTGGGCTAGGCCCTCCCACATCGATTGTTAATCAAGAAAAAGGCCCACAGACATGCCCACAGGCCAATCTGACAATGATCTGGAGGATCATCAATTCTTCAATTGAAGTTCGCTCTTCCCAGACAACTCTCACTTGTGTCAAGTTGACAAAACCTAACCAGCACACACCCTAAGAACAAAATCAAAGGTAGGAGAGTCACTGACCAGTAGTAGCCCTTGCAAAAATAAAGGTCTCAAATCCTTAACAAAATAATAGCCATGACGTTCAGAATTGTATTAAAAGATAATTATCTCAAGTATACCAGAGTTCTTTAGCATAGAAATATAAGTTGGCATGTTCAACTCTATCAACAGAATAAAAAAGGCATAGCCTTTCAGTAAATACAAAAGAAGAATGCTGGAACTCACCGTCAGAGACACCAGCACTCGGCAGTATCCAGAGAGAAAGAACCTTCCTCAGCCCATAGGAAATGGTATTGCTAATGAAACCCCATACATGAGCCCAGTAAAAGTAAGAGCCAAGCGGAAGGAAGTCAGCTATCACTTTATTTAGCACTGTACTGAATATCTTATTGAGCACAGCAAGGCTAGTACAGGAAATGCAGGTGTATGGCCGGAAAGTAAAAGTGTGCTTGTCTCTCCTCACAAACAACACAATTGCTTGTAAGGTTGAAAGGGATCTGTAAGAGTGCCATTAGAAATAAGTGACTTGAGCAAGATCGCCAGAATCAAGTCAAAATGTAAAATGTTTAGTAAGTCCATACAAGGGAATGTCACTTGGCCATAAAAAGAATGAGCTGCTGAACTACCATTGCTGAAGTCTCAAAAGCTCCGGGCTGGGCTGGGGGTGTAGCTCAAGGGTAGACCAGTTGCCTAGCTCATGCAGGACCCTGAGTTCCATCTCAGCACTGAGGCTGGGAGTAATAAAAGAAGCCAGATACAGTGGACAATGTGGGATTCCATGTGCATGATGTTCCAGGACAGGAGGAAGTATTCTGTGAGAACAGAAGCATGGGTGGCTTCCTTGGGCTAGAGGTTGCAAACTTGAGGGATTATGAAAGAAATATTTGGAACGACAAGAAAACCTCTCTCTTTTTAGTGGTGTTTACTGGTGGACACATTTGTGGACTTACGGAGCAGTGTGACCATAATGTGAACGTGTATATCTTACTGTTTGTATACTGTCCCTTCACAACGTTGATGGGCTTCATCATCTTAAAGGCAAACAGACCTACAAACCTTACCTATGCTCTCAGATACCGAGATGGATTAAGACAGACACATCTATGGATCCAAGTCTTGCCCTTGCTTCCTGTTGGCACTCTGAGGGATAAACCGGGGCATTCTCATGACCAGGAGATAATGGCAGTACCAGGGCAGGGTAGGGGAGGAGAGGGTGGAGAAGTAGACTCAGAATTAGCTAGCTTGGCCTTTCTCCCTTCAGGAATTGCTCCTCACAGTGCCATAAGAAGTTCCCTCTCCGTCTCCTCAGCTGAATCCTGGGAAGTCTTCTTCCTGGCGAGGAGACTAATAAAGCCTAGCCCTCAGGATCCTCCAGTCCTCTTCTACTCTGGCAGCACAGTAACTTACTTCTGTGTTACACAGAATTGTCTGTCCATAGCTGTGTCAGAAATGATATATGTGCCATAGAGTATGCACAGAGCAAGACGCTTGTCTGGATAGAAGAGCAATTTGGGAGTCAGGATAAAATGACCTGTTCTTAACCCTGATTGAGCCCACAACTGCTAAATGAAACTGAGCAAGTCACACGACCTCTCGAGGAGGGGGGGTCTGTTTCCTACTTTCCACTTTCAATGTGAAGGCCCTCCCAACAATAATTCCTATTTTGATAGCTATTTTAATGTCTACTGCTAATGAGATTGCAGTGTTACTTGTTTCTTTGCCGGTGTGGCCAGGAGGGTTATGGCCGAGGGCTGTGCCCTAGCTCTTAGAGCAGTAATACCATCTCTCCTTTCATGGGCCCCTTTCTCAGACCATGACACTGTCCTTGGTGGCAAAACACAATCACTCAGGAGGTCAAAAAAATTCCCGGTGCTCAGTTTGCATCCCAGTTAAATGAGATGCTTCTCTCACAAGCACCCAGGCATCCATAACCTTTACAAATATTTAATCGAGTACTTCTTTGTGCCTTACAAATCCATCTCCATTCACGGTACTTCCCCATCCCAGGCAGAGGTCTGTGGAGCTTGCTCCGTAGCCCTGAATTTGAGCACAGCTTTTCACAGAAGGCAGTGATACTGTTGATGTTTCATTGACCTATACAGTGTTGACCATAGATCTTCCACAGCCTCTGCAGCACAGGCTGAGACCAAGGCTCACCTGAGCCGGGGGTCACTCCCTAATTCAACCACTTAGAGAACAAATTCTGGGTTTTCCAATGCTCTCTGTTATCAAGATGGCTGCTTACATTCATTTGTTGGAAAGATGTTATTGGATCCTTTTTCTAGAGCAGAAATTAACAAGGCAGTGGGAAGACTATTTCAGGGGGTGGAAATAGCAGGTACATGGTCACTGTGGCAGAAAGGAGCTCAGTAAGCCAGAAAGACCAAAGGGTGTTGGTGTGGGCATAGGGAGTGTAGGAGCCATAACTGAGAAGAGACTAGATACTCAGGAAGGGCTGTCTCAAGGAAGGACAGGACAGAGCTACAGACAGCAAAGACACGTGACTGCTATGCACTGACTGATTTTAGGAGCACAAGGAAAGGACATTAGCAAAGCTCTGTGAACATGACTGTGAGTCATAAAGGTCACCAAGAGTGTCACACTTTTATTTGGCTCCCTCCCAGATGCAACCACAGGCTCCACCCCCAGGTTTCTGCTCTCTGATAACAACGGCTGGTGTGTACTCAATGTTAGATTTGCACCAGATGCTATCCTAAACATTTTTTAAATTGTCTCCCTAAATCGCCAAAACCATTGTCCTGTTATCACACTTCCTTATTAACAGTATGGAAACTAGTAACATTCATGGCCCTTTTAGCGGATAATCACCACGCAGAATCTTGCACTGACATTGGAATTCAATGATGCCTTTGCATGTGACCCAGTTTATTCTTCACTTGGGTAATGGAGACCATAACGAGGCTTTAAACAAGTGGTACCATGGTCAAACTGTACTTCCCTTCAGTGTGAAGATGACAACAGGGTCCCCACTCCTGTGAGGTGATGCCATGTAGTGGAGAAGGGTCCTGAAAACAACTGAAAGTCTCTCTGGTGTTTCAGGGGGACTTAGGGATAATGTAAGGAATACAGTGCAGTCACTGCTGCTAAGGCTGATGAAAGGCGTCCCCTTCATGGCCATATGAAAGCCTATCATTGCTCTGTCCCAAGGATGCAAGTGTTGACAAGTGTCTTAGAAAGCCTAGCTACAAACTTGCATGCTGTATGCTCCATGAGATGAACAACCAGAGTTCTGGAAACTGTATGGAAATTGTGGTCTTAGATACACATGGAGTCTTTGTCAAATCTAGTGAAATTAGTAAATTCCCAAGAGCCTTGGTCTCCTCTGAACTCATTATCATTGTCACCATCAATACTGAGTATCACATGGTAGGGAGCTATGATTCCATGGTATGGAGACTTGGAGCCAAACAAACCAGAGAGTACAGATTCACTTTTAAAAGACATTCTGAAAAATTCCTGTCAAGCCGATGGTTGGTACGTATTCATGAGAGCCCCAGAGTAGTTCTGCCAAGGAAAGCAGATCCCACATCATCAGAGAAAAGTGAAATGGAGAGCAATGGTATGCCTCAAGTCTCTGTGGGCAAACGATTGAGGGTTGATTGATCTACTTGGCTTCCAACACTAGTGCTCTTGGCTCCTCTCTGTAAAATCATGTCCGTCAGAGTGTGTGCCTCGTGTGTGTGTGTGTGTGTGTGTGTGTGTGTGTGTGTGTGTGTGTGTGTGTGACAGTAGCCAAAAAGTAGAAAAGCTTCTCCCTTTTTATAGACACAAAGACTCAAGTTCGGCTGTCATTTGCTTGCTAAAGCTCAGCTGTTCCTTGAGGAAGCAATGCTGTATACAGTCCTTGCTTGCTTCTCTTTCTTACCAAAATAAAGATTCAGCTGGGGTTTTTCTCTGAGCCCACTTCTGAAGACAGCGGGGCTTTCTTTCAGTCTTCGTGGTGGCAGACAGGCGAAGCCAATGGAAGCTGATTTCTTTTGTCCGACAGCTGCAGAACCAGGAGATTCTGAGGGCGATGATGAAGAAGGCTGAGCTGGAAATCAGTAGCAAAGTCAAGGAGACAATGAAGAGACTGGAGGATCCGGTACAGCGGCAGCGCACCCTGGTGGAGCAAGAGAGGCAGAAGTACCTTCATGAAGAGGAGAGGATTGGCAAGAAGTTACGGTGAGTGCTGGTCACCTTGGAAGAAAAACCGTCCTGTCCACAGGGTGCTCTTCTTAGTTGGTATTTCCCCCCCCCTCTTTACTGAGCCCCTACTGTGTGTACCAGAGATCTGCTGACCCTGGTATCTGTGATTCCAAGTGTCCCTCCATCAAGGCCTGGGAAACTCTACAGTCTCCATGGCAGCATGGCTCTTGATCAGGAGAGTGTGGGACATCCTTAGAGGAGGAGGGCAAGAGCGTTGGTAGGAAAATTGGGTCCAAGGTGCTAATGACCTCTCATGTTTGAATTGTGTCATTCCTATCCACGTGGCGCCCTCCATAGACCACACTCCTGCTTTAGAGACCTGCTGGATGCCTGGATGGGCTGTACTTCCCAAGACTGGAAGAGCATGGGAACCCACGGTAGAACAAGAGAACCAACTCCAGAAAAGTGTCCTCTGACTTCCACACGTGTGCCCTTGCACGCTCAGTCACACATCATATACACACAGCACTAATTTAAAATTTATGAAATATCTCCTTTTAATGATATCATAAATGCCCCTTCTATCTTAACTAGATAACTTGGTGGGTCTGTATGGCAGGAGAACAGGGCTTAAGAAAGATGAGTGGAAACTCTGACTCTGGACCTCTGAAGAAGCAATGACTACCCTTCTCTGCCCCGCCCCTCCCTTCCCTGTTCCTTCTAAGCACCAGAAAAGAAATACTCTCATACAGCCCATTAGGCGTGAGGAGAGAGAGGTGAATTGGGGTTTAAAAGAATAGAGAAAAGTTGAGTCAAGATCCTTCATGCTTTTCTACATGGATATAATGTACTTCTGTTGCAAGAGAATTGTTCATACTGACACTCCACTGTGCCAATAAAGAAAATCACCTTGAATCAAGGGTGGAGTCAGCAATTGGCTGACCAGGATTAGCCATAGAGTTGTTGGAGGACTGAGGAGGTCTAAGAGGGAGGGACAGGAAAAGAGAAGAGGGGATTTCTGGGAATGGTGCATGCACTGGGAAATGTGGAGAGAGGGTCAACCAACAGACCTCTAATAAGAGTCAGATTAAGTTCATTTTAACCAACAATATGCTTCTTTTTAACAAGGGCAGAATCAAAAGCAACTTAAGCCAATGCTATAATCTTTAGCACCCATGGATATCTGATGTTTTGTTGAGCAAAGCCAACATTTCAAAAGCCCATTGATGATTTTCAAAAGATGGTCTGCATTCATTTTTAGGTGCATTGTCTCTTTACAATCTTTGAATTAATAAAAGTGACCAGTAGTTAAGAGTTTTTCTCTCCGGGTCCCGCCAATCCCCGGCAGTCCCATAGCCCACTTATAAAATAAACATACAGATGCTTATATTATTTAAACTGCTCAGCCATTTGCTCAGGCCTACCATTGTCTAGCTCTTACTCTTATACTCAGCCCATTTCTGTTAATCTATATGTCGCCACGTGTTCCGTGGCTTTACCTGCTGCCTCTACATGATGCTCCCTGGATGGCAGGCTGGCGTCTCCTCCTCTCTGCCTTCCTGTTCTCTCAATTCACCTCTCTGCTAGTCCCGCCTATACTTCCTGCCTGGCTACTGGGCAATCAGTGTTTTATTTATCAATCAATCATTCACAGCAGTGACCTTCAGTGCTTTAAATGGAAATCACAAGCACGTGAGCCAAGAGAATAGTGGTGTCAGAGGTTCCCTGCTGCACAGCAAAGGGGGGCAGAGTCTGGAGATCTTCCGATGGCTGCATCACAATGCACAGGGGGCGGACTGTGTCAGAGAAAGTTGAATAGGATTTTATTTTGGTAGAATGGCTTTGGGTCAAGTAATATCTCCTTGGAAGAGTATTTGCATACTGACCAGCATATGGGAGGTTGATGGAACTGGAATAGCACTCAGGTCTTAGCGTCAAAGGGCTGTATGAAAGCCTGAAGGGATTGGGTAGAGTATAGAGTCACAAAGGTGATCGTATTTAGAGGTCTCACAAGGAGTGGCCCAGTTCCCACCTCAAGGAGCAGCCACTGTATGTGTCCTGTGGATATACTCACATAACACCCGGCATGTTTCACAAATGCAGACACAGAGAAGCCAAGGTGATGACCCTAAATGGATCCTTGTCTCTGAAATGTTTATATCAGAATGGCCAGCATCACCAACTACTCCATCTCCTTGCTCAGAAGAGGTCAAATTTGTTGTGTGTGACTTCGTCTTTATTGAATGTATACTCTGCCCTGCTGGTCATGCAGCTATCCTAGCTCCCTCCACTCCCTTACTGAGAGGAAAGGGACCAGGTCACCTCTGCCTGCTCCACTAGGGCTCCTGGAGGTAGAGTTGACATTCATTTGCTGCCACCTAGTGGTCGTATGTTTCCCCGCATGCTATCCTCACTAATCTTTAAGAAAAGCTTTCTCTTGAATTTGCAGAGACAAATTGAAAGAATACAAATACATAGGGGACGAGTAAAGAGGCCTGGGCAGATTGTTTTTGTTTTCTCAAGTGGAAGAATGTAACTTAGTTCTGTTGGACTTGGTATCTGTGCTCACGCATGCACGTGCACGCGCACACACACACACACACACACACACACACACACACACACCAGAAATCAGATGTCTAAGTGCTTTGCCATAAGAAGAGAGGCAATCATTATTGGTGGGACAATCAGATTTACTAAAGGTTATCTATTAGGGAATTTTGAGGGCAGTTTTGCTCTCTCCCAAGGACAGCTGACAATATCAAGGGACTTTCACATGTCACAAATTATTGGAATTTGGAGTCACTTGCTATTGGCACTCAACAGATAGAGGCCAGGGATGTAGCTAAACATCCATAGTGCACAAGATAGCCCTGTACTAAAAAAGAAATTGTTTGGTCCAAAATGTCACATGCCAAAGTTGAGAAACCTGGTAGTCTGATTTCACTCCACTGTAAAACTGGCTCACGGCACCCCTTCACATCGCCTGCCTCCATCACTATCTTTCTTACACTGTCCATCACTACTTTCTTCCCTCACTTTTTCTCTCCCTCCCTTCCTGGTCACCAAGGGTACACATTGCTCCCTTGGCTGGCATGAATATCACTGAAAATTAACAATATCTTCAGCAAGCCACAAGCCACTCCCCCAACACACACACACACACACACACACACACACACACACACACACCTGGCCAACCTGGGCCTCAAATGGCAGGCACAGGAGGCCTTTCCTGTAGCTGCCTTATACCTCTATGCAATGTTCCAAAGCAAACTACCATTTAATGTGCTCCCACCACCTCCATGGAAGCCCAAGGTGGGGCTGGGACGCCCCAGAAAATGGGGAGTGCCCTGCTCCTGCTCCAGACCTTTCTCAGACCCTCCAAGCTCATTTCCTCCACTGTCTGACCCCCTCACAGTGAGCTGGAGGACTTTGTTGAGGACTTGAAGAAGGACTCTTCATCCGCTGGCCGAGTGGTGACTCTGAAAGACGTGGAGGATGGAGCGTTCCTCCTGCGACAAGTGGGAGAAGCTGTGGCCACTCTCAAAGGCGAGTCTTCTGCCAGGAGGGGGAAGGTGGACGTGTGTTTCTTGGGATGTTTAAGAATCTTTCAAATGTGCACCTGTCATCTCAAGTGTTGAGACCAGCCCAAGGAAACAGTGAAACCTTGTTTCAAATAAATAGATAAATAAATAACCAATCTTTCAGATAGTGACAGATTCATTCAGGACTTCTTAAAGGGCCCTTATAGAGTGTGCTAAAGATGGAAACTGAATGATACAATTATAACTGTCTCTTCACTTTTACTGGACCCTACAGACATACCACTCTTGAACACAAACCTAACTTTCAGTTGGCCTTATCCGTAACACACAGGGAATGGATCTAGAGGGGCTGTGACCTTCTCCAAGGTCACTTGGTCTGACCACCTGTGCTCTCAACCCACTGCCTCCCCACACGTGTGGACATGGTATTCTGTGCTACCCGAGGTCACAGGAGTGGGATGGGTGTGGTTACTCTGCCTTCTTACTCCATTAACTCACTGCTTTGGCCTGTAGGAGAGTTTCCAACCTTGCAAAATAAGATGCGTGCTGTCCTGCGCATAGAAGTCAAGGCAGTAAGGTTCCTGAAGGAAGAACCACACAAGCTGGACAGCCTCCTGAAGCGAGTGAGGAGCATGACGGATGTCCTGACGATGTTGCGGAGGTGACTGTTGTGGCCCTAGTGGGGTGGCTGAGGAGGAGACCTGAAAGGCTGGTGTGCAATTCCTGGGCTCTAGGTTCCTGCCCTTCTCCAAATAACCCCTTATTTATGGCATCCTGAGGAGGACTCACAACTCCTTCAGCCCTAAACATTTGCTGCAATATGGCTTGAGGGTCTAATTCCTTAGTGTAGACTTTTGCATTGGACCCATGATAGTCTTTCTTTTAAATTATTAGTCATGTGCTAGGCTTAATGGTAGCATGTGCTCCTGGGTTTGATCCCCACTACTATGAAATTAATGAATTTAAAAATAAAATTAGGTAAGTAAATAGTTTTTAAAAAATAAATGTAACATTTTGTAGGTGAAGAACAAATTAAAATATTCTATTAGCCTCCTTCACCTTTGGGGCCTAGGAGACTAGTTAGAAAGACTGAGTCAAGTGTTTATCTACTGAAAGAGTGTCTGAGAACATGCTGGTACCACCTAGGAAAGAAGATAAGCATGCTTGAGTGGACCTGCTCATTAAAGATCATTACTGTGAAGAAAGATCCAGAGAAATCACTGCCTGATCTGTAACTCTCAATGAAAAAATCTAGAATCATCACACCCAGTGAAAACGTGCTTACAAAGGTTGGGGTATAGCTCAGTAGTAGAACATTTGCCTAGGGTGTGTTTAGTCATGAACACCACCACCACAAAAAAAAAAAAAAAAAGAAAAAAAGAAAAAAAGGAAGGAAGGAAGGAAAGAGAGAGAAAAAAGAAGTAGTAGTTGCCAGGCAAAAGTAATATGTCAGAAACTTTGTAAGAATTTTGTTCCCTGACTATAATTGCTCTATCAGATTTAGAAGAGAATTATATTGGGTATACATTTAACTTTGAGATGGATAACTAGTCATAAGAAGCAGGTCTGATTTTTTTTTAACAATAACAAACCTCAATAAGATAACTTTCCAAAGCAAGTGTATAGTCAACTGCAGAAATACCAAATGCCAAAGGAATTCTAAGTCCACATAGACCATCCAGCAAGGAGCTGTACTGTGATACTCTTTCCCATGAGTTCATTCATTTTCTCTTACCAAGTAAACTCTTTCCTCCACTACAATCAAGACCAGTTAAAGTACTTCTTCAGTAAGCTATTGCCCAAATGTGAGAGCCCATGAAGTCTAAACTAAGCCAACCTCATTAAAGGTAAACAGTAGGCTGGCAGGAAGCAATGGCCCTTCTCTCTTCTCTCTGGAAACCAGTTAAAAGATGTTTTCATACCCAGCACTGGGTGATCAAGCTCAGTATTTGTCTTAGAACCAGTATATAGGTCTTGAAGAAGATGGGACCATTTGCTTTGAATATTCAGTGACTTGGAGACGAAGTAGCCTATACTAGGTAAAGTAAAAAGCAGAAAAGACACAGGTGGGTTGCAGAGGAAAGTCAGAGAACTTGGTGTCTTTTGTTCAAGTCAGAAAAAAAGAGAAAGCATTCTAATAAGAAGAGATTGCAAAACTAATTAAAATGTGAGGAGTAAGTCCCCTGTTTGACATTTCTTGATACATAACTTTACAGTATTAATTCAAACACACACTCCTCATAGAAGGCACTGTCTTTGTTTTTCAAGACAAGGTTTCACTGTGCAGCCCTGGCTGCCCTGAAACTCACTGTGTAGACCAGACTGACTTCAAACTCAGATCCACCTGCCTCTGCCTCCTGAGTGCTGGGACTAAAGTCGTGCACCACCACCACCCAACTGTAAGAAGGAGCCATCTTTATTGCCATCATTACATTCTACAGAAGTACCTGAGATTCAAAGTGCCAATGTCCCTGGCATTCGAGAACATGTTAGAACTGATACTCAAACACAGGGTGTGTACTTCCAAAGACCACCATCTTTTCCAGTGCAGTCTGTGTGAAAATAGACACATAACTTTGAATGACTCCCAAAGAACCAGGGAAGGTTATAACCCCAGCCCTTAGGAGGATCACAAGTTCAAGGTCAGCGTGAGCTACACAGACTTTGTCTCCAAACCCAAGCACATGGATTTAAATCAGCTGAAGAACATTTGCATAGCATGTTCGGGAGGATGGGGAACAAAACACACCTCAATTTAGAATCACAATTGGCCTTGAATTTGAAATACTTGGTTGATTCCATGTAAAGGAAAAAATAGCAATAAGGTATAAGGGAAAGAAAGCAATAAGGTGAGAGGCAGCCTGACATGGCTCACAATCCAAGAAGAGTTTGGAGGCTTCTAGAAGCTTCTGAGTGAGAATTGAGTGTATGTGAGGGCTTCACAGGCCAAGTTCAGGTGGAGGAGTGAATGTTGATAAGCATGGGTTCACTTTCATTTACCACCACCAAGCAGTGAGGGACTAGTCTCAGTCTGGGTACCACAGTGTTATCATAAAAAAGAGAGACCATTTCCTGGGGCTGATGGCATGGCTCACTGTGTAAGGGCATTTGCCACAAAGCATAAGGACCTGAGTTCAAATCCCTAGCACCCCTGTAGTACCCAATGCAGTGGCATGAGTACACTTATGAACAGAGATGGGAGGTAGAGACAGACAAGTCTCCAAAAGCTCACAGGCCATGCTGGCATTGATGACCATGCTGGCATTGATGACCATGCTGGCATCCAGAGCAGCAATGAAATCCAGCCTCAGTTTCCACAAGGTGGGAAGTAAGGACTGGGAGTCCACAGATTATACTCTGATCTCCATGTGGACCCTGGCACATGTGTGTGAGGACGGACACACATATGCACACAAAATCTTTTGAAGAACTGCAAAAGCCTGTGTGGCTTTGTGCATTGCCAGGGTAACCCTCTCACTTCTGAGCTACTCCTGAGTTCTTTAATATTTTCCCCTAAACTGATACTGATGCATGGCATTCAAACACACCACCGAGAGAGCATGGAGGGACACGGGTCCCCATTTAACACTGCTGTGCATGGTTTCTCCTAGGCATGTCACTGATGGGTTCCTGAAAGGCACAGATGCAGCCCAAGCTGCCCAGTATGTCGCCATGGAGAAAGCCACAGCTGCAGAAGTCCTGAAGCATCAGGAGGAGACAGTCCATGTGCCTGGGCAGCCCCTCCACAGCAGCCCGGGAGGTCCTGGTGATGTGAAGTCAGAAGTGGTACCGCTGTCCACCATGACGGTTCACCATGTACAGAGCTCCCCTGTGGTCATGCAGCCCTCTCAACACTCCTCAGCCTTGCTGAACCCAGCCCAGAACTTGCCCGGAGGGACTGGTTCCCATGCAGCCAGCCCCACAGCAGCCACACAGGAAATAACCTCTGCACCGCAGTCGGCTCCAGCCCCCCAGTCCCCTCAAACCCCGATGAACGGTTCCTCCATGCAGAGTTTGTTCATTGAGGAAATCCACAGTGTGAGTGCCAAGAACAGGGCAGTGTCCATTGAGGTAGAGTCCTATTTTCATTTCTCACAACCCCATGCCCTTTCCTGCAGGGAGTGTATATTCTGACTGCTGTGTATTTAAATGCCAATGTATGCATATGTATTGTGCACATACATGAATAGGATTGTATTCATATGAATGCAATATGAATCAAAGATACATTGTGACTAAAGATAGCTTTCTATAGATATGTAGGGGTTTTGTTGTTGTCTGTGTTTAGATTTTTCTAGAAACAGAATACAGGAGTAGGGTTGAGGGAAAGGTCACCAGGTGTGAGGATGACCCCTAACCTGGAGGAAGATGGGTCAGAGGTATGCTGGTAAATGTTGAGCAACCCGTTCTCATGGGGAAAAACCTGATAGGAAACATCTGCCAGCTCCTACAGGAGCTGATCTGGGACCTTGTATGCCCACCTGAGGTGGCAGAATGTAAGCTTACAGAGAAATGAGGCAGTAAGTTTTCTGAGCCAGCGCACACAGAGACACCATGCTAAAGGCGAGCTTGGAGAGTGTTTGCCTCCCATCCGGAAGTCACTAGTAAACAGAGAAGGCATGGTTTGTTTTCTGTTGCTGTGATAAGCACCATGACCAAGAGCAACTCGGGGGGGGGGGGGGGGGGGGGGAGTTATTTGGCTTCCATATACTGGGTCATAGTCCAATGAGGAAAGTCAAGGAAGGAACTCAAAGCAAAACCCAGAGCAGGAACGGAAGCAGAGACCACGGAGGAGCGCTGCTTACTGGCTTCTTCCCCATGGTTTGCTCCACCTGCTTCCTTATAGACCCCAGGACCACCAGCCCAGGGATGGCACAGCCCCCAGTGAGCTGAGCCTTTCCATAGCAATTGTTAATCAGGAAAACACCCTACACACTTGCCTACAGGCAATCTGATGGAGGCGGTTTCTCAACTGAGGGTCCTCTTCCCAGATAACTCTCGCTTGTATCAAGTTGACAAACTAACCAGGACAAGATGCTGAGGAGGGCATCCTGGGCTAGAGCAAAGCTGGAAAAGAAGGCAGGCTGGGAGTAAACCAGTTTAGCTGGTTGTGTGGTGATCTGGGAGCACTTGGAAGCCAGTACAAGGTCCCTGGGGTGTGATTTAGAGATATTTGAGAACATGGAAGGTCTGACCAGTGAGTGAGTTCTCAAAATGGTATCTCTAGGAAATCCAGAGACAATACGCAGAGTTGATTGAGGTGGTGGGTTTGGAATTGAGGGAGCCAATGGGAAGTTATGGTAGTAGTCTAGGAATGGAAATGAAGCAGTGGCCGTGGTAGGGAACGCCTATGTTGTAGTAGTTGAAAGGCTAACGCAGGAACATGGTGAGTTGGAGGGCAGCCTGAGCTGCACAGTAAGATGCTGGTGTGGGAAAAGGACAACAAAGCATTGGCTCAGCATATGCTCGTTCCTGGGTTCCCCGACACTGAGAAAATAAGTCAAATGCCATACAAAAAAAAGCATATTATTGTAAATATATTTTGCTTCCCCAGCTCTCACTCTCCCCTAATCCCAGAGCCTTTCCTCCACTCTGTCCCTAGCTGCCTGGTCATAGCCACCCTCACCTGTCTCACTTGTCACCAGTGGATAACTCGAGGTGTGTTGGGATGACCTCTTAAAACTGCCATAGGCACAGTCGTGTGGCCTCTAGCCAAGGGGAGGTTCCCATTACATATGCAGTGTCTGTGTCCTGATCCATGTCACTTGTTTAAAACTTGCTTATTGAAGAAGGGATGGGAGGTGATAGGTGGAGTATGACTCTATCCCCAGCACGGGGGTGGGGGCGGGGCTGTGTATTTCCTTACTTAAAGGATGTCAGTGTGACAACACTTGTATTTTATAAACATCTACTAAAATCCTGGTAGACATAATTATCAATAAGATGTGTGCATCTCACGTTGTGAAAGGACACTTAGTCACTGTCTCTGAAATGCCCTCTGCATGGGTAGGGAGGCCCAGGGCCTTTCTGTTGCCCGGGCCATTGACAGATCAGGGATGATTTAGTCATTCGCTGATCCTTACTGTCCCCGATAGACTCTGGGTCAGCCGTGAGCGAGGCTCTCGCCTGTTTGTGGCTCACCAAGTATATGCCAGGTGGTCAGCACCAGGGAGGACCACACAGGAGACTGGTGGTGCTGGAAGTGGGGCTTCTGTTTGTTTTCAAAATACTTGAGTGTGTCTCTATGAAGAAACTTGATCCCATGGTGGACAATCTAAAACAATACCTTTCCCATTTCATAAGTAAGAAAAGGATGGCCCAGAGGTCCCGCAGTATCTTGAGCAGAATTAGAATTGAGGCCAAGGATTTTTTTTACCTTAATTTATTTTTTGCAGTTGATACATAAGAACATAAATTTGTACATATGAATAGAGTATCATGTGATATTTCAGTACATGAATGCATTGTAAAATCAGGACATAGGTTCTCAATGTGGTTCTTAGTGAGCATTTGGGTTTGCGTTTCTGTTTGTCTAAACATTCCTTTTGCAATGAACGCTGAATTTAGAAAACAAAGTTTAGTAATAGAAAATACCTTTGAAAGCAACATCCATACCCATTTTAATTTAGCATTGGCAGAAGTATATCGTGAGTGATTGTCAAGGGCTAGGTTTGAGCTTCTGGGATAGCTTTTCTGAAGCAGCTTGATGGGTCTGGGCAGTGTGGCAGACATAAGGTAGTAGGCAGCCTCAGATGGACCAGAGCATCATCTCATCAACACTTTTAACTGTGCTATACCCCTCCAACACTTCAGTATGAAATCTCTAACCTAAATCTTCTCTCTCGTTTTTAAACTATCTGCAATTGTTATTTTCCTTCAGAAAGCAGAAAGGAAATGGGAAGAAAAAAGGCAAAATCTGGAACACTATAACGGGAAAGAGTTTGAGAAGCTGCTGGAAGAAGCTCAGGCCAACATCATGAAGTCAATCCCAAACCTGGAGATGCCGCCAGCTTCCGGCCCGGTGCCGAAAGCCGAAGTCTCGGTGGATAAGCTGGAGCTGTCAGGTGAGGGCCAGCCCAGAGCAGGCCTGGCAGAGCTGTGCAGGCTCACTGGCTTCAAATCAGAGGTTGTCACACACGTAAGCTCCTGTGGGACAAGAAGACCATGCCTCGCTTTCTGAAGCATCTCTGTGGCTCAGCAGGCAATGTCACTCACCCCCAAGCCTGACAACCTGAGCTCATCCCCAGAAGCGAAGCAGTAGAAGGAGAAAACCAATCCTGAAGGTTGTCTTCTGACCTCTATGTGCAGGCCATAGATCACACTCGCACACACATGCGCAATACAGTCTCTCTACGAAAGCAATGTCCCGAGGAAGTCAAGACGCTAGAGGAGTCACTATTCTCCAAAGCTGGCTTTTCTCCTCAGATCGCTGGCATTTCTGACCCACCTCATTACATTTCTTCCTTGGATAACTGCCTCCCCTCATACTAGTCTTCTCACAGTCTGTTGGTCTTTCATATAATTCTCATAAATTTTCCTTATTTATGCACCACAAATATAGCACACATTTTTGTAAAGATGTCTCATTTTCACTTTTTACTTTCAGATTAAAAACTTCTCAGTGGGCAATGGTAGCACAGGCCTTTAATCCCAGCGCTTGGGAGGTAGAGGCAGGTGGATCTCCGACTTTGAGGATAGCCAGGGCTACACAGAGAAACCCTGTCTCAAGAAACCAAAAATAAATAAAAATTAAAAAATTCCTGCATAAATTATTTAGTTACCAGCATGAATGTTTTCATTTAGTATATTGCTATTTTCTACTTAAACAAAACAAACAAAAAACCATTATCAGAAATAGTTCATTAATGTACAGGTCACCCAGATTGTGTATCGGTCACCTGTAAATGCTGGTTTCTATCAGTGTGTGTGTGTGTGTGTGTGTGTGTGTGTGTGTGTGTGTGTGTGTGTGTGTGTGTGTGTGTAATGTCATTATATGCATTTATACGTTTTTGTTTTGTTTTTGTTTTTGTTTTGGGTTTTTTTGTTTGTTTGTTTGTTTGTTTTTTGAGGCAGGGTTTCTCTGTATAGCTTTGAAATCTTTCCTGGAACTCACTCTGTAGCCCAGGCTGGTCTCAAACCACAGAGATCCTCCTGCCTCTGTCTCCCAAGTGCTGGGATTAAAGGTGTGCACCACCACTGCCTGGCTGCATTTATGCATCTTTACTAGTGAAACAAAAGTCTATATACAAGGTCTTTCTTCTTCTTCTTCTTCTTCTTCTTCTTCTTCTTCTTCTTCTTCTTCTTCTTCTTCTTCTTCTTCTTCTTCTTCTTCTTCTTCTTCTTCTTCTTCTTCTTCGGTTTTTCAAAACAGGCTTTCTCTGTAGCTTCGGAGCCTGTCCTGTATCTCGCTCTGTAGACCAGGCTGGCCTTGAACTCACAGAGACCTGCCTGTCTCTGCCTCCCAGTGCTGGGATTTGTCCCCATCTCCTCTCTCCCTCTCCCTCTTTAGCTATCCCTGAGCTATGTCAGTTCTTACAGATATACTGTTTCAGGCTGGGATTGGAGGTTTCAGAAGCCTGGCAAAGGGTTTGGGACTTACCTCTAGTTGCCCAATTTTGTCACTTTTCTGGTGCCCCTCATTTTATGTATGTACCAAGAAGTTCATTTAATAAGAAATCTAATGGTTTGTATTGGAGTCACAATAAGCCAATGTCATTTGTCATTTAACCCCCAGAACACCCCAGTAGAAAGTCTGTTGTAGTATGTTGTATGTAGTATGTAAGAGATGAGAGAACTGAGTCAACAGGAAGGGAGGTCACATATGCAGGCGCTTTCTGGGAGTTAAGTTCCGTTTGTTGTCAAGGCTGTCCCCTTAATCATTTGTCTATGGCAAGAAGAGAGAGTTTGTACATCAAATTGCATTGTGTTTGCATACAGATGTATCTTAAAAAGAGATTATCTTTGAAATGGCATACTCTCTTCCAGAAGATTCTCCAAATTCAGAGCAGGAGTTGGACAAGCTAGGGGGAAAGTCACCCCCTCCTCCACCCCCACCCCCTCGGAGAAGCTACCTTCCTGGGTCAGGACTCACCACCACAAGGTCTGGCGATGTGGTCTACACCGGCAGAAAGGAGAGCATGTCTAAGGTCTGATGGGTTGAGTCCTGGCAAACTGGTTTCTGGGTGCAGACAGTTCTATCTGTCTGAACAATAAAAAAAAAAAAGTAGTGATTCAACTCATCTAGATCTCCAGAAAGTGCCTCAGATGGAGAATGCCAGCCAGTGCTATTGAACGAGGCTGGGCACCATGGGTGCTAGCCTTATGTGACTTTTAGTGGGACACTATGAAATGCAGATCACCAGCCACTTTCCCTGGTGTGATATCAGTAAACTAGAGTGAGGGTCTTATCAAGAACAGATCAGCAGACAAAGCTGTGGGTGTTTGTATAAAAAGCTGTTACTTGAGCTTAGCTGACTTAACTTGGAAAGCCTTGTCCCTTGTGTTAAATGAAAAAATGCAATTTCCAATTGGAAATGCAGTGTGGGGGAGGGCCTTTTGTAAATGTGGGGGATTTACAGTTTCATAATTCTTCAAACCATTCACCAGCGTGACAACTTAAACAAGCCCAAACTAAAATCAAGGAAAGAAAACAGCCTTTTGGCAAGAAGAGCCAGAGCTAAAGAGGCGTTGAGAATCTATGCAGTCTGACCTGAGGGTCTTATACCAATGTCTGTGCTTTGAATCCCCTGTAGGTGAGCAGTGAAGACCCTGGGCCAACCCCACAGGCTAGAGCCACAAAATGTCCCACAGAGGAGCCAGCCTCAGCCTGGGCCCCATCCCCACCACCAGTCCCTCCCTCTTCCTCCAAGGATGAGGAGGAAGAAGAAGAAGGAGACAAAATCATGGCAGAACTCCAGGTATGTAGCTGAGGTGACTCCTGGCCATTGGCTCTCGGCCTTCTCATCTGGGCTTCTCAGGCTGTGGAGCCCACAGGTCTGTTAACTGGACAAGGCTGGTAAAGGGTGCTGGAGCCAGCACATGTTAGTTGTGTCTTAACCCTGGCCTCCATTTTTCCAAGATGAGAGCCAGCCATTTCTCTGGGCACTGGAAGATGTGTGGATAGAGACCATTTTTAAAACAATTCTCACATAGAAAAATCAGTTGCAGACCTCCCTAGCTCTAGATGATAGGAATATTCTATTTTTTCCATTTTCCTTGGCCTATTAGAGAAATATATATATATACACAACTCTCTGCTAGGACTGAGAATGGATTGCAGGGTATATACCCAAGACCATGTTCTTGTCATGAATGTGACTCTTCACTACAAGCATGTCCTGAGAACTCTCATTAAATACATACATAATTCCTAGACCACACTCTGGACTTTTTTGACTCCTGCTTTTTATGAGACATTTTTGCTTCTTAGATACCCTTTGTGGGACTCCAAAAATGCTGTTTTTTCACTACTGTCCATGTGGTTTGGTACAGACCAGTGAATCTCATTTCTTCACATAGAACGAAGAAAACTTTAAACCGTGTCACTTTTGTGATGCGAGTCTACCCTGGCTTTTGTGGTATCCATGGTAATAGCTGCCAAAATTGAGCTCCTTGCATCTTATAAGACAAATGGGACTGCTGAGTGTTCCGTTGCAGGGTGAACCCTTTAATACTCGCCCAAGCTCACAGACTGTACTAGGTCAAGCCCTCGGCCAAGCAGACTCCATGCGTCCTTAGAATGGTCAGAAACTTACTGATAGGAAACAGATTTATAGTTAGCAACCTTTAGACATTTGAATGTTCCAATCTTAGCACTCCAGTAGAAACCATATATTTGTCATAGACACTTCTAGCTACTATGCAAGATGACCATTCAGAGTCCTCTGTCTTCGGTGTCTTCTGTGATGATCCCTTTCCAGGAAGTGGGGTATCTGGTATCTGGCTTCTTGTTCTATAAGTGGCTATTTATAATAAAAACTGAAATTCTCTAGCTCTGTAGGTCCAGCTAGTTTGTCTGTGTGTGCTCTTGAGTCAGACCCCAGGCATGGGCGAGAGATTCTTCAGCCCCCTCTAAGGGTAGTTTCCATGAAATAGTGTCCTGTGTTCAGGTAAATAGGCATCAGAAGAAAATCCAGGTGTGGAAATGTAACTTCTAACAGCTCAAAGGGCATAGCAGATGCTCTCAGCAGACAGGCCTGGAGATAAGTCAAGCATGTCTGGGACAAGCCAGGATTCACTTTCTAAGGAGCAGAGAGCGTGAAGGGCAAAGATGGCTAAAACAGAGCAACAAGCATTGAAGGCAGAAGAGCGTCCCTGTGGTCCGCTCTGTCCAGATGTTAGGACAGATGCTAGAATGCTCACTTGGCAAAGTCACAAATTCTTCTTTCAGCCTACTGAAGTATTTCCAGATGTCAACATTTGACATAGAGAGAATATTAGGCAATGATTTAAGATTATTCATTTCACTGAGTTCTTTTTTCATGCTAACTGCACACTAGAGTCACTGGAGCATTTGTGTGGAAAATGCCCACAACCCAGAGACTCTTGTTTCCTAGTTCTCTTGAGTGAGGCCTGGCAGGACTGCTGATTGGTTGTGTTGGCCATTTAATGCATAGCCATGCGGACTGCTGATGCTAAGCAGCCCTGGACTCAGCTGTCAGCTGTCCTCCACAGTTCAGTGTCAGGAGACTCTCCTGATGTTCCCAACCCCGTCATTGGACAGACAGAAGCAGTACTGCTGCTCTTTCATCTCCGAACTAGTCTCTATTCACGTGACCCTATTCACGTGAGCCAGCTGCTGGCCCCACAGTTATAACCAGAGCTCAGCCGCTCCCTGGCCATTCAGGACCACGTGGTGCTAAAAAGCATTCATTGCTTGGAAATGAGCAACAGAGCAGAGTGGGATCTGTGACTGTTTCAGAGAGTGAGCGAACAGGTGTGTGTTATTACTTTTTCAGTTTAAAATGTCTTGTGAGTTTTCTTCCTATAATCTTAGTAAAGCTGATAAGAAATGAAGAACGTAAAGATGTCTTTTCATCTTTTCTTGATTTGTTTATATATGTACCAACGTGAAAAGGTCAAGACAAAAAGTGACACTAAGTCAAATCAGGTGCACCTGAGAGCATTTTTTCCTCTTTGATGTTAGCTATTGAGCCCAGAGTTTCATGCCTGCCGAGCATGGACTTGTCACTGAGCCATACCTCCAGCCCAAGGGTATTAATAGTCTTTAGGGCTCTGTCCATTTCATCTTTATAAAGAAGCTTTTGCTTAGAGCTCAGCCAGAGGCCTGCTTGAGGCCCTGTGGGATGTAGGATTCCAGGATGCCGCCTCCTAGCAGGAGCCTGCATTCAGGACCAGGGCTGGGATGTCCCCATGTCTTTGGATGCCTGCCTCTTTTCTGCTCCATACACTCGGACCCCTGTTAACGTCAGTATTTTAATTCCTTAGGCATTCCAGAAGTGTTCCTTTATGGATGTAAATCCAAACAGTCATGCTGAGCAGTCCCGAGCTGACAGCCACCTTAAAGACACTAGGCCAGGCGCCACAGTCCCACCCAAGGAGAAGAAGGTAACACGTGGTAGCTATCTGTTTACCACACAGTCAGACAGCCCTGTCCTGCCCTGCTCTGCTCTGCTACTAACACGGCACTCTTGCACTTGACCTCCTGCACATGGCCTTCCCGTAGTGCTCTGTTCCTCTTCTTCGACTCATGGAGATACAGGTTAGAGTGAGATCACAAATATCTGGCTCAGGTTTCCAAAGTGAGCATTGTTCCCTGTGAACACCACACAACAGCGTAGGCAAAACCAACGCAATGGCTTCCCCCAGGAGAGAATGTGTACCTTCCAAGAGTTTCAGACCAACTCATTAGAAACAACAACAACAACAGCAACAACAACAACGACGAAACCCAGAAATAATAGCTAAGTAAATGCAAGTTTTTCTCATTTTCAACATATCTCATGGAAGTTAAGAATCATGGAAACATACCTGTATATACACTGAAGTATGCCAAACAGGATCCTTGCCAATTATTGCTGATTTTTGAGGTATATCTTTCAAAATTAGTAAGTATAGCTTTAATGCTAAAATAATATACTTGTGACTTCGAAGAGGAGTCTAGGCTGTGTAACAAAGCATCCATCCATGCCGAGGAGACAGCTGTGGTCACCAGCGTCAGAGCTAAAGTGTGAGGATGAATCTAAAGCATTTGGGATTTGAGGGTTTAGAGCCATCTAACCGTAATCGAGGACAAAAAGTTTAACCAATTCAAGTTCTAACATTTGCCACCAGAAAACTTACATTTCAGAACTGAGGGGCACTACTTTATTTTAAATAAAGAGAAACAATCGTAACAAAAAAAAGTTGCCAAGTGGCCTTCTTTCTGCTCTACCTCGACCCTTGGCTTTTATATAAGCAAACCCAGTGAGGTAGATATATCAGACCACAGAGGGCAAATGCAGCAGCCTTCAAGGGACCTGCTCAGCTCTGGCCCACCACTATTGAAGAGCCCTAATGTGAAGTGACCTGCCCCCAGTAGACAGTTGACACTGTCAGCAGGCAGAGGGTGTCTTTCTACACCAGCAGGTTGTTAGACAATGATAAACAAGCTGTCTCATGCAGAAAACTAAACCCATGAAATCACCCCAGAAATAGGCTGCTTGTTCAGTGTGTGGAACTTTCCCATATGGCTTTATTACTACTAGTTTGTAGCAGGTCCCTGGCAGGGCCTGGTGTGTTGTATTTGGGCCAATGTGACCATTCTAGAACACTAACTGGAAACGTCATACCTCCCAAAGGTCCCCTATGGTGACCACTGTGTCATTGCAGACTTACTCTAATTGACTCTGATGTTGTCCTGGGTTCTTGTCTGGCAGTCTGAAGTCCACACCTACCTGTTGGTAGCAGACTGGAAGCCGTTTGCTGTGGGAATGCCAGTGGGTCATCGTTGAGCACCCAGCCCTGAGTTTGTAGGTTAGGTACTCATTTTGGATCATAAACTCAGTAGATGAATCACTTCCTAGTAGCCAGAACTATCAGTCTTACCCCCAGCTTTTGTCTCTATTAACCTCTTTATGGCCTTTTCATCTTCCTTAACTTAAATGTTTTCTCCATTGTCTTTCCTCCTACCCTCATGAAGCTCCAGCCTGGCACTCCACATTTACAGTTTGCTCGTGACTGGGTCTCTTTTCCGTTGATTATTCCTTCACATGGAGCATGCTTCCCTAGCCATTTACGTCATCTAAATCACGGGCTCATAAGCAAATATTAAAGAAGGTTGATTGCCTTTCACGCAAAATTGTGACCATCCATACTATTCCATGGCGACTATGACCGAGTTTCCCTGAAGTTCATGCGCTTGCTTGGATGCATTCATTCCCTTTTGTGTCTAGCCCATGGATTAAATACAATTGCCCATGTGAAACCTGAACTAGTCTTCGGTTTAGTTACTTGCTGCTGGAGTGGTCCCACCACTGAATTGTATTTGAATACACATATTACAGAGTGAGACTGGAAATATTTAATAGTGGCTATGGTGTGGCCCTTGCCAACCAGTGCAGATACCAGCCCCACCAACCCCCCTGCCTCCCCCACCCCCCGTAAATGGGCCTGGCAGGGGACTTGAGTTTACACAAATCCAATCCTTTCTTTGATTCGGAGAGTCAGCTTTTACTTGGGTCCTAGTGAAGTATACTAGCTCCATGTTTGGAACTGAAACGTTGGGCTGGATCCTCATTTAATATTCTCCTTAAAAGTCTTTTATGTGCTACATCAGGTGCTTTATAATCTGAATTTCAAGTCCCACAGATAAACTCACATTCTCTTGCAGCAGCAGAACTGCCCCTGTCTGGAGAAACCCCAGGGGGAGCAGACAGGTTAACCGGCGGGGGCTGGCGGCGAGTGCACCTCGTTCTTGGTCACTAATGGTGTTCCGTGTGGTTAATGCTGACTGTGTTGTTTGTGTTCTTCCTTGAATGTGTGTGACTATTCCTTCCACTCTGAACCAGGGCAGTCGTGTTAACCTTGGCACAACCTGGGCTATTGTGCTTTGTGATATTGTCATTGCTTTAACCAAACAGCCTTCACTGGGACTGTATTTCACCTTGTGACAGATATCACTTCCTCTTGGCGTTCTGCAGCTAGAAGGGCCAGCAGCAGTACCCTGTGAGGAGGAGGTATCCTAATATTAGGGATATGCAGGGCCTGGGGCTACTCATACAGCCAGGCTAGAACACAGTGCCCTTAGATGAAATGCTCTGATTACCTGGATCCTCACTGCTGTTGGGTCCTCAATTCTGAATCTTAGTGAGACCCTCATGAACATCTTTACATCTTAAAATATAGAGAATAAAAGCTGCATCATAAAATGCAGGGAATAAAACCTGACTATGACACCACAGCTGCCATCTTGGCCTCAGACGCCCACTTTGGTTTTTTGTTGTTGTTGTTGTTTTGTTTTGTTTTTTTTTTAGATTATAGTCATGCCCCATGTAACAATGTTTTGGTGAGCGATGGACCACGTCTACAATGGTGGCTCATCCACTGAGGTCCTAACTGATGGCAGTCAGCTGCATCACACAGTCGTGCTGAGGTGGTTTATGGTGGTCTACACAGGTCTACTCGATGCTGATGTGTGAAAGAGACAGTTCCCTCCCCTGCCTGGTGGGATAAGGATAATAAAAGCTGTCACTGGTCTATGTAATTTTCTATATTTTTCATCAGTGTCTAAGAGTAGACTTCTAGTTATATGAAAACCAAAAGTCACCATAACACAGTAGGCTGTGCTACACAGGCAGCAGGCGGCAGCTTCATGTGCTGGTTTGTTGAGTCTGTCACGAGCATCCTGAGGCCAAGCACAATGGTAGCCTAGACCTCTGGTAAATGTAAGAACACGCTCAGATGCTTGCACGACAGAATCACTCTGTGACACATTTGCCAGGACGTGTCTCTGTTGTTGAGGACTACATGGCTGCAAACTGTGACATATCATCACTGCAAATTTGGATGCAATCCTCAGGGCTGTTATTAATTCGAAGGTTATTTGAACACATTGATAACCTGCAAAGACATTTTCACCCTGTCACTGGACCACAGAAGAAAAATGTTTTTTTTCATCCCAGAGTATGACAACCAACCCAAACAGAACTCCTTATGGGCTGTGACTTCCATAAAAGAGTCGGAAGGGACATTTTAAAACTCTGCTCTTGTTCCTCAGTTTATAGGCAAAACAAAACCAAAACCTGAGGTACAGAGATGTGAAATAAAGGATTTGTCCCAAGTCACATCAGTAAGAGGCAGATGTGTATCAGAATGCTAATCGCTGCTTGCCCCCCCCCCACACACCCAGTGGGCCTCCTACAGTTCTGGTTTTAGAGTCTGCCACGATCAGACAGTCAGGCATTGAAAAGACAGTTGTTAATGGCTCCACTTATCCTCTTCCCTGCTCCCCCACGAAATTGGAAATACTTGAAATATTCCACTAATGGAGACTTTCATCTTGTACAAATACAGGGCAGTTTTGGAGGTTGGAGGACAAAACAGTCCCAGGTAAACAGAGCTGTAGGGTTCGGGTTGCTGTGTAACACATGTGCTTGGGCCACACGCATGTTTGGAAATGTAATTGAACGATAGTTATAGTCCACTTTGGGGAGCATGTGGTTTTGTGGAGTAACGTGTCCTACACTATTCTACCAGAATTTGGAATTTTTCCATGAAGATGTACGAAAATCTGGTGTTGAATGTGAAAATGGCCCCCAAGTGGAATCTCAAAAGGTGAGTTTGCCATATCTGGGTTCCAACTGATGCTATGCAGTTTAATTACCTCCCCTTGCAGATCCTTTTCTGATTAATGTGTGTGGTTTCCTTTCTCCGCTTTGCCTCTCAGGTTACTGCAGGGGCTCTGAGACCTAGTGGCCCTCCCAAGTGGGAAAGAACAGTGGTGACTAGTGTTCCTGACACATCACGAACACCTGAATGTAGAGGTGACACCTTCATTGAGGACACTTCCACACCCAATAAGAATCTATTCAGAGATAGTAGAAATTATTCCCAGAAAAATGTGCCTAAGGTCAATTTTCATTCTACTGGCATGAATTCATTGGAAGGTGAACTCAACCAAGGACCTAAGGTCTCAGGACTACAGTGTGTTATTCCTGACACCGACAATCAGAAGTTGAATCATGGAAAGACAAGAGAGGCAGGCCGACAAGGACAGGAAAATACAGATAAGAGTCACATTCCTCTCCCATCTAGATCAGCAGAATTAAGTATTCATGAGACCAAAACACAAGATCACGATGTTCTCGTGACAGACCTTGGCCAAGTTGTCCTAAGATCCAAGGTGGGTAGGCATGCTAACATGAACACTATCGAGGATGGGGAGTCAACTCCAAGTTCTCCCAGTGAGGAGCACACAGCCACTGATAACATCGCCTTCATGATCACCAAAAACGCTGTGCAGGTTCTGTCCAGTGGGGAGGTCCATGACATTGTGAGCCAAAAGGGACAAGATGTACAGACAGTCAATATTGATGCGAGGAAAGAGACAACCTCTCAGCAAGAAGGGACTGAAGCTGAAGAACCAGTCGTGTGTCTAGACAAGAAGCCAGTTATCATCATTTTTGATGAACCCATGGACATCCGATCTGCGTATAAGAGACTTTCAACCATCTTTGAGGAATGTGATGAGGAACTGGAGAGGATGATGACAGAGGAAAAGATCGAGGAGGAGGAAGAGGAGGAAGATGGAGACGCTGGAGTCCAGCCTTCTTCCCAAACGCAGGTTGACTCGGGAAGTGGTGGGCGGGGACAAACGGCAGAGACACAATCACGACCCCGCTCCCTTACAGCAGAGAGTCAAACCCCAGGAGAGCAGGAAGTTCATAAAGCCGAGCAGAGAAAGTTTAGCTCCGAAGATTCTCCAGACTCGGGAAATAAGTGTGACGTGGCCGATGACCAGTTTGAAAGCCCCAAGAAAAAGTTCAAGTTCAAATTCCCTAAAAAGCAGCTTGCTGCTCTTACTCAGGCAATCCTCACAGGCACAAAAACGGGAAAGAAAACCCTTCAGGTGGTGGTCTACGAGGAAGAGGAAGAGGATGGTACTTTGAAACAGCACAAAGAGGCCAAGCGGTTTGAAATCACCAGGTCACAGCCTGAAGATGCCCTGAAAACCATGGCTAGGAGACAAGAACAGCCTAGTCTCGAAGGCACATCTCCGACTTCAAGGACGGATGAAATTAGGAAAAATACTTACAAAACGCTGGACAGCCTGGAGCAGACCATAAGGCAACTTGAAAATACAATCAGTGAAATGAGCCCCAGGGCCCTAGTTGATACCCCGTGTTCTTCCAACAGAGATTGTGGTGCAGGCTCGCCCCACATGTCCCAAGAGGTCTCTCCCCGGTCCTTGCTAGTTCTGGATGAAGTGCCCCCTGCCCCAGAGCCCCCCACGTCCATATCTTCAGCTTCACGTAAGGTATCTTGGTCTGTAGAAAATGGAAAGATCCAGCTGCTTCTTAAGCCTGTCATAATCACAGTAGCAAAAGGTGTCTCGTGATTTAATCGCTTCCTTTCAGGTGGCTCGCGTTTTTTTGTGTATTCGTCATGTACCCGTCTCTCCTCCCTTCTCCGTCGCCTTCCAAAAACAACGGCAACAAATGTCTAACAGCTAATCAATTCTGTTTGTGCCTCTGTTGCTGATTGGTGTTGGGTCCATAGAAGGAAGCTGGGTCAGCTGTGTGCTCTTGGTACTCACATTAAAATCCAATTGATCGATAGTGAGCTGTTGATTCTGTTTGATTCTTCTGATTAACCCAGTTGGTGTCTCCTGGGTCTGTCCTGCATGTAGGGCGCTAGCTTCTCACTTGACCTTCTCTGCGTATTGTGGGGCAGTCTCAGGAACAATCCGCTCACCTTCTTCTCTTTGTCTCCCCTCTCTCACCGGTCCTTCCACAGGGCTCCAGCACCACCCCACAGACAAGTCGGATGCCAGTCCCCATGAGTTCTAAGAACAGACCTGGAAGCCTGGATAAGCCCAGCAAACAATCCAAACTGCAGGACCCCCGCCAATACCGTCAGGTAGTTTTACCTTAAACCAAATTTTGGATGGACACTATGGCGATTAAGAAGCCAGTCGCTGACTGAGTTTATACCAAATACTGTGTTTTCTGTGTGAGATATCATTTCCATAGACATCTTGGATCTGGGGGCATGAAGAAGGTCTAAAGAGAACCTCTGTTAAACTTCTCACCACACTCTTGCATGCTTACAATAAAACATCTTTTCCTTTGTGACTCCAGCTCTTAACTGTTAACACATGGTGCCAAGGCAGTGGCGGTTGCTTTGGGGATGTATGTAGTGCTTCATCAAAACCTCTTGGGAAACAGAGACAAACCAACCTGTCGTGACTGCTCTTAAGTCGCCACTACTAACATCTGTGTTGACTGCATTGCTTTAAAATCCCATTCACTCTCCCACGTTAGAAGTGCATTCACACTCCCCACCCCAATCACCATCCCCATGCATGGCTGGCTGGCACCGGGGATGCCCGTAGAATGTGTGATGTGTGTGGTCTTCCTCTCGGTCCTTTCCGTACCTCCTTCGCTATGTGCATGGGGTGGTTTCAGCCAGGTCCAGATAAGCACAAAACTTAGCTCAGGCCTCAGACTGTCTGTTGTTTTTTCTGTGGCTGAATGATTCTCAGAAGGGCTGTGTTGCCAGGCCCTGTGCGTTGTTGATCATCGTGTTACCGGCTTTCTGACGAAGTGTCTCCCGCCATCTTTGTTTGCAGGCTAATGGAAGTGCTAAGAAAGCTGGTGGGGATTGTAAGCCTCCTTCCCCCTCCTTACCTGCTTCTAAGATTCCAGCCCTTTCTCCCAGCTCGGGGAAAAGCACTTCTCTGCCCTCTGCTAGTGGTGACATCGCTAACCTCCCCAGTGCACCTGCTACTAAACCATCGATTGCTTCTACCCCTCTCAGCCCCCAAGCAGGACGGTCCACTCACTCCGCCTCCCTCATCCCTTCTGTCTCTAATGGCTCCTTAAAGTTTCAGAGCCCGCCTCATGCAGGTAAAGGCCATCACCTTTCATTTGCACTGCAGACTCAAAATGGCCGAGCTGCCCCTACTTCCTCCTCCTCCTCCTCCCCTCCCTCCCCTGCCTCCCCCACCTCCCTGAATCAAGGTGCCAGGGGCGTCAGGACCATCCACACTCCTAGCCTCACCAGCTACAAAGCACAGAACGGAGGTTCAAGCAAAGCCACCCCATCCACAGCAAAGGAAACTTCTTAAAGGCCAGATCCTATTAGGCACAAGATGGAATTGCATTCTTGTTTTTAATTTTTAGCAGTCTGGAACAACTGTTTTCACAAGAGAATGTACCGTATTGTTGTGCTGTTCAAGGCTTCATGCAAAGTATGTGCTAAATACTGAGTTCATAGATTGCAGTAAAGCTTGTTTTTTCTACTCTGTCGCTATTGTACTTACATAGTGTTTACTGTCTAGACTCAATACCTATTAAATGAAGAAAGCATGTGCTATTAAAAAGAGAGAGAGAGTGAAGAGATGTGTGAGACAAGCTGTACTACGCATGTAAAACATGTATGATTCCAGAATTTTAGTATGTTTTGTATAAAAATATTTTTCATTATGGAGACTAGAGGTGAACAGAGAGATACACAAGTGTGACTATATAAATTGTAAAGCATATATTATGATATTTTCTTTTATTTTAGTGTTATTTAGCTTTATTACAGATTTCTATTTTTGTCGAAACTTCATGGTTCCTTTCAAGATCTTTTTTGCCAAAACATTTTTGATACTACAGCATTGTACATTTGAAAGTAGCATGCCAGACCCTAAGCCAGTGAGCTCCCACACAGCCCGTAGGAAGAAAGTCAGCAAACTCTTGCACTGCTCCAAAGTATGTATGATAATTTGCTAGCTCAAGCAAGTCTGTTTTCTTTTTCTTTGCTTTCTTTTTATTTTCTTCTTCCTTTTTTCTTAAAAAAAAGAAAGAAAGAAAGAAAGAAAGAAAGAAAGAAAGAAAGAAAGAAAGAAAGAAAGAAAGAAAGAATGAATGAATTAATGTTCTGTAGCAATTTTTGTTGCGGTGTCTAACCCCTTTTTACGTTTTCCTAGACCTGGTAACACACACACTGTTGCATTGTGGATTTTAAAACATACACTTCTGTACGGTTCTGTACACTGAGGAACTTTTGTAAATATATAAATATAAATAGACATCAAAATACAATGTGTGATAGCACATAGAGTAGTTTCCCCACACCAAAGTTCATTTTTATGCATGCTTTAAGAGTCTCTCTGTCAGGATGGGCAGAAATGGGACCACCCAGGCCTTTTTAAAAAGCTCCACGTGTGCACAGCTCGAGTGGTTTTGTAAATAACTGTATTTGTATAACACAGCCATGTAACATACAGAACTGTAAGCAGAGACCTTGCAAACTAAATAAAGGGCTGCATGCTTATTATTTTTTGTACCTTGTCATTGTAACCAACTGCTTCCTAGTCACAGAGCATGTAAGTATCTCCACAGGGTCTCGGCTTTGAGGGCGTTCTGAGTAACATGTAGCCTCACCCACTTACACGGTGCTGCTCTCTGAAGGCTCGGGGTAGCTAAGGATGAGTTCCTAATAAACTAATTGACAGTGTGGTCGTCTGAACTTAATTTCCGGTCTCACTCTTCTCTGAGGGCTTCTTGGAGTTTTGGCTAACAGAAAATAAAGCTGCGTACAAGTTTGCATACTCATTCATCAGAGGTGCTTTTGCTGCTTTCTTGATATATATATTTTTTAATTTCTAGTAAAAGTAAAAAGAAAATGTCTTTATCACTGGGTTTGGGATGGGTTTTTGGTTGTTTTGTTTTTTTTTTCCTTCAGTTCCCAATTTTGAATTTTTAAAATTATTATTTTATGTATATGGAAATTCTGCTTGGATGTGTGTCTGCTGCGTATGGTCAGAAGAGTTCTTGGGTCCCCTGACACTGGAGTTACATCTGGTTGTGAGTCTCTGTGTGGGTGCTGGAATCAAACCCGGGGCCTCTGGAAGAGCAGCCAGTGCTCTCAACCACTGACCCATCTCTCCAGCCTGGAGGTCTCCATTTTGAAGAGAAATATTGTTGGTCTAAGGGAAATGTACGTGCAGCAGAGCACATTTTCATTTACAAAGAATGGAAAGAAGACGGAGCAGAGGACTCACCCTGCGAGCGTGAGGATTCTGAGTCTGATTCCCAGAACCCACCAAAAGAGCTGAGCAGAGTGGCTTGCCCTTGTATGCCAGCACTGGAGTGAGCCAGGTAGATCCAGGGCTGGCCAGCCAGGCTAGCCTAACCATTGAGTTCCAGGCCAGGAGATCCCCTGAGGAACAGCACTCAAGATTGACCTCTGGCTGTTAACATACATAAATATAGACAGACAGACAGACACACACACACACAGAGAGAGAGAGAGAGAGAGAGAGAGAGAGAGACTGACAAAGAGTTATTAATAATAAAAATAGATTCCACAAACCATCTTAGGAGCCGGCTCGTCCTTATTTTTCACATCAAAAAATATTTCATTTGTTGCTTAGATGTAAAAAGCTAATACTGTCACACTTTACAACTTGTGTGTCCCCAAGCTTCACCTGAGACCTCTGTTCACAACAGTCATGGCAGCCACAAGTTCGGGGGCACTTAGGGAAGTATTTCAGTAAACACGATTGCAGCATTCCCATCCCATCCAGCGGTTCCATTAGCTCCACAAGAGTTCCTAGACAACACCAGCTACTAGAACTATCATCGTTCTGTGTGACTAATAGCTAGCTAATTCATGCTGGTCTACTTGTTGGTCCTGTGTATGGCCATGCTGGGAATGTTTGCTTAAACACCTAAGCGGCAGGTTGGGGCTCATTTTGACATCATCAGACTTCCCAGAGCTCTGCAGAGTCCTGCAGCTCATGGTCCCTTTGAGTCAGTGTCAGAGAGGCAGGTGCAGATTCCCTGGGCTAGAGACCTCTCATGCTGACCCAAACCAGCTTGCTGCCTGCCTCTTCCAAACATCGAGCAGAGTAGAGTAGGGGTGGGGTGGGGCAGGGGGCCCAGGGATACATAGGCTACCCAAAACCACGCTTAGCAAAACGACAGCAGGCAGGAATGTGTTGGCTCAACACTCATTTCTAAGTCTGACATAATCTGAGACCCACATTTGCTCAGTCACCTTTAGCTGAGTTAAGATCCTCTTCGGGGTGGCTCCTCGTCTCACTGACCACAAACCCATTTTCAGCTGCTAACCATAATCAAACCTCATGGTTAGCACCCACGACCAAATGATTGCTACTTCACATGAGTTTTCTTTAAACCAACCAATCTCTGAAAAGCAAAGGAGCATGCATGAGGACCTTAATAAAGGCGCCACCCCCAGGTCCTCTTGGACTTGCTGCCGACCTGCTGGCCGAGCTTTGTTCTGTGAGCACTCACCATCACCCTGTTTGGGCGAAACACTTAGGGAAGTATTTCAGTAAACACGATGGCAGCATTCCCATCCCATCCAGCGGCTCCATAAGCTACACAAGACTTATGGAACTCTTTACCGTATTACGAAACATTCACCCGGTTGTTGGGTCCTGCCCCTAACAACAGTTCATGCTGCCCAGCTTAGAAGCAGAGGTTCATGTGACAGCCTGAAGTCATCAGGGTTAAGCTGTGCTCCACGCCCATCAGCACTCAAAGGTCCTTAAAGAATAAATTGCTTCTCTTTCCTGTATTTGGTGCGTAAGCTCTTGCCTCATTGCACGTGCTTATGCACCCAAACCGAATAGGGCCTCCTAGACAGGGGCGGGCTGGCTTAAGGGCACTCCAGATCTCAAGGTTAGAATGGAATCCATGCAGTCAAGATCACAACCACACCTTGGTTATTTCAGCATCTAAAGTGGGTGAAGGGTGGCAGCAAGAGCAGCTGGCTTCTCTGGTTTTGTTAAATTACAAATAGAGATTTGCTTAAGAACCATTTATGGTTGTCACTAATCTAATAAACCTCTACAATCTGACAAAGATTCTTAGAAATAAGCTTCATGGACCCAGTGAGACGGTTCCTCTGGTAAAGGCACCTAATGCCTTTAAAAGAAAACCCTAGTGCCCTGGGTTCAATACTCACTACAGGTATAAAGATGGAAGGAGCAGACTGAATCAACAAAAAAAATGTCCCCTGACCTGGGCCATGTGCTGCGTGGCCTTTTCACACTTGTTGAACAATACACAACTCCGCTGGAGCAGTTTTTGGGGGCTCGGGGGCTGGGAGGGTGTGGCACTGTGACCTGAGACCTTACTGCTATTTCCTGGTTGTACAAATTTGAGCAGAGTTTGGTTTTCTCATCTGTTGACACAGTACAGTGATGGGATTTAACTCTTAGGACTGTGGGATTAAGTAGGATACAATTAAGACGGAGCCTAACACATCCCGAGTACTCAGAAAAGGTTAGGCTTATCGTTCACACAATTTCAATGACGACTATGGCACTGTTTGACCCCTAAGAAGTTTCTAGTCTAATCAGGAGGTGGGGGTGAATCCCAGGGAGGCAGGGTTATCCTAACAGATGCTGCTAAGTTCTTTTCTGTGACTTCAGGGAGTTGGTGCCGTTTGGCCCTCTTGGGGACAGTAGGGAACTCTAACATACTTGGCATCAAAGGAGCTGCTTGACTAGCACCTAGCACCCGTGACTAGAATCCTTGCACAGGCATGGAGAAATACCGATGCTCAGAACCGTGACTGCAAGAAGGTAGTTCTACAAAGTTAAATTCTCAGGGCGGGGGTTCCCAGCTCAGTCGGCTCTGCATCCCCAGTGTGGCCCATCTCTAGGAGGAGTGCCAGACCCAGACCCCAGAGGAAGGGGACCCAGCTACTGGGCCCTGGAGCAGGTTGCACAATCCTTCTTTCAACCAGGTTTGTAGGTAAACACCCCTTTTCCTGGATGTCCCTACAGGGCTAACCAACTTCCTTGATACTCTGAAAATGCTAATACACCGGCGCAACCCAACAGCCCTTGGGAGGACACAGAAGACAGAGAAACAGTATCAGCCAATATCATGGAAGCTAGTGTCAGTATGGCAACAATAACACCAGGCAGGGAAAGGCCTCTAGCCAGGCCCACCATCCAGTCCCGAATCTGCACCGCAGAGTGGATGACGAGTGTGTCCAAGCTATTGACTTTGAAGTCTGACATTGCCATCCACAATGTGTATATTCGAGAACTGTGTGACTGAGTCAAAAAGACAGAAAACTTTCATAGGTGTACGGTGATGTGTTGGGCCACACGCTTGGGTCCTGCCCGGAACAACAGTTCATGCTGCCCATCTTAGAAGCAGAGGCTCCCGTGACAGCCTGAAATCAGCAGGGTTAAGCTGTGCGCCACACATTCTGCCCCACAAGACAGAGACGCTATGCCGCATACCTTAAATCCACACAAAATGCTTAAGGTTTAATTGCCTGAGCTTCCCAGGGATTCCTCAGACCATGAGCATGTGAACACAGCAGCCGTAATGGCCATCTGGGGCAGCCGGAGTGGGGAGGAGCTTGGCTGTTTCGCATGGGGAGGGGCACTGCTCCGGGTGCCTCCTTGGTAGGCGGTGCTGTTGACAGGTGTTTCCATTCCTTGATCAAACAAACATGCCCACTGAAGAAAGGCAGCCACTGTAGGGGTTATGGGGTTTCAGGTTCTAGCATCTTCCCCTTCAGAAGAGGGGCAGCCTGTTCACCAGGCTGACATTGTCATCAGCTGTTTGTTGTTGGGAGAGAAATGAGCTGGGTACAAATCTGGGCACCCAACACAGCTCTCCCCAAAGCCCCGTCCGTGTCGGCATCTGAAACTCCAGGGTGCTGGGCAGGAACCTCTTGTCAGGACTGGTCCTCCCTGCTGCACCCGACACCACCATCACCGGGTCCTTTCCAACATGGGAATTCTCTGGCTGGTTGCGTTCATCTGGTGAAGTACTGTTGGTAAGTGTCTCCTGAAAGGGATTCTGGGGTCTTGGCTTGGAAACTTGCCAGCTACAAATTTGTGAAGGGGCTTCACTACAGACCCCCAGACAGCCTTTGAAATGAGAGAAGGAATCTTAATTCTGTTGCATGTAAGTTCCCCTTTTAAACTGTTTTGCATGAGGTGAAATCCTTAGGGGTGTATCCACCCAGTACACCAGTCCCTGGCCCGAAGCCTGTCACATGTCACATCATCAGCAGAACTCAGCCTCAAATGAAAACACTTTCAGACCACGACTCAGACTCAAAAACGTTGTGAATGCCATGTGTTGTGACTTTTTGCAAAGAGAGGATCACTGTTTAAAGGGTCAAACCAAACAAATGCCAATCCCCTTGTCTTCACACGGCTCGGGAGACTAGATTGCTTAAAGGTGAAATGAATTTGGTCTCTGGTATTTGGTAATTACAAACACGGTTTTCATTTCTTAACTGTCCAGCGGAGGGCAGCATGGTCTTACCAGGCAGAGGCCATTCTTGAGCGGGCTTCTAGAATCTGACTCACTAAATAACAATTTTACCTTCACTGCGGACAAGAAAGCGTTCTCCCGGATCCTCCAAGTTGCCTCTGTGTGCGGTCCTGCTTTACTCCTCTACCTTGTCATTAAGTCTGTATCATAGTATGCTCTCGTCATTAAGCCTGATAAAATTGATAGCAACAGAAATCCAGCCCCTGGGCACCTGTGAGAGGGGGACTGGGAAACTGAGGAAAGCTGAGTTGGAACCAGGGTAGTACCTGCCACCAACACCATTGCCAGGCTGCCAGGACAGTGAGAGGCACCCCAGAAGCAGCAGAACCCAAGAAAGCCTGGTGCAAGATATCGGCTCACGGAGCAGCTTCTCAAAGTTGGCTGCATTGCCCTCCCAGAGGGCTGTGAAATGTTGTCACACGAACTTGCCAAGGCTTGGGTACTCAGAAGGGATGGGGATGAGGTATTTTTTCAACCCCCCAGATCACTCTTAAAAGGACACCAGGGCTGGAAAGCCAGAGACAAATACAGATGCCATTGCTGCCACATCGGTTCCCACAGGAAGGACTTGGCTCAGCTATCATTTGGGGATAATTGTGCGCACCCCACCTCCAGCTTCTCAACTGTGTTATTTTACTTATGCACTTAGAAGCAGGGGCTCCATATATAGCCCAGGTTGTCATTAGGCTCGTGTCTTCCAGCGCCCCAGAGTGCCCTGATTGCAGCTGGAGTGCCACTATGTTCCACCCAACTTTATAGAGTCACAATTTATAAACACCTTATGTATCATATGTGGGAGCCCGTTTTAAGGTTCCTCGTGGCTTTACCCAGCAGGTCCGAATAGAGGATGATCAGGACCACGGGCCTGAGTGCAGGTGTCTGAGATGGTCTGCATTTAGCTGTGCTGGGGGAGGAGGTCTTTTGCTCCACCCCCTTGGCGTCTCTATAAATACCCTGGGGTAGAGACAGTCGGGGCCTGTTGGAATAGGTTCCAGGCCCTCTCGAGGCTATCCTTTATTTTCTGTTTATCTCTGCAAGATTCTCCGCAATAAATCCTTCTATCTAATATTTCCTGCTGCTCACACTCAAGAAAACTCTGGGGAGCTGTGGGGTTGGTGGGTAGACGCCCCACAATCATACTCTTGCCGCCTTTGAGAGCTGGCTTGGGTTTTGGCTACACCTGGCACTTTCTTTACAATGCCAGTTCATAGCATTCAGGTGCCTTTGCAGGTGGAATTAAGACCCGGCCTTATGAAGGTACAGACCTGGGTCCTCCTTGGTCTCCAGAATGTTCCTAGTACTCAAGTGAGACCTGTTCAATGTGTTGGTAATGTAAGTGGTAAGCAGCGTCGTAACGATGTGCCCCATGCGGTGCCTCCCTATTTCTGTGTACCATGGTATACATGTGTAGAACAAAGGGCATCCTAACCCTAATGGGGAGGGGCTCCTGCAGATGTGGTGCAGGATATGGGAGAAAGCAGGGGAGCCTGTCCTGGCTGCAATGGCATGGTTTCTGGTCAGGAGGGTGACACACAGTTCCTCTGGTCATCAGGTTAACAGAGCAGGTGATAGATACAAGGCCGAAAGCCAAATCCTCAGTCTATCCCTTGCTCCAGAAAGGGTGGCCTCTTCCCACCAGCCCCTTTTGTCTTCAACACCACCTAATGCAGGCTGGGCCCATCCAAGTTTGGCCTCATGGCTTCAGCCCATTTTGCCGACCCCATTCTCCTTGGGCTTCTCTCTGTACACTCATCCCCCACCCCAGGCTCCTCAGCCATGCTCACCAGGCTTCTGCGGATGGCACTACCTCTGAAGTTCCTGCAGCTTCCGTTTCTTCAGTCACCATCTCTAGTTTCCTTTAGAGCCATTGCCAGCGATTGTTCTGGGTTTAACAGGACAGAGCCCTTTCTGTATTGACCCAGAGGAGTGGTGACCTTAGTCTGCCAGCCTTACCAGTCAGCACACCTCTGCAGGAGGGAGGGGATGCTAATGGTTCCTTGGTGACAAGCACAGGCCATGCCACCTCTCCGCTGAGGACCCTGTGTGTTTTTCAGGAGGACCATCTACTTGGTCCATCATTCTTGTTTGGACTTGCTTGGTTCTGATTTTGATTTTGTTCTGAGCCAGCATTTACAGCAGCATCCAGTGCTGTCTTTTCAGCAGACTGGACCTAAGCGTGTGCATTAGATTGAACGTGACAGATGGATTAGAGGCGGCAGCTTTCTTAGAGCTATGAAGAAGCAAAGTGCACCTTTGATGGGCCAGTCTCCTCACTGGGCCAGCTTTCCCCCTTTCTGGGTTTCCAGCCCTTTCGTTAGGTACCCATGCAAGTCTTGGGGCTCCTATCTTTTCCCTCCATGATGGTGGTCTCCTTTCTAGGCCAGTGCTCTTCCTGAAAAGTCCATGTTTGCACCTGATGTCAGCTTGAGGAAGCCAAGGCACAAGAAAGCCTTCCCTTACCTGGAAAGGGGGGCAGGGAGGAGAAGGTTCCAGACCAGATACATCATTGCAATCGGTGTGATCAGACTGCTTTTGTCTTCACAACTGAATAGGGCCAGAGTAGAAGGGTCTCACCAGGCCTGCAATTCCATACTGGATAAAGAGTGCTCTGCCACTGACCCCTCAAAGAGAGAGGGCATGAACTTTTCCCTGTTGTCTAAAACGCCTCAAAGGAGACACGTGTAATGCAAGTTAGGTATTCCTGCCCCACGGGTGCAAGCTGGCTTCTGCTTGCCCTGCAGTCACAGGGCCAAGCACTCACTCTCCTAAGACAAGCCCGTGCCATAAGTAGCTTTCTCCACCTGTGATGTTCTCCACATCTAGGCCTTCCTCTGCTTTCTGGTGATCCCTCTGGTCTTCACTTAGGGGCTGCCCCCTCCAGGAAGTTTGGATTTGGGTCCCTGCTAGAAGCATCCCTCTTCCATACCAGTTAGGGAGGCATGCATGAGATGGCCAGTAAACATTTTCTTTTTAAATCAGAAACTTAGTTTATTTTGAATAAACCACTCAACTTTGAGCAGATGACATCCCCCCAACTTTTCTTGGAAGAAAACCAAGGATCTGGTCAGTTCATGCAGAGACCCTCTACCCTTTGCAGGGCCAATGCCAAACCAAACCACACCCCTGCCCGACCTTTAAGATGTCCCTGATAGTGTTTAGCAAAGGACGGCCACTGAGGGCACCAGAGGAAGGTCTCCACAGGGAAGCACCACCAGCTGTGGCTGGCAGAGCAGCCTGTAGTGCCAACGGTCAAGGTCACAGCCCAGGAGTAGGAGCATGGCAGCAGCTGTGCAGTTGAGAAAGCGCCCGAGGGGGTTTGGGCTGCAGAGCGGCAGCTCTGGTCCTGCGTCATGGCAGTGCCTCTGATGGAGAGGTCTGTATCAACACAAGAATTCACATGCCACCCCTGGGCCCTGGGGAAGGAATCCTCCTTGTTTACAATCAGCCCCCACTGTTATTTTGGGTTCAATTACTATATACCAAAGTACTTCTCCCAATCCACCCCCACCATCTCTCACTTGTCAGGACGACATGAAGAGACAACATCTGAGGAGGGGAAAGAATGTGCAGCTGGCCAAGTACCCCAAGAGTCACAGCTGTCACCGTCTTGAAGAACTCAATTGTATAGCTTTATGTGGTACCTAGGTAATTGCTGATTGGAGGTGAGAATGTCTGACGATCAAAGAATCTGCATCGTAATAGTCACAGATTTCTCCATAGGCTCTCCTAGGAGTTCAAGGAGCCCTGTCAAGTATAGACAGCTCTGCCAGTCTCCGAGGGGAGGCACTGAACAAAGCCATGGAAACCCCAGAGATCATAGATCTAACTTTTCAAAGGCAACGGAGGCGGCGGCGGGCGTCAGTAAACATTTTCAAAGTACAGAAATGAAGTGCATATACAACAGACAGAAGAGGAACCAAGAGCAGGACCTGCTGCAAATCCTTCAGCATCATGGTGTTCTGCTGGTGGGTGACTTGCGTTGTTTCCTACAATTCACAATGGGCCGAGTCTACACTCTTGGGAAAAGATTGCTTATGTACTGCCCCCTGGTGCTTATGCCTGGAACTTCAAGCACCTTGCCCTTAAGATTCTCAACTTCCTCATTGCAGCTTTTGCTGTAGCTAGGCAGCTTATAGAGCCTAGGACACAGGATGAAAGTGTGAATCGGGGGACACCTGTCCTCATTCAAGATCACCCTCTGTAGAAGACTCACTGCCTTCTATCATTCCTATGAAGAAAAGCAAGTCCTTTAGGCCTTCAGACACAGGGCGACACTTCAAAGGTAGAGTCTCTGATAATGAAATCCTAAGGGTCAGAGGTCAGCTGCAAGGTGGAATCCCATGAAAAGCAACTCCTCCGTGGGCAGGAATTGTGCAGGAAATGTGGCCCAGGTCCTTCAACCACTGTGTGGTTAGTTCTGCTCATGACGAGCTTACTTCTCTTTTATGCAATACCTGCAGAATTTCCAGAAGTTTTCTTGCCCATTGCAGGGAATGGCTAGAAAGTGTAAACTCCTATGTTTAAAAAACAATAACAACAAAAGTGTGCCACAGAGGTAGAGATAAAACTCAGTGGTAGAGCCTTTTCAAGACCTTGGGTTTAATCCTAAGTCACATATATACATCCATCCACGTGCACTTGAGTGTGCACCCACACACAAATATGCCACAGGAACTGAGGGGCCATGACTCACCTGTGCACCAGAGGTATATGTAAAACATATACCATGGTGTCCAAAGATAGGAGTCATGTCAGCTTGACCAAGGCCAGTCAACAAGATCAAACTTCATATACCAACACCATGTTGGCTTAACCTCACAGATACTACTGAGAGGAAAGTAAAACACAGCATCCAGTCACTCACAAAACGTGGGGTCGTGTCTGGGGGACAGTGTGACGGAACCGCTGTAATTTTCTATTTCTCTAATTTTTCTGGGAACCACTCCCAACTTGGTAGACAATGAGCAATAGACTTGTGTTTTGTGTGTTCACGCATAGGTTACACTTCATGAAAGTTTTACTCAAAGACCCATTTCTGTCAAGTGGAGCCAGTTTGAAAAATCACTCTATTCCTGTGGCTGTGTGGGACTTTTACCACGGCATGCTCAGTTGTCTTTGATCACAACGACTATTAAGGTGAGCTGCCATAGACTGGGTGGCTAATAAACCACAAGAGTTTATATTTCACAGTGCTGGATGGAGGAAGTCCAAGATGAAACTTTTGTCAAATGTGAGGGTGAGGGCTTGCTCACTGGATCTACACCAAGGTCATCTTGTGGAGAAGAATGGAGTCTCTGGAGTCTATTGTATGTGGGTGCTAATTCCACTCAGGAGAATCCTGCTGTCATTACCTAATCACTTTGGAAAGCCCTGACCCAATACCACTTTGTTCTATTCCATCTCATTGGGGCTATGTTTTTTTTTTAAATTATTTATCTTATTTTTAATTGTGTCTGTGTCTCTGTGTGGGTATGTGTACAAGAATGTCGGGGCTGGTGGAGGCCAGAGGCTTCGGATCCCTAAGTCATGGATCACCCATGACTCAGGAGAGCTAAGCCAAGCAATGATTTTACTTGGAAATACTAGTCAGTAAGCAGTCAGCCAGCCAGGCGGTGGTGGCACACACTTTGGATCCCAGTGCTAGGGAAGCAGAGGCAGGTGTTTTGGGATCTAAGTTAGAGGTTGTCAGTCCATTGAATTTTCTAAGAGGTAGCACCTGTTCACACTCCAGCATGGGCGGGTCCAGTTGCTCCGCAGATGAGCATTGGGTATTTCCCGACTTAACTTTAGCCACGCTGGTGGCTGTGATGCCCCTCATCACCGGCATGCAGTTCACTTACTTGTTCTTTTTGTGTGTCTTGTGATTGTTATCTGTTCTTGTGAAACAAATAGTCACAGACTTGTAAGAACCTGGGGTGCAGACGTGGTTTAGCAGGGAGCATGGGATCAGGATTTGGGGGACTGAGGTATCAACTGGGATTGGATCTGTCCTAAAATCTGGACCTGGTGATTCTGCTCTGCATCCAGGTTCAGTTGGTTGTTTCAGACTCTGTTCTTTGCAGGCTGTTGGCCATGGCTGCCTTCACTTCCTTGACACATGCTCTTCCCAGCATAACCATGGCCTCATCAAAGCTAGCAAGTGGGCATAGGGAAGCATCTAAGTGGCAGAGCATGTGCATAGCATGTGCATAGCATGTGCATAGCATGTGCATAGCATGTGCATAGCATGCTGCAGTCCCTGGACTGGCCTCAAGCCCACCAAAATATTAAGGTGAAGAAAAGAAAAATCCAGCAAGGGATAGCGTGGGCTAGCACCACAGAAGGTGAAATTTTACCTAATCTATTGGAGATGAGACCCCACCCCAACATTGAGGTAGTGTGTTGCTCACAAACAAATTTCTCCAGGAGTGAGGATTAGATGAGGCAGTGAATGCTGTTATGTGGGGACAACAGGGGTCACCCTAAATCACTCCACTCTATGCTCTGTTTTAATGTCTTTCCTTCCCATCCCTCCCCCACCCCTACTTCTCCAAGCTCTGTTCTGCTTTCAGTAAGTATAACCCAGTTTTGAGTGCTCTCAATTTTTTGTGTAAATGGAGTTATAGACTGTGATTTAGCCTGGCTTCTTCCACCCTAACTGTTCTGGGCTCCATGCATGTTATTGTGTGGATCAGTAGTTTAGTTCTTCAGATGACCAAATAGTATCTCATTGCAGGGATGTTCTGTGATTAGTTATCTCTTACCCGTTGGTAGACAAAGGAGTTCTTTCCTGATTTGAGTTTGACAAGCCAAGTTATGGCAGACGATTATAGAGGAGTCTTTTCATGGACATACCTTATCACTCCTCCTGGGCAAATACTGAGATGAGCCCTGCCTGCGTCATTCAGGAATGCCATATTTAGTGTTTGAAGGAGGCTTCAGACTGGTTTTCTGAACTGTGCACTGTGTGTTCACATCAGCAGGACTGTGGGTGGCCCTGTCCCTCCACAGCCTCCTCAATCCTGGACACAGTCCACCATCTGAATTTTAACTATGATCAGGAGTATAGAGAGGTCGACCTCCATCCATTTCATTTGGTTTGCCTCTTGGTTTGCTTTCTATTGCTGTGATAAACACCATGACCAAAAGCAAGTTGAGGAGAAAGGGGTTTATTTATACAGCTTTCAGTTGTTATCCATCATGAAATGAAGTCAGGGCAGGAACTGAAGTAGGGGCCATGGAGGGGTGCTGCACACTGGCTTGTTCCCCATGGCTTGCTCAGCTACCCTTTTCTTTGGTTTTGTGAGACAGGGTTTCTCTGTGTAGCTTTGCACCTTTCCTGGAACTCACTTGGTAGCCCAGGCTGACCTCAAACTCAGAGATCTGCCTCGCTCTGCCTCCTGAGTGCTAGGATTAAAGGCGTGTGGCACCACTGCCCGGCTCAGCTACCTTTCTTATACATCCCAGGACCACCTGTCCAGTGACAGATCTGTCCACAGTGGGCTGGGTCCTCCAATATCAACTACTAAGCTAGAAAATGCCCCACAGACTTGCTTACAAGCCAATCTGATGGAGGCCTTTTCTCAATGGAGGTTCTTCCCAGATGGTTCCAGCTTGTTTCAAGCTGACAGAAAACTATCAAGTCAGTTAGTTACCAATGAAGAGAGAATCCCTTGTGTAGTTATTTGCTGCCCATTTATCCCTTTTGCACGTAGAGATTTTATTCGAAAAGTGCTGTTTCCCCTTTGTAGACACGAAGGTCACTCACTGACTCAGCAAAGCCCAGCTCGCTAAAGTACATACATCAGAAGTAGCTCTTGCAGAGTCCTTACTGCGGCCACTGATGCACACCGCGTAAAACAACTATGGCATTTCCTTGAATGTCATGCTTGGTCCTATCTACCTCCCACCCCCCACTTCCATTATCTTACTGTCGTCCACCCTTAGATCCCTGTGTGTGTCCCCAGCTGTCCCTCTACTACTTCCAAGTCACCTTTTTTGTTCTTCTAGTTTTCTCATGAGAGGAAATAGAGCACTGAGTCTGGCTCATTTCCTGTAGGTAATCTTTAGCTGCATCTGCTTTTCCTGTATTAAAAAAAAAAAAAAGGTTGATTTTGTTCTTTGTGACTGAATAATACTCCATTGTGAGTATATAGCATAGTTTTTATCTATTACTAGACACCTAGGCTGGCCATAACTCTAAGGTATCATGAACAATGCCATGATAAACAGTATGGAGTTGTTTCTATCATATGCTGGCTTCGATTCCCTTGAGTACACTCAGGGTGGGTGTAACTGGATCATAACAGTAGTTCTTATTTATTTTAATGCATATGGGTATTTTGCCTTCATGCATGTCCATGCACTATCTGAGTGTGGTACCATCAGAGGCTAGACAAGGGCATTGGATCCCTTGGAACTGGAGTTACAGATGGTTGTGAGCCTCCGTGTAGGTGCTGGGAATTGAACCTGGGTCCTTTAGAAGAGCAGCCAGTGCTTTTAACTGCTGAACCATCTCTCCAGCCCTTATTTTTAGTGGTTTTGGTTGGTTGGTTTCTTAGGCATTTCTGCTCAGTTCTGCATGGTGAATGGATGGATTTACATCCCCGCAGCAATGTCTACGTGTTTGTTCTTCTTTCACAATCTCACTAACATGTGTTGCTGTTTATCTTCTTGACAGCCATCTGCCTGCTACAGTATAGTATTTGCATTCCCCGACAGCCAGGGATGCTCCACATGTTTTCACATTCTGGCCATTTGTGCTACTTTAAAATTCTTAAATTACATTTATTGACTGAATTATTCTTTTGTTGTTGAGTAGTTAAGTACTTTGGATCTTCTGGATGTTGGCCTGCTGTCAAATAAATGAATAGCTAACTATGATTTCCTTCCTTCTGGAGGTTGTATCTTCATTCTGTCTATTGTTTCCTTGGCTGTGCAGAAACCTTTCATTTGAGATTAACCTAAGTGTTCATCCTCACTCTTATTCACTAAACCATTGGGGTCCTATTCAGGAAACCACTGCATGCCAACATCAAGTGTTTCTCCTACATTTTCTGCTAGAAATGTTCAAGTTGCAGGTCCTATGCTAAGGTCTTAGATCCATTTTAAGTTGATTTCCATACATAATGGGGTGAGATACATATTGGGACATTTAGTTTTCCCAGCGCCATTCATTAAAGATGCTGTCCATTCTTCAATATTTGCATCCAATGTTCTCTGCTCCAGCTGCAGTCTCTTTGCTCCACAAATCTGGATGCAGTCACTGAGTGCGGCTGTGTTGTCCTGACTTCATGGTGTGCTTGGTCACTCTTTTACTCAGGACGGCTTGGACTATTTGGGGTTATTTGGACTTCTATATGAATTTTAGGATATTGTTTTCTAATTCTGTGGCAGATGTTGTGGGAATTAGGTGGGGATTGCCTTGGATCTGACCGCTTTCTTCAGTGCGCCCATTTTATCAATACCCATTTTCTCTGACCGTGAACACTGGGGTCCCTTCTCTTTCCTATGGTTTTGAAGGTTTCCTTGTAGGGTCATTTTACTTCCTCAGTTAGTTTCACTCCTGTTTTTGCCTGTTTGTCTGGGTTTTGAAGCTATTTCAAATTATACTGCTTTTCTTGTTTCTTTCTCTGTGGGTTCCATATTGGTACAGAAGAAAGTTATTGACTTTTGCATGTTGATTTTGTTTCCTGGTACTTTGCTGAATTTTTATCAGATATGAGACTTTTGGGACCGTGATTAGACTTTTCTGAGTACAGAATCATATCTTGTTAAAAAAGAATAATTTGGCTTCTTTCTTTCCTATTATTTCTTATCCCTTTCATTTCTGTGACTGCCCTGGCTCAAGCACTATATTGAAGAAGAGGGGTAGCAGTGGACAGACCCTCTTGTCTTGCTCCTTATCTTAGAAAAATGCTTCACTTTTCCGCATTTAGTATGACATTGGCTGTAGATTTGTTGTATACTGTCTTTATTATATTAAGAGATGGCTCTCTTATTGAGTTCATCGATAGTTTTATCATGAAGGGTTATTAAGGTTTATCAAAAGCTCTTTCTATATTTTCAGATGGTCCTTGGTTTCTGTTTGTGCTATTATATGGTTATCGATTTGCAAATGTCAAATCATCCTTGGTTAATTTGGCTAAAGGTTTATTTTAGTTTTCCTTTTTGTTGTTGTGACAAATACCATGGCCAAAAGTAACTTAGGAGAGGTGTGTGTGTGTGTGTGTGTGTGTGTGTGTGTGTGTGTGTGTGTGTTAGTAAGTGAATGTGTGCCACAGCACATACAGAGATCAGAGGACATCCTGCTTGAGTCATCTCTCTCTCTCTTACCATGTGCATCCTCAGGCCACCAGGTCTGGCAGCAAGTGCCTTTTCCTGCTGAGCTGCCTAACCAGTCTAACTTGCTCACTTTTAATAATCACTTAGGTTCATTCCTCTTTCCCGAATAGAATTGGTATTTCCAATCATCCCTTCTTTGTTCCTGTTGTCAGTGGTGAAACTTTTCAAGATTTTGCCATTAAGTCCAAGATTTCACAGTAAACAATCTCTATACAATTATATTGTTATAAAAACATACTAAATTCCTAGTACAGTCTATTTTCCTTCCCATTCATAAATAGGTACTGAATTATATTAAAGTGGTAGAGCACTTGCCTCTCATGCATGAATACCTAGGTTCAATCCCCAGTATTGCCAAATATGAAACAAATATGACCATGTGGCTATGTGTGGTCCCCTCCCCCTTTTCTGTGTATAGGATTTATTCTAGTTAAATTTGTCAACTTGACACAGCCTAGAGTCATCATCTGAGAGGAAATCCTTGATTGAGGAATTGCCTAGGTAAGACTAACTTGTGGGCATGTCTGTAGATTTTCTTGGTTATTAATACAGAAGAGCCCAACCCACTGTGGGCGGTACCATCCCTAGGCAGGTGATCTTGGACTGCATAAGAAAGCTAGGTATGTTGGAGCCTGAGAGTCAGCCAGCAAGTTTCTTCCATGGATCTTGGCTATAGGTTCCTGCCAAAAGTTCCTGCTCTGTCTTCCCTCCATGACAGACTGTGGCAGCTGCTTTTAGTCAGTGTTTTATATCAGCAACAGAAAGCAAACTGGAACTGGGTTCTCTTAAGTATCTTCTGGAGTGTTGGCTTAAAAGTCATGAATTGCTTTCGTTTATGCATGTTTGGGAATGTCTGTATTTCTCCGTGGATTTTAAGAGATAATTTTGCTGGATATAGTAATCTTAGTTGGCAGTTCTCCACTTCCAAGGCTTAAAATATGTCATTCATGATTTCTTGGCTTGGAGGGGTTTTGCTAGGCAGTCTGATGATATTCTGGTGGGGTTGCTCTTGTAAGTGGAGTTTTTCTCTTACAGAATTTAATCCTGTTTCTTTGTTCTGCAGCCTGAGCATTTGAACTACAATGTGTGCTGGAGAGGTTCTTTTCTGGCCATGTCCATTTGGGGTTCTCGTGTACTTGGATATCCATTTCTTTGCCCAGATTTGGGGAATGCTCTGTTATAATTCCATTGAATAAATTTTGGATTTTATCTCAGCTGCTTCTTCTACTTACTGATTCTTGGATTTGGTCTCTTGATCATGACCCAGTCCTCAACAGCTGTGAATTTTTTTTTCTTGACTGATTTCTGTTGTTGTCCAACAATTGTGCACTGTCTGCAGCGAAACTCAATTCCTGCCCTCAAAGACTTCTAAAGCCAGCAAGAAAGGTTGAGCAGCATCTAGACACATGCTCAGGAGTCTGGCAAGACCATTTAGAGCTGAGTAGCAGGGTCAGAGAGGAGAGACCTAGGAAAGCTACCCAAGAAAACAAAGCCAGCCAAAGACAATTGTGTGATTTGTCTAGAGCAGTGGTTCTCAACCCGTGGGTCATGACCTCTTTGGGGGTCGCATATTAGATATCCTGCATATCAGATATTTACCTGATGATTCCTAATAGCAAAACCAGCGTTATGAAGTAGTAGCAATGACATAATTTTATGGCTGGGAGTCACCACAACATGAGGAACTGTATTAAAATGTTGCAGCATTAGGAAAGTTGAGAGCTACTGATGTAGGGTGTGCAGCATGTTAGGAAAAGTGTAGTTGGAACTAATAAGTGCTTTTCATAGAAAGCAACCAATTGGTAACTCTTCTTTGCTCGGGAAATACTGACTCTATCAAAGGTCTGAATTATGGCGGGGCAGGAGTTAACAAGGAAGAGGGTGGTCCCTCTGTGGTCTCTTCTGGCATTTGGTTGAATGTGAGGCTATGCTTCTACCTGGCACACAGCCTCACTGGTTCTGTCCATTGTTTTTACCACCAGCTTGTGAAAAAAAATCTAAATGCACTGCTGGCTGATGCATGATGCTCAGCAGAGAGAAGTGTCTGCATGAATTTTGCCACGTGGTTTTTTTTTTTTTTTTCTTCGTTTGTTTCTGGTGCTCGGGCTTGAAGTCAGGCCCTCGTATAGGCTGGACAAGTGCTTCACCACACAGCTGTACACCAGTCATTATCAGGTGCTTCTGGGAAAGCAGAGCCACTGAGGAAAAGTGACAGGATCATCTTCACACTCCTGGTAGTTTCTGTTTTGTCTTGGAGAGAGGCTCTCACTGTATATCCCACGCTAGACTTAAACTTGTGGGATATACAGTGAGAGCCTTAGCCTCCTGAGTGCTGGCATTACAGATGTCAGGCACAAAACTTTTTTTTTTTTGAAACTATAGACCAAGATTCTGAAAAATCAGCTCAGTGCCATCTCAACACCAGACACACCAAAGTCAAACATTCTGACAAATGACCCTGTCCTTGGAGCAGCAATTCTGAGCGGCTGTCACTCTGGGCTTCCCTATCCCCTTCTCTGCAAAGGCTATACTGTCCAACTTTGTCAACTTCTAGAACAGTGGGTGGCGACCCTTTGAGGGGCAAACGACCCTATCAGAGGGGTTGTATGCTGGATATCCTGCATATCAGATATTTACATTACAATTCATGGCAGTAGCAAAATTACAGTTATGAAGTAGCAATAAAATAATTTTATTGTTGAAGGTCACCACAACATGAGGAGGAACAGTATTAAAGGGTCGCAGCATTAGGAAAGTTGAGAACCACTGTTCTAGAGGAAATGCCACCCTGAAAGTTTCTTTTAATAAGGAGAACTCAGTCTCTCCAGGGGAAGAGCTAAGTAGTCCAGCTGATGAATGATCTTGTGCCCATGTGAGTCTGTCAGCTCTGGGCTACCCAACACGCATGCTAATTCTGCCTCGGTGTTGGCTGCCAAAGGCCATGGAATGAAATGGCTTTCTGCTAGAGCATCTTCTGCTGAGGAATTAGCATAGAAAAGAGCAAGCATTGCCTTGAGGAGGTCTCGCTTCACCCCAGACCTCCAGTCTTCATGATGGGAAGTGGCCGCCATGACCTATGGTAACAACAGTGCAGAGGATGGAGGAGGGGCTGTGGGAGTCAGTATATGACGTCACTAATATCAGTGGGACGCTTCCAGAAGTTTAGTCACCCCAAAAAATGCTACACAGGCTGGGTTAAATGGGATCCAACCCACATCTGTAAAGCCAGTGTTGGCGGCAAGAAAGCTTTGGAGAACCAAATGAGAGCCCTAGAATGCAATGACTAAATGACGGCACTGGACACCCTTCAGATGTTTACAGGCTTGGAAAACTATCATCGGGTGAATCTAAAGGCAGCCCAAAATGATTCCTAGTTCAAGGCTTGGTCATCAGCCAATCTTCGGAGCAGTGACTGGATCATGAGACTTCTGCCATCATCAGTGGGGTTGATCCATTGATAAGGCACAGCTGGAAGGATTAGGAAGTGGGACCTAGTTGCATAAAGGTCACTGAGCGTGTGTGTGCACGTGTGTGCGTGCATGCGTGTGTGTGTGTGTGTGTGTGTGTGTGTGTGTGTGTGTGTGTGTGTGTACACACGTGCGCGCACGCGTGCGCGCTTTCTGCCCTGAGGTGAGCAGTTTATTCTGCTGGGCCCTTCTGTCATAATACACCACCTCACCAGAGGCCTCTGTAAAGATGGAGCCAAATTCAGGCTAAAACATCTGCAACCATAAGCCAGAGCAGATCTTTTCTCATTGAAGTTGTTCCTCTCAGATGTCTGTATCAAACCAAATGAAAGTTATTAACACGTATATTTTGGCCACTATTCAGAAAAATTTATCTCCTGTGTGTGTATGTATGTATGTATGTGTGTGTGCATGCACACACAGGCATGAATAGAGGTCAGAGGACAACCTATGGGACTCTGTGGGTCCTAGGGATTGAACTTGGGTTATCAGGCTTGGTGACAAGTACCTTTACCTGCTAGGCTGCTTCACTGGTTGTTTAAAGAAAATAATTAACACGAATCACAACTGTTTGAATTTCAGATAGGAACCAAGGTGTACACTATGTTCTGCGGGGATGATAACAAGTATGGTTTAAGTGTCTAGGACTTTAATTAGCAGGAAATGAAATTGTATGTAAATCAATACATGTTCCCCGAGGCAGGTTAACATCTCTGAACTCATCCTAAGGTCAGCTGGCCTATGAGAAAGTGAGGCCAATTATGAAAATAGCCCAGGCCAGCAATTAAAAGCACATTTAAGTCACATAGTAAGAAAAGGTGTTTAAATAATCTTAGTTTTATATGTTCTCAGTTTTCTTGATACACTTCTCCAGTAAATTCTCTCATTTTGGAAAAATCTTATTTCTAAGTGAGAACATATGTCTTAAATCCTCAAGTGACTAGATTTTATTCAGAAAATAATACTAACCTGATGTTCCCATTTTCCTTTGTGTTCTTAGCATATCATATAAGGGGTAGCTATTCCTAAATTTTCTAAGCTCTAAAGTTCAGGTGTTTCTGTTCCTAGCCATACAAACTTGGAAAAATGACTGACCCTTTTCCCATGTGACCTCATCTAAAGCCCCACATGTCTCTCTCACCCAGGACTGTGGGCAGCTGCACACAACAGAAGCCCAAAGCAGGAAGGGCTGAAGCAAGAGAGATGTCTGTTCCTCTCCTGTGTGCACGCAGCTGAGAGGCAGGGCTATTTGGGGTGGCAGTCCATGGCACACGAACTTAGGGTCCTCTATGCAAGCCTTTCATCCTGAAGATGCTTAAAGTTCAAGAGCCTTGGACTGTGGTCAGCCCATGCCAAGGGGAAGTTGAGTCCAGGCTCATGTGGCTGCCTTTCTAGGAACTGGTGGGAAGTTCTCCTCCTGTGAACAGCCAACAAGAACTCAGTCGGTGGCCACAGCTGGCTGTCTGGAGGCTGAGACATGCATTAAAGTTTGTCAGGTTGACTAGGGCATTATTCATCTGAAGACAATCTAGTCACCTCACGATTTTCAATGCGATGCTTCTTAGAAATAAGATTTTTCCAAAGTGAGAGAACCTGCTGGTGAGGCACACAAGGAAAACCAAAGACACAGGATACAGAATAGAGATTGTTTAACACTCATTTTTCCTCATTACTCAGCACAAGGAGGAAAACAACCAGAACTCTATGCCAATTTGATTAAGTCACGTTGAGAATTCAAGCGGCTAATGCGAATCCAACACTGAAGTCAGAACCTGCCACACTGCATATTCTCACACTGTGCCAGCTGCTATCACAAGACAAGGAGCAGTGGTGACAGGCTTTTCAGCCTAGGGAAATGTGAGCATCAGAAACCCCCTCTTAATTGTTCCTTCCTATAGCTCTCCGTAGCATGGAGGAGAATATATTCCTAGATCTATCCTAAGAGACGGGTTTGGGGCTGAGAGGCCTAAAGTCTGCCCTCTCTATTCAAAGAGATTTCAGTCAAGCTGAGAGTCAGGGTGGAGCTTTGGGAATCAACACACATTTCAATAGTGGTGCGGGGGGTGGGGGTGGGGTGGGGGGGCCGGCCGGCCAGCCGGCCACTCTGGAAACAGGCACGGGCTTTCTAAGGGGTGGGTACTTGACACAGGCAGAACTTCTGACATTAGAATAGTTTGGCTTATTTTAGTGTGACACCTTTTTATTCACTCTGAACACTGTCTTATGGCCACAGGCGAGCAATCAGTCTGCTGAGACCACATGAGATGGAAAATAATGAGATACGGGATGGGTTGGAAAAGCAATTAGCTGCAGCTGGAGGCGTGATTGTAAAATGTTACAAAATCCACATGGGGGAGGGGGGAGACGTCAAGGGCGGAGCTTACTAAGGCTGAGCTGGAAGTGGTCCTCATGGGGCTGCCCCCTCTCAGCTGGACCAGGAGCCCAAGGGAGGGAAGAGACTCACTGTTGTGACTCCAGAGTTTTTGTTTGCATGGTGTCTGCTAAAGTGAGCTGGAGGGATGGAAAGATTATTAGTTTCCAATGTTTAAAAACTATACTAGAAGCCGGGCGGTGGTGGCGCATGCCTTTAATCCCAGCACTCAGGAGGCGGAGGTAGGCGGATCTCTGTGAGTTTGAGGCCAGCCTGGACTACAGAGTGAGATCTAGGACAGCCAGGGCAACAGAGAGAAACCCTGTCTCAAAAAACAAGACAACAAAAAAAACTATACTAGAAATAATGACACCCATTTAAAAATGACACTGAGCTGAAATGTGTGGGCCGATGCCTGTAAGCCCAGCACTGAAAAGTGGAGGCAGGAGGATTAGGAGTTCAAGGCTATGTACTGAGTGAGTTGGAGGCCAACCTGGGTTATGTGAGACCCTGACTCAAAACCAACAAAGCTGCATCGTGCTGAGGCTGGCACACACGAAGGGCCTGGTCTGAGGTATTTTTGTTTTGTTTTTCTGCTACTAAACATCCACTCACTCCATGAAATCCACTAGCATGAAGGAGATTATTTTCCTCACCTCTACTTTGACTGGGGACAAATCCCTTTAAGTCACATTTCCTCAAAGTGGGACTGGGAAATGTCTGTCTGTCAATAATCAACCCTGAAGGACCACTGGGGTCTGTAATCAAAGCCATGGCTTTCCTCATTATTCTGCAGCAAAAGAGTCCTTTGGGGCTGTATTAGGTCTTTAGAGCAATTGCTTATAGAAAATGGGGAGGAAATTATGAGATATTTCTCTTAAGAATTTATGAGCAGGATAAAATTTGAATGTTAGTTATAGAGATGTCAATATACCATTAAGGAAACTTTAATGTGGGCTTCAAGACATCTTGGCCAAAATGAACAGATAACGAACAATTTATAAATTAAGTCTCTCTCTGGCTGCTTGAGAGCAAAGAGAGGCTGGGTTTTGAAGGAGGCAACAATATTTAGCCTAAAAATACAGATGCTTATAGCCAAGGTTAGTAGTTTCTTGTAACAAATTAATTACAGAAGAATGAGATGTTAGCAGTCAACTGACTTCCTAGCAGTTCTGGATAGCTTTAGTTATTGATCAACTCTTTGGTTCTTAATGTAAACATTCCTTTAAAAAAATCTTTCCTGGGAATCCTATATGATTCTGGGTTGCTGCGAACCTCATGCTGATTTTCCAGGTCACAGGATCAATTGTTCATTCAAATGCCTGCATAAATCCTCCTTCCTGGCGGTCTGCAGAAGCAGCCTCTGGGTATCTTCAGAGATAGGAAAGGACAAACATCATTTGGGTACATTGAACTCGATATGGTATGACAAATACCATGTGACAAATGCTGATCATGGTAAAAGTGGAAACTGGGCATGTGCTCCAGGAGAAAATGGTCTCCATCAGCAAGAGTGAGATAAAGCAATCAGACCCTCTGGAGCTGGATTACATCAGTAACAAAACCACACATGCACTATGGGAGGAATTGTTACTCCCCTCAGCATCCATGGGAGGAAACTCGCCTCCTCTGTAAATGGCAGTGTTTAGATTTGTAGGCAAGCAGTCTGCTTCTGGGATTCATGCTAAGATAAAATTGTTTCATTTTACAAAAGGCTGTAAATATGACAAGTGGTAGTTCAAAGCTGATGAGGTCACTTTGAAAAAGGTGTTATTTTTAGAGAAAGACAAAACAAGTGAAATTTGAAACTTGCTGAAAGGATTTAACTGCAGATTAGACAGAGCTAAAAGTGAATCGGCGCAGTGGAAAGGAACCTCGAGGAAGTTAGGCAGAGGGCAGCCCAGGGAGAATGCGGGAACAAGAAAAGAATGTGGAGGCGAGGGACTTCAGTCAGCACATTGTTAAGGCCTTCATGGAGGAGATGACCGATCGTAAGGAGGGGAAGGTGACACGAGAAGGGGCAGAACTGAGAAGGTACCAAAGCCACAGAAGTCCCAGCAGGATAAGGAAATGAAATCCCACACATTACACCAAAGCCTCAGAATGCTGACAGAGAGAGACTCTTAAAAGGAAGTCACTTACAGACTGCTGAGTCGGTCCAGCAACACCAGAGACATTGGCATCGCCAACTGAAGGGAAAATACCGCTTCAACCCGTTACTGTTCCTCCAGCAACACCGCACTTTCAAGAGTGAAAAGCGAAATAATTCCACCGAAAGATAAATAGGAGCTGTGGCTATTTATGACCAATGCTTTCCACTGAAGGAACTTCTAAACGTCATAACTCAGGTCGAAAATGATCTGAGAGTATCAACCTACATTACAAGTAACAGTGGTCAGTGACATGCCGGTAAGTAAATCTAAGTATTGGCCTAACTGTACCAGAAAGGAACACTGTCCACATCACGGAGTAAAAAATAAAAACAAACTTCTGGAAGATGTCACAATAGAACTGGAGGGGAGCAGCTGACATGGGCTTGCTCTTGCATGTCTGTATTGCTCGAGAGCCAAGCTCAACTACTGAGGAAATTTCTTGTTAGTATGCACATTACATTTTTCATTTTAAAATTGATTTTGTTAGCTTTTGTGTGTGTGTGTGTGTGCGTATACACACATATGTGTACATATGCATGTGAGTGCAAGTGCCCAAAGAGACCAGAGGAGAGCATCGGATCCCCCGGGAGCTGAAGTTACAGGTATTTGTGAGCCACCTCTGTGGGTGCTGAGACCCCAACGCAGGCCCTTTGCAAGAGCAGTACACACTCACTGAGCAATGTCTCCAGTCACAAATATTGCATTTTCTAGATTACTAAAAGGATAGAAATTGGAGGATGGAAAAAGAAAAACCTCAATCCAAGTGAAAATAAAAGGCCAGGATGGAACAATCCAAACATACAGATGGATAGACTGATCACTGAGGTTGAAAGACACTTTGACGACTTAAAAAACATAATGAACATAAGGGAATGCAGCTATTTGTAAGGATAATAGAGAAAGGTTAAAGAAAGAATGGAAAAAAATAGACCAAGGATGGAAATTACACAAACCAGAACAAGGCTAATTTCACTCAACGAATGTAAGATCAAGTCAAAATAGACTTGAACCCAGTAGAAAAAGATCAGAGTCGACTCATGCAATCTCAACTGCCCTTAGCTAGACAGGAAGGTACAGCAATTTAAAACTGATAAAAAGAAATCAATAAAAAACACCAGCAAGAAGTGCCATGTTCTGCATGGCTCCAGGAATTGATTTTAATAGGTGTCATTATTATATACAGCTGAACAGAGGCAGGTTTAGCTAATCTCAGCAGGAGCAGTCTCTGTAGGGAAGCCGTCTTCAGGCTGTAAACGTCTTGGGGGAGAGGGTGGGGGAGCTACAATGGACATTTTCTGCACACACTGTTAACATTCGCAATTAGACCTGGAGAAGGCTTTCCTGACAGGGATGAGGCACGTTAGGATCCCTGACATGTACCCAGTGTCGTCAACACACTGTCCCAAAAGACTTCACTGCCTCCTCCAGAAAAGGAAAGAAATGGAGATGGTAACCATCATGACAGCGCCCATGCAGGCTACATATTCTACCATAATGAATTTAGGAAAATATTGCAAAATGATACACTATAAAAGATGCACATTTTTGGACATTTAAACCCATCTGTCAAAAAAATCATAATGAGACTATAAAAACACTTGGAATTAAAACTTGGTTGACACAGCTTAAAAACATAAGGACATTATAAACTTTATTGGATTTGAAAGACTAAAAATATAATGAACCCAACCATCCAGCTTGAGAAAATAAGAACAAAAACCATTCCTCCCATAGAAGGGAACAGGTTAAAGGTAACGTCCTGAATTAGGAAACTCACAGGCAAGTCTACAGCAGTTGTAGTGGCCTGGCTTAGAAGAAACAGGAAGAAAAACTTCCCATCAAGATTTATAAAGTATGTACCATGAGCAGGGACTGGAGGAAAGCGCAGAGAAGACACTGAGCCCCAGGCAGTCCTGCAAATGACAGAAGACACAACAAGGCATGGCGGATCAGTGGGAAAATGGCACCATCAGTCCTGGAAACTGGCACCCCAGGACAAAAACCATTAGTCCTCATCACGTGCTCTTCAAAATCGGACAGCTTACATCAAAGTCCTTTGCAAATGTTACCATGGGCCAGCATAATGGCTCAGCAAGTCAAGGTGCTTGCTGCTGCCCAGCCTGAGGACCTCAGCTCAGTTCTCTGCACCCGTGGTGGGAGAACCAAATCCTGAAAGCTGTCCTCTGACCTTGACACCTAGACTATGGCACATGTGTACCCATGCTCGCACAATAATAAAGAAATGAAACCTTAAAAAATATTTAAAGAGAAAAGCCTTGTGTTACCCCATGCTATGGTTTGGGTATGGTTTGAGACTGCTGTCCATGTGTCCATGCCTTGGAGGCGTGGTCCTTGGTGTAGCATTGCTGTGGTAGTGATATTTTCAACAAGGGTCTCTACCCACTGCGACATCTCACCCCCCCGAGAGGTGTCTATTAGAGAGTTCACTAGGTCCAGGGGCATCACCCTCAGAAGATAATGAGGGTGGTCTTAAGGAGTGACTTCTTCAAGCTGTTTGCTGTCAAGTGAGGTCAGCCCTCATGCTTGGCCCCTTCTGCATATGGCCAGTGTCCTCCCTACCTCTCGGGCATCATGTGACACAGCTTGTGGTGTGAGCCTTCCCCGTATGCGGCAAACCTGTTCTTAGTCCTCCAGAATTACGAGTTAAATAGACATCTTTATAAAGTATTCAGCCTCAGGCACTTTCCTGTGGCAATACAAATCAAACCAACAGATAATAAATTATATGGTGATTCTACTTGAAAAAAAAATGTTGGCTGGGCATGATGGCACATGCCTTTCATCCTAGCACTTGAGAGCAGATCTCTGAATTTGAGACTAGCCTGGTCTATATAGGGAATCCAGGCTAGCCAAGGCTAAAAACTTGTGTGTGTATGTGCATATTCAGATCTTCAACCATTCCACATTAGTAATTGCACTAAATGTAACCAACTACAGACTACACTTGAAAAACCTATATGCCAGTCTAAGATATAAGCGCCAACATACAAACCCAAAAAGACTGAGAGCAAAGGGATGAAAAAGATCTGTTATACCAATGCAGCTATATGGATGTAATGGAAATAACTGAAAGCAAAGAGCTTTGGTAGAAATCAGGACTTTCTACATGGATGAAAAGCTTAATCCACTACAACAGACATGCCAGCTCTTATGTTTACTTAGTAATCAAATCTCAGAACATAAAGTTGATAGACACAGATTCACAGTCGTAAACTCTTATCACCTGCTAGCCAGGTTCTGAATAATCAGGTAGGAAGCAGATCCAAAAAGAAAGTAATAAGCCAGACACAGTGGCGCATGCCTTAAATCCCAGCAATGAGGCAGAGGCAGGTTCAAGCCCAGACTGGTCTAGAGTGAGTTCCAGGACAGCCAGGGATACACAAGTGAAACTGTCTCGAAAAACCAAAACAAAGTAATAAACTTGACCTAATTTAGCCAATAAAAGCCCAGTAGTGACAAATATTCTTCCCAAGGAGCAAAGGAACATTTTTCTTTTTTAAACAGGGCCAGTGGGATGGCTCAGAGGGTAGAGATGCTTGCACACAGATCTGATATCCCGAGTTCAACCCTGGATCCTAAGGGGAGGCAAGAGTGATTCCCGAGAGGTTGTCCTTTGACCTCCAGGAGTGCCAATGGCATGTGGGCTGTGGCTTGTGCATGCCCGTGTGTGTGTGTGTGTGTGTGTGTGTGTGTGTGTGTGTGTGTGTGTGTGTGTGTGTGTACGCACGTGCGCATAATAAATTTTAAAGCAATGTATGAATTCAGAATTTATGTCTAATTTTTGAATGGTTCAAAGCTGAGCTGTGTTTAGTGACCATGTGGATGGTTGACAGTGGATCAGTAAACAAAGCCTTCAGTTGTTTGGAAATAAAGCTGATCCACATGGAAATAACATACAGGTTTGGGAAAAACAAACTCAGGATGGAAACCAAAAAACATTTAAGATTTTCTTTATTATATTTTGATGTGTGTACATGTGGACACACATGTGGGGGATCATTTCTCTCCTTTCACCATGTAGGTTTCAGGGATGGAACTCAGGTTGTTGGGCTTGGGGCCAGACACCCCTATCCACTGACCCATCTTCCTGGCCAATATGTTTAAGTTAATAAAAATAAGAGTCCAAAGGTCTAAAATGCATATATTAGAAAATGAGAGAATGAAATCCTGGAAAAACCAACAGTCTAAGCAATTACATTAGGGATTTTAAAAATACAACAACCAACTAAATCCAAAAAGATAATTAATTCAAGGGCAGATTGAAATACAATCATTTGAGCCTTGAATCAGACTATCAAAAATGCCTAAAAGATTGTTTTGACATTTTAAATAATATGCTGACTTTTACTTTTGCTATGTAAACTACACAAAAAGCATGTGTTCTCTGGACCATGACTGACAGCATATTCTGTTTAAGGGAAATACATCACAGCCAGCCTGGCAGAGGCAGACATCTACAGTCTCAGCACTGGGAAGGCAGAGGCAGGGGGATCTCTGTGTAGTCCAGGCCAGCCTGGTTTACATAGCAAGTTCTAGGACAGCCAGGGCCGCAGAGAGAGACCCTGTTTGAAACAAGAAAGAAAATCCATTACTGATGGCAGTTACTCATGGCATGGCCTGCACTGTGCCCTCTGTGGCCATGCCTACCAGAACAGTGTCTGATGACTACATTTCTGGAATGTAGTTGTGTCAAAGCCTTTGCATACTGATTATGCAAATTCCTTTCCTATAATGAAGGAATGTAGCCCCTGTGTTATGTTGAATATAAAGTTATATAGATATAGAATTTTGTTTTATGATATGGGAGAATTTTAAAACTTTTTTTTTTCCCATAAAAAAGTGTTTCAGGTCTGACAACATTGAGAATCTGTGGCTCCAGTGGCTTCCAAGGTCATCAAATCTTAACACGTTTAGATTCTGTGGAAGCATTATTTATAACATGCTGCACTGGAAAGTACTGCTGTCACTGTTTATAAGAGGAGCTAACTCAGAAGTTATGCAGTCTAACACACTATGTAACTGAGAAGTAGACGCGGAAGAACTCTTAAAGCCTTTGCTTAGCACCCCACAATAGCCTTCACTTAGTGCTCCTCAAGAAAAGGTGGGTGGCATGCACGACTGTAGCTAGAGCTCCTAGGGACTACCTATGCACAGTGAGATCGCCATCAGTGTTCCCAAGAGGTCATTCCCAGTCACAGCCAGGAGGAGGAAAGGTGGACGGACTGTGCAAACACAGAGGCTCATTTTCTGATGACAGGGCTAGATAGTCTATACACGGGCAACATTTTAAAATAGAGAGAGCTCCCAACAGTGCCAAGTTCACCAAAACAATTTTTATTTCCAGTGTTTAATTGGGTATGCACACAGGCATGACACAGGTTTGGATTTAAGTCCTCATGCAGAATTATATTCTTCTCAGTAAGAAGCCAGTTCCATCCAGGATCCACTATCTACACACCTATGTTACAACATTTATATCAAATCTGGTATCTGAAGAAAAGATACACATAGAATATGTTCATTTAAGTTATTACGTATTTTACAGAAAGATTAAAAATTCAAGTCACACAAAACTCAAAAACTGTATTAAAAGTTTGAATATAAAACTCAGATCCACCTGGAATGACTAAAGAATGGAAGTTCTGTATCCACCTGTGTTAAAACTGGTAAATGTAATGAAATTTGTTACTGATAACCGCATTCATTTATTCAATGTAAGTTATCTAATTTCAACAATATGGCACCCTAAAAATCAAATGTACTTTTATCATGAGGCACTTTTGTTAGTGAGGAACCAAAAGAACAATTCTGCTGCATGAGCCAGTGATTTTTCTTCAGTAATTTGGGGAATATACTATGTAGTAAGTTGCAACAAACACCTTGCTTATTTGTATACAACTATCTGATATACTTTTAAATATATGTGTGTGTTCTTCTGGCTGTAGTAATGCACTGTAAAGCTATTTCACAGTGCAAAGTGGTGAATCCAGCCCAAACCAAGGCTGCATAATAACAATTCTGGTACAAGAAAAATATTTACAGAGTTACTGGACTGTGTAACAGTAGCTTTTCCTTGCTAGAGTGGATACACCCAGTTTAAAGACAGGGAGGAGACTCTGCTTTAGTGCCGGGACTTGCAGACAGTTTGTGAGGGTGGGTGTTGGCTGCAGAACCAGCATTTTGGCTCATGTTCTGGAAGCTTTCTCCGTTTATTTGGTCAGGTGACTGTGGTGGTGTGGAGAGAGGGGGCCCACTGGTTGAAGCCAAGGGGCCGGCAGCACCCCTGCCTTCGGGCTGCTGAGAGAGGGGTGTGTGGGTGCTAGCAGGTGTTCCCAGCACACTGGGGCTCTCGGCCTGTGACTCACGACCTTCACCTCGGCTCAGGTCGGAGGCGCTGGTGCGGATGCGCTCCCTGGCCAGCCAGTCTGAGATGGAGAGGTCCTGGGCCAAGCCCTTGGGTTTTAACCGATTCACAGCTGAAAGTTCGGACTCTTTGTCTGCATTCTGCTCGTGCGCTTTCCAGAAACTCAGGACGCTGATTTCAGTAGCATCTCTGTGGCCTCCAAGCGTGTGTCTGCGTTTGATGTTTTTTCTTTTCGCGGTCTCGGCGGTAGGTTTTTGACTCCCAACTCCGAACATGTCGTCGGCGGGTGCCCTAGGTCTCAGTTTTAAGCGATCTGCTATTTTTGTTTTCCAAGTGGCCTCCTGCTTTTCGGATTCACTTCTGCTGGGTGTCAGGAGACTCCCTGTTGACTTGCCCTTCTTCATGACGTCAAACACTTTGGCCAAGGCAGGGGTTTCTTTCTCAGTCCTGGTGTCTCCGGGGCTGCCACCGTCTGACTTGAAGCGAGCCGACTTCTTCCTGGACAGCGTGTCACATTCGATCAGCCTGTGGGAACTGAACTGCTGCCTGCGGCTGTCCAAACTCGGTGTGAGGCTTCCCTCAGTGCAGCTGGCTTCACTGCCTTCCGAGTTCCTGCGGCTCACCCTGGCAACCTCCTGCAGCTTCCCTCGGAACAGCCGGTCTGAAGTCAGGGCGGTAGGGAACACGGGGAACTCGCTCTCACTGTCCGTCTCCACCGGCCTCCCTTCACTCACTAGCTCGCTCCTCTCGTCATCAGCCTCGTCCCCCTTGCTCTCTGCCACTGACTGCACCTCGGGGCTCAGGCGGCTGGAGTCCAGGCTGGTCAAGTAGGTAGCTGATGATGTGGTAGAATAATCCGAGGTGATGGTGCCGGCATTGGTCAAAAACTCACTGTGCTTGGTTTCTGGACTGGTGGATTTTTTGGTGGAGGACCTCGCCAGTGAAGCCTGGGAAGACATGCTCAGCAGAGTACCCGAGTCAGACCCTGTTTCTTCGCAGTGGGGCTTCTGTGTCAGGAGTGATCTAGGGCTCTCCTTCAGCATGGCCAGGCGACAGCTGAGAGTTGGTGACTTGTTGCGTTTGGAGCTGTGTGGTGGGGAGGGTTCTTCCGATGGCGGCGTCTTCTTCTCCTCCTTCGCTGTACCCATGTCTTTCCTGGCATGACCGTCTTTGGCAAGGGCAGTCCTCTGCTTCCTGCCTGATGTCTCACCTTCTCTTTTGGACTCCTCTTTAATTTCACTGTGACTCTGCTCCACATTCTCCTTCTTAAAAAACACACTGTCCAGCTCATCCTCAGAGCTGCTGGGCTGGGCTTTCTCTTTGGGCTTTTTCCTCTTGCGACTAGCAGCTGCGAAGATGGAGGACACAAGCAGTTCCCTGCTATACTGATCCTTCCCCGATCCCCAAGAGCCCTAGGAAACAAGCAGAAAAATGAGGCTATGAACACTGTCCAGGGCCTTGTCAGGGCTGGCTTGTCCCCAGATATTTCCTGAAGAATTAAGGTCTACCAAAGCTCCAGATGCACCCACAACATAGTCTGTTTCTTTTTTAATACTCCCTTTTGAACTTGTATCAGTGTTAGTTTTTTATTTAATCACGAGTCCCAATTCTTGCCACATCATAACAGATACATCTCTCCTTCAGGGAAAGACTTCACACTTAGGGGTCCTGAGGTTTCCAAATTATTATTACTTTCCCCATTGGTGTTCCCTACATCCATAATGCTCAAATATCCCCACTTCCTTTATCCAGTCTACAAGTGGAAAAGTTAAGCAGTATTCTGCCAGGTGTGATGGTGCACACCTGTGATCACACCACTCAGGAGGCTGCCAGGAAGAGGACAAATTCCAAGGCTACCCCAACTACACAGTGGGATCCTGTCTCAAACATCCAAAAAGGAAAATAGATAAACACCACTCTGACAGTTTAATATTCAGACATGATTAATCTTGCATGGCTGAATTCAACTTTCTGGTTGTGGACAGGATATGGTACAGGCAAGACACCTGAGGTACTCATTCAGCTAAGGGGAGCCTGGCTGCCATTAGCTCACCAAGACTGGCTCTTCAGGGACTTGCCTTGGGGGAAATCAGGTTAGTAAAGGCTTCATTCATCTCATGTAACAGCAAAGTAGAAAATTTCATGACATAAGGTTACTCAAAAAGTTGTAAATCCTTGCCACAAAATGCTCCAATACAGTTACTGTAAGAGTCACTTGCTATGTATTGGGAATTCTTGATGACAACTATTTAGTTTGTTCAGAATTGTCTGCCTGCTAAGTAAGTGGTTGGTGGGCAGGTGAATAAGTCCTTGTTTTTAGAACACCATCTTCAGTCAAGAGAGACTAGCTGAAGGCATGTGGAGTAATGGATCAGAGTATCTCTCTGTTACAAAAAAAAAAAAAAAAAAAAAATCAAATAAGCTAGACTGCTCTCCTAAGTTCTTTTGAAAGGCTGTTGTTCTATTAAAAAGGACAAATCACAGGTCAGTAGGCTTGCGCTTTTATACATTACAAAGGATTTCTCAACCAGAGCATTCCTATGGGTTGCTCCTGTTTCCTCCAGGTTTTCTTTAACACTGGTGGACCATGGCTGAAACTGGGCTGAGTAGGGGAAACGGGTCTCCTGTTCCCAGCTTGCTCTGCCAGGCACAGAGAAGAGATGAATTCATTTTCACATCTCAATTTTACTGTTCATAAAAGAAGCACCTGGATTATATCATCTTTAAAAATTCTCTAATTCTGTGTGTTGGGGAAAATGACCCTGCTTTTCTACAATGTGAAAATTCAAATATCTGTTATAGGCATAGTACAAAACAATGGAAGATGGACATACAGGGAAAGGGGATGTACATCTAGTGAGAGGGAAAAGGAATTTCAAGCCCGTCTTTGTAATTTAAAGCTTATCGTTTAGTTGGATACAGTGATGCACTTAGGACGCTGAGGCTGGAAGATTTTGTGTCCCAGGCTAGCTTGGACTACATTGTGAAACCCTGTTTCAAACAAAATTCTGGCAAAAGAGGTTTGGGAAGTGTTCTAGATCTAGAAAGACTAGGGAGGCAGGACAATTGAGTGTAAGAAAAGATTTCTGGTTATTCCTGAACAGGGGGTTAATAGATTACTCAGGTAACTGGGAAAAATTGCATTGAAAACTACATTCTATAATAATGTATCATGCTCGTGTTAGTACCTGACTATGATGATTAGACTGTGGTTATGTAGGAGAATGTTCTTGCTTGTGGGAGACAGGGACTGCACTATTTAGGGTGGTGTCATCCGTACTATAATTAGCTAAGTCTACATGTGTGTGCGTGATACTATCAAGTACACACACACACACACACACACACACAAATTTACCAGCCAATGAATTTAAGGTAAAAGGCTTGTAAATATATGTTCAAACAAACAAAACTCCCAGTGGATGTCCTAATCAGCTTTAATTGTGAACTTGGCAGAGTGTAGAGTCACCTGAAAAGGTAGCCTTATTTGAGTTGCTCAGATCAAACTGTACTATGGGCAAGTGTGTGTGGGAACAGTTTTGATTGCTGAGTTTCTATGGTTCAGACACTGTGGGCAGCACCATATTTAGGCAGATGGTTCTGGCTGTGTAAAAAAGCTAGCTAAAAGCATAAACCCTTGAGTAAGCTAGCAGTGTTCTTCTGAGGTTTCTGCTCCATGTTCCTGCCTTGGGTTCCTGCCCTGACTTACCCCAATGATGGATTGTGACCTGAAAGTAGGGGTGAGATAAACTCTTTCCTCCTCTAAGTTGCTTTAGGTCATGGTATTTGTCATAGCAACAGAAAGGAAACTCTAAGAGTTGGTGAGAAGTGACTTACTTGGTGGATAAAATCACCAGCCAACCTGAGTTCAATCCTTGGCCTCACGAAGTGGAGAGAACCAATCTAGTACATTGTCCTCTTACCTCTCTATGTGCAGTACAGCATGCACACATGCTTGAAAACTAATACTCTAGCACCTTTCCATGCATGGAAATCCTTTTTAAAGTTACTTTTATCCCTCATAGACTCACAGAGCCACTCTATAACTGTGTCTTTTTTTTAAAAAAAAAATGACCCATTGAGTCCAATTTGTGCTGGAAGTCTCTCTCTCTCTCTCTCTCTCTCTCTCTCTCTCTCTCTCTCTCTCTCTCTCTCTCTCTCTCTCTCTCTCTCTCTCTGTGTGTGTGTGTGTGTGTGTGTGTGTGTGTGTGTAGACAGAGTCTCACTGTAACAGCAACGCCCAGGCTAGAATGGGTTATCCTCCTGTCTCAGGCCTGTGCCATTATCCCGGCTTCTGCAGATTCCTCATCCCATTCTCCCCGCTTTTTTGTTAGTACATTTTTGACGATGTAAACAAGCCAATGCTGTCTGCATCGTGCTAAACTGTTCCCACAACTGCAATCTTCCAGCTCACAATCTTGTATTTCCCAGGCTTCTTCTATTCCAAATTAACTTCTCCACACACTGGACTTGACTGCTCTGGCTCCAGTATAGACTACAATTCTATGTTAATGATAAAAGCTCTCACTCAAACCCACTATGGAGTGTTTCCAGACTGTTTAAAGCAACTTACCTTAGATTTTGTTGAGTCACTAGTAGCTGAATCTGTGGGAAGTAAATAAAAGGTGGTTAGTGGGAGCCAAGCTTCACCGCTTCCAACAAACAATGCAAAACTTATGAAGAGGACAGGCACAGAACAAAATGTGAAAGCAAAACTCAAAACAATAGAACACAGTGGATAGTCAGAGCTCACAAAGATGCAAGCTGCACCACAGAAAGCCACCGCCATGAAAGGATGCTGTGAATTGTAGGCAGAACCAGCTCAATGATAGGATGGCAAAGGAGCCCTGTGCTAAACAGAAACAGAAACACTAGTGTTTATCTTTCTAAAGAGTACATCTAGCAATAAAGAAGCTTGAAGACCTTTACAAATGATGTGCCGCATCTTGTATCTGAAACTGATACACAATGCAGGACTTTCCAGACTGCCGGCTGCCCTAGCTACAAATCGAAACACTCACACTGGTGTTATGTGTTGATTTTTGTCAGACCGTCAGATTGGAATTTGTATAAGATATCCCGGATGGGAGTGGCTGTGATGGAGGCATTAGGGTGACCTTGTTTCCGGGTCACTTTTGGTTTTGTTAGAGGATGCTCATTTTTGTGCTCGACCCCAGTTTCACAACCGTGCAGTCAGGGATCCTTTTGGTTAGTTTGGTTAAATTGCTACCAGGTTTGTAAGTATCTATTAACAAATGCTATTATGGAAATGGAAAAATGGAGACCATAATTTTGCTGTCTGGCAAAAAACTCAGATTATACAATTATAAAGAGGGTAGGAAGGGGCCAGCGTAATGAAGAATAAATATCAATTTTAGAATTTTATCTTTGAACTTTTGGGAAAATTCTTTTCAGAATGAATGAGCTGGGCCCCGTGCCACGCCCCTTTCAACACATGGCTAAATGCTTATGACTTTAAGAACCGGTGGACCATACCATGCTATTTCTCCTCAGGGTCCGCTTCAGAAATAACAAGAGACAGCAGAGAAACTTTTAAGAGAGTAGTAGTGATCTGTTTACAATATTCTTAAGAGAGACATTACACCACAGATCAGCTCTGTTTGCATTTACAAGAACCGGGGGTTTCTGCAGACAAGGCAGCTACAGTGTGGACAGCAGTCCTCCTTCTTCCTACAGTTCCAGCTGTCCATCAGGGACATCACAGAATCCACTAGTGACATTACCGTGTGATAGACTCCTCCCACTTCGCCTGTGCAACATCATATAGATTTGCCTGTGTCAGTAAGTGCTGAAAAAACCCTTTAGAGCTAAAACAAGAACTAGAGACAAAGGGAGAAGAACAGCATGTAAAACAGCATGCCAGATTAGCGCAACAGTTTGCAGGAGACGTTTCATCAAGAGCCTATTAAATACTGATACTTCACCGAGCTTTAGGGTGGCAATAGGAGAGAGAAGAAAATCAAGGTCAAGAAGAGGGACTTTGACTGCGACGTCTCTAGTGACAGAGGACACACTGGATTGAGAAGGGCAGCTCAGAATGTCTAGCATGCTGCTCTCCCAGAACTGGCCCCAAACAAGAACTATGCATTCAGTCTAACTTTCACACTTTCTGCCATCACAGCAACCACATATTCAGCAGCATTTATCTGTTTTACCTTGTGATGACTATTACATGGAAACTGTGAATTCAAAACAAAACAAAACAAAACAGTGGTTTGCATGCTCCTTGTTCCCATCTTTCCATTCTGACAAACATCACAACTCCATGCACTGTCAATGGCAATATAATCACTGGAAGGGAAGTGAGGTCAATCAGAAAAGGCAGGCCGCAGCTTTTATTAGTAGAAAGGAAAAAGAGGAAGGAAAAGAAAAAAAAACTCAATAGTGGATTGTTACTTATGGCTGATTTGCTGGTTCATGTTATAAGAATGTCAAATAACCTAGAGGTCAGTACTGCCCACACAAGAGTTACCTGATACATCTCCAGGGAGCACGCCTGTCCTTCCAATGTTGGTGAGTAAATGATCTATGTTTGGTACTGGCTGGGAGTCTACTGTGTTCTCCTCCTGCACTGTTGTCTATGGTTAACAAACAAAGAGCTCTTCATCATCTCTTCAAAGACAACTTGCAAACAACAGTTAGTAAGAGATACATTAGTCTATGGAGCACAAGCTTAACTTCGCATTGATTTGACTGGATGTCACTAACGGTAAAGTAGGCGCCACAGTTAAATTCTTATCAGATCAGCGACTGAGGCACTAGAGACCTGCTTCCGGGGTGTGAGGCTGACAGTAACACACAAAGCAGAAGATCAAGACTGCCGTGGCGTCAAGAAGGAGCCTGTGTCCCACATGAGAACAGCTGAGCACGCGCGCGCTGACAATACTTACGAGAGGTTCTTCAGCACCCTCTTCTGTGAAAAACCAGTCATGCTAAAATTTAAAATAAAAAGGTGAGAATAATTAAAGAATCCTCTCAGTGGATTTCTATCTTGGGGGATGGCACAGAAATAAGGGAAATGTCGTAGAGGGGAAAAAAGTAGAAGCAACTCCTGTCCTACCAGTTGTCAGCCGCGACGAGAGAACTTTCAGGAGGAGATGCAGTGTGAACTTACATGCTGGATGAGAGTCTCTACGATTTTGTACTGGTCTGGCATGTGCGTGACCATGTGGGTCATGTTGTCTTCGGATGTTCTCACTAGAGTTGGACCAAAAACGATTGCTAGGTTTCTTGGTTCCATCTGAAGGAAAGGAAGAAAGTGGAAAATTAGATTAAACCTCCATGGCAGGTCTGGCATTTTGTTGCTGAAATTTATTTCTGGAAAGTTCTTTTTGACAAAAAAAGTACAAAAAATGGAGGAAGAAAAGTAAATTCTTCTTAGGGCTTTCATGATCAAATCCTCGAATGATAATAGACAATGGCTAATTGGTATTTCTGTTTTCCCAAGAAGCCTTAAAATAATTTTTAAACCAAAGATGGATTGGATGGGAAAAGAAAAAAGTGAAATTAAAGAATAAGGAACTCTGTCTCTTGGGAATTGGAAGGGGCAAAGAACTTGGAAATACACGCAAGGTTCCAGATTCTTCTGTGTCATAACATCAAAATCATTAACAGAGGAAAACAAGTCTGGAAATATCTTTTTTGATGAACTCTCACCTCATCCAAATCTCCTGAGGTCCTGGGCTTAGGCTGGCTGGCTGGCTTCCTTCTTAGCATGACATTCGGTCTGCACACTACTGACATACTATTCTGAATTTGTTGAATTATGACTGTCACAGGCATGGATCCTGTTGTCTTTTATATTACGCTGAGCTTAAGGTTTGATTCAAGTTGCTAAATAACTTTAGCCAACCTTAGAACTCACTGGGGTAAATGGATCACTCAGGATCCCACATTACTAGATCACCTGGGAGGCACTGACATGTGCATGTAGTTGACTAGACAAGGAGTCTGCAGCTGATCTCCTCTACTGAAGCAAATGCCACCCATCCAGTAACAGGTGTTACATGTGCGATCATACCACTTGGAAGAAAAATAAATTTTCTTTGAATTTAGGATTCTCCTAGAATACTAGACTATAAAAATATTACCTTCAGGAAAGGATGTGGGCTCTGGCATGTTTGTGTCACCTTCTGGAATATTCAATTTTATGTAACCCCTGTGCTGGGAAGAGTGGCCCCAAGGCAAAAATCCACCACATCAAATGCTTCATGTCAGGCATTCAGTAGAATCTTGTCTATGGCTTCATTTACGTCTTCAGATGAATGGCATACTTTAACATTTATGTACAGAGACGGGTTTGTCCTATGTGAGTAGCTTTTAGCTAGCTCCTATATATAAGATGACACAGCCTAAAGTTGTTTGGGTTTTTTTGTTTTGTTTTGTTTTGGTTAATTGTTTGAACTTAAGTTCCAAAAACTGAAGTTAAAAAAAAAATGTCAGGGAAATAAAGTACCATATTGTCTTCAAGAGTCACTATTAATCCAATAAGAACTCGAAGAAGCCAAGTGTGGTGGTCTATGCCTGTGGCTCTAGTACTGGCAGGAGGATGAAGTGTCTAAGGACACATAGGCTCCATAGCTGAGTTCAAAGCCAGCCAAGCTAACAGGGATCCTTCTCCAGAAAAAAAATTTTTTTTTCTAAATAAGCAAGACTTTAAGACAGAATTGATTTCTAAAAGAAAAAAAAAAAAAAAAAAAACTAAGCCAGGTGTGGTGGCTCACGCTTTGAATTCCAGTACTCAGGAGGCAGAGTTTGAGGCTAGCCTGGGTCTGCACAGCAAATTCCAGGACAGCTACATACAGACCCTCTATCCAAACAAAAAGAACAACAACAAAAGAAATTTTACAGCACAGACACCTGCTAACTGATCCAGTTCTGAGGCTATGGTGAATGGGATTGTTTCCCTGGTTTCTTCCTTAGTATATCTGACATTGGTACACGGGAAGGCTACTGAATTTTGTATCATGCCACTTCGCTGAACGTGTTTAGCAATGTTAAGTGTTCTCTAAGAAATATGGCACTCTTTTCAAGAAGCACTAGCATCCAGCAAAACTGAAACATGCCATCCTTCAGGGATAATCAACTACAAAATATTTCAGCTAGAATTATATTGGGAAAACTATGGCTTATTGAACAAACTTTTGAAGACAGCTCAGTAAACTGATGTTTTAGGGTTTTGTCCCCCCCCTTTTTTTCCTTTAAAACAACTCTCTCAACTGGAGACAAAGAGCATGTGGACGGTGCCCAGGCAATGCTGTAGTCTTCTTCAACTGCGGGTAACAGGGTGATGATGAGCTCATGAGCCAATCCTGTACCACTGAGCTGTGTCTCTCTCAGGCAGAAAGTGGTCTCAGGGGTGATAGCAATGCTCTTTAGCTTTCTCTTTCATTGTTTCCCTCCGTAACTCAACAGGATCATCACAGAACTTTAAAGAATGAACTGAATTAGAAAAAGAATCATTTGCAATCTCCTGATATAATGGACTTGGGTAACAATCATTCACTGACTAAGCAAAAGGATGAAAAATTAAGACTAAAATGGACCAGTGAAATACAATGTGGATCTTATCCAGCTATTTAAACAAATAACTGTAAAGACATTTTAAAAACAATTGATCAAGAAAACCTGAACATGAACTGAGTATTTGATAATACTTAGGACAGCTAACTGTGGGTATGTGGTGATGTGGTATTAAAAGGAAGAAAGGCATCATACCTGTTTAACAGGAAACTAAAGAAAACATTACTTTTCAGTGTGTGGCATCTGGTACCCTTGGGCTGGATTACCAAGCATATATGCCACCTATTTAAGGTAGTAACATAAAGCTGAAAACAAAATTCTGACTCTTCCATTTTTCTCGCTGGACGAATGTAAAATGAAACATTTCTAAATGAAATGCCCTTCACAAGAGTGACAAACTGCTGTTTGTGGAGCCTTTGCTTTTGAGTGATCTTCTGAAGGACCCAGCCAGTCCAGTCTGATGCATTCTTAGGCTTCTGTGAAAAAAAGGCCTGCCTTTGAGTACTCAGCACAGAGTGATGAAGGCTAACCCTCAAACTGAGGCTGTATTTCAATAGGCTGTACCTTACGCACCTTATTTTTTTCTGAATTTTCTGCCACTGTCTTTAGATGAGCCGAAAGAAACTTAAGTGTTTCGTAATGATGTTCCGGCAGATCATGAATCTGGAACATATTATTTTCAGAATGAATTTAAATGCTGTATTTGAATTGCACACACCCCCCCTCCCAAATAAAAAGGAATACCTACTAGTCTTTTTAATGTTCTCAGCCGATCGAGAGGGTCTTCCTTACGATTGGCCTCAATAAAGTCAGCATATTTATCTGGCAGCCGTAGGAAAAGAGAACAAGTTAAACTGCTCAGGTGAACTGTAGCCCCTTCCCTTCAGGGCTTAATTTTAAACCACAATTTAAAATGTGTAAGATTTTTGTCTATTTTGAAATATAAATCTATGAAATTTATATGCTAGAGATGGTTTTTAATGATCTCCAGGCCTTTCCAACAAACAGGAGAGTTCTCTCAATGGGACTTCTTTGAAATTACTGTCTGGCATTTATTCAGCCTGTCCAAGTATCTAGCACAGGGTCTTTTAACTATACCTATGTCCAAATAATTATGACTGAAACAATAATAACATTTTTAGCTTGATGATAGACATGGTCAATATAGATCTTATTTTCACTTGACTGAAGTATATCAACTTTTTGCAAATGACTTTTCACCAAAGTTTATGAAGACTACAAATGAACAAAACCAGTTCTTAATTATGCTTTTCATTAAATTTAGACCTGAGGTAAATGCCATCTCCTTCATCTCTCGTATTGTCTTCCTGGTGTGCTTGATTACGCCCTGGTTTCCAGCACTGGCTGTGAGCCTTCCCTGGCACGGTCTGTGGGAGCTAACTCACCATTTGTGAAGAGGGGTTCAGGGAGCTTCCTGAAGAAGGATTTTAGTAAACTGCTTATCACATTCAGATCTCGCCATTTCTGGATATGCAAAACAGAAATATAGTATTTTTTGTGGTCAATATATGACAGGGGAAAAAAGACCGGTTATTCAAACAGAAAAGAACCTACATCATCTTGTGTATCAATGTCGGTCATCCCCTTGTTGAGCTCTTCCTGCATGCTGGAAATGGCTGCGTTGTTCCCAGGAACTCTGTAAATACCTGTGTATTCAAGACCCCTTTCTTCAACTAATTTGCAACATATGTCAACGATTAATGGAATATACTGCAAAACAAGAAACCAGCATTTTATTTAACACAGTACAAAAGTTTGAAATGAATTCCTACTGACCATTTCTGAGTAGGTCACTACTCTAGTTCAGAGTTAATATGTTAGATAAAAAGTTGAAAGATAAAAATTGCTCAACCCACAGTCATACTAAGGGAGGAAAGCACAGACTAGATGAGCAGGCAGACACTTCATCTAAAGGGCTGGGAACTCAGGCCCTGCTATGACGGCCATTGACTAGTCCAGGTGGTTGGGATCTCCTACCCGGTTGGTGTGGGCAGGCGGGCAGTCATCCAGCCTAACTCCGAAGGTCCCTGTGGCAGCTGGCTTTTTCTCAAATGTCTTCCTCACAATGCTTGGAATGCCTCTTCTCCAAGTGCCTTTGTCTTTGGGTGGACTGGTATCATCTTTTGATTGTTATTGAAAATAAAATGACATTATAAAAAATGGAAACAAGACTGTTTAAATCACTTTAAAAGCCTAATTCTTCAATGCTTCCATAACTACAGTCTTATAAAAACAGTCTACATATAGCACATTATTCTCTTCCTACTCTGCTATGCCTCTGACCCGTCCATGTAACTTCTCAGATCAGTCACACTTCTTCACCCTTTCAGAAAGCAGCAGAACCAGCGTGTCCTCCCCTTTGTCTTACAATGATACGTCTGGCCATCCACATCTGTAAAGATGTGGCTGTGGGCTCTCCTTCCCTTTCTCTTGATCAGAGACAGATGCCTTGGGCTTCACCTTAAGGAAAAGGCCCAATGAGCTTGTACCAGGTTTACCATGAGCTTTAAGCTGGCTGACCCTGAGTCTGCTGGTAAAAATCACATCGTGAAGCAGCAACACACACTGCCGACCCAACTTAAACCATGCTACAGTTAGTTACCTCTGCTGAGAAGCTTCCTCTCTGACTCCTCCTTTGGAGAATGTGGGCTCTGAGTCTTTGGCTCTGATTTAGCCCCAAGCAAAGTCTGCCTGATGCTAAGACTCTGGCGAGGTGTTTTTGGCAACTGTTCTGTCTTGCTGCTGGAACAAACGAACACTTCTTAACAACTGCATATTTGACATCTAAATTAACCCTAGGCATGATGGGATTCTCACCTCATCAGACTGTTATATTCTTTGATTCTTCGACTAATTAGATCTCTGTTGGTAACTCCAGTGTCCTACAGAATGAGCAGAGTAACATTAGAAAATGTTATTAGCTTATTAGAGGCAGAGGGTGACCCCTGGGTTTGAAGCTTGCTATTATATCAGTTTGTTTAATACTACAAATGCTATGACTTATTCTCAGTGGAGCGGTCACCATGTGGCATATGGTCCAAGTGCCTCCTACCCCTGCAAGGGAGTTTGCTGTGTATTTTCTGTATATATGCAATACCTAGGACAGTTTTTAAGTAACAATGATTCAGTATGTACTGAATTAATATGCTACATAAAATGCATGATTGGGGAGCACAAAGCCAGCTTCTTCTCTAATACCAGAATGAAAGATCAGCATTCAATAATAACACCATTGAGTCAAAGATGGAAAAATACACCAGAATTTGTTAATGATTAACTTGTAGGAATAGTGAATTAGGAGTCAGACGGCATCAAGAGGGGCAGATCATCAAGGGCCTGCTTTGTCCTGTGCCCCAAGGTGAACCCAGAGCTTAGCAAACAGGAATAACTCTATTTGTAGCAACTGCAATTATACACCAGCAGGTGTCTGCAAACATTTTTCAAAATACATCCTATTCTGAGTGTAATGAAATACATGTAGCCACACAGGCAGGAATGAAGGTACTTGAAGAGACTGTGCTCTTTTGGCTATCAAATTATTGAAACAATGATTCTCAAGAAGTTGGAATTTCCCAGGAATCTCATGCTCAAAGAAGGAAAGCCTAACATTGTGCTTCATGTCAGTAAGAGGGGGCACGTCTCCCAGAAATATTCCACTCAGTTTTGTAACTTGTCAAACCTGAGCCACAATGATGATGGGCAGGATCACACTCTGATCAGGACTGCTTAGCTATGCACGCCTTTCTAGCATCTATTTAAACCTAACCCTCATGCAGGATTCCCAAGGATGGACTGGAGGCCACTGGACCTCGTTGTTCCTCTTCCCAGAGTACCTACATTGAATGAATCTCATCTTTGCTTGTCATTATTACTGTGCCTAGGCTTAGGAAGACAAATTGCACATGTTTTCTTTTCCTATGCAGACTATAGATTTTAATTTTCATATGTGTGCCTATATGAGTGTGGGTACAGACCATGGAATTAGAAACAGAACCATGAGTAGGAAAAATGGAGGAGATAAAAAGGCAAGAGAATGCATGTGACATGAAAGTGGAATGCAGGCTACTTGCAGAAAGAAGGGGACCAGGACAAAAGGGAGTAAGGGAGAGATCAACAAAGAAAGAGCCCACATGAAAATGTCATAATATAGCTGGGCCGTGGTGGCGCACGCCTTTAATCCCAGCACTTGGGAAGCAGAGGCAGGCAGATCTCTGTGAGTTCGAGGCCAGCCTGGTCTATAGAGTGAGTTCCAGGACAGTCAGGGCTACACAGAGAAACCTTGTCTTGGGGGGAAAGAAAGAAAATGCCATAATGTATCCTATTATTTGGATGCTGATGCCGAAATCAGCTGACACTTTGCAGGGAGCAGCTATAGCACGAAGGCAAGGCAGCGCAGGGAAGCTGTCCTCACGGTGTGAGCCTTTCAGTGTAAGCTGGACGATGAACATGAACAGAGAAGATCTTATGTGCGGCTGCACAGCTGATGCAGGTGTTCATGAGTACTGTGGGTAATGGGCACCAAGAGCATGAAGAATGCGAAGGAAACTGTGTTAATGAGACAAGGGACTGGGGGGTTGAACAAAAGTCCGACCTCCATTGTACTGAAAAATACCTTGACTACAAAAATTCTTACTGCAGAAGCATCTCCTTGATGGCCGAAGCCAGAGACCCTCACAAGTGTCTGTAGTGGGTAGCCCCCATTGAGACTCTGGCAACTGTCACGCCTATGAGGCAGGGCCAGGGGAGGCGCCTGGAGACCCGAGACCTGGACGGGCGGAGCGCTCTCTGTTCAGGGACCCTAGACGGTGGAGGTTGACCAAGCAGAGCTGCAGAGAACACCACTGGACTGTGACACACCTTCCCCAGACCCAACAACCTACTTTTCCCTTTTTTTAAGTTACCCACTAAATAAATCTTCCTTTTAACTACGTGGAGTGGCCATAATAATTTCACCAATAAGTGTCAAGCATCACTCCTCACTAAACAAACAAACAAACTGGCTTATGACGTTATTTTTCATAAAACATTCTTCCTTAGAAACCCATGAGCATACCAAGATATAGTTTTACCTATACAATTCCATAAAAAAATCATTTCTTTACCTTTACATAGCAACTTGTTTTTGTAAATGTTTTTTACTGTAGCATAACCCACAATGCTAATTTCAATATCCAAGACAGGCTTGTAATAATTGGTCAAAAGGTGCCTGCAGGTTCTAGGCCCTATGTAAGAGGGTGAAGCACCCCAGACACAGGGTGTCCTGACCTTCCCAGAGACACCAGGGACAACACCAATGATCCAAGATAACATGGGCTCCTGCCTGTGGTTTGTTGTGTCTGAATAGACATGAAGAATATGAAGATCCTATTTTTCTTGTTTGGTAATAGTACTTTTTTGATAAGTAAAATTAATGCAGGTATACCCGAGTTTTTCTTTTTAATGACTGAAAATAGTATATCTTATTTTTTATAAAAATATATCCAATGCTTTTGATAAGTGTCAAATTTCACCCACATCCTTTTTACAACATACCTCTTCATTTAGGTTGCTACTTTCCTGGATAGACTTGATCCACGCTAACATGTCGTCTCTGTCTTCAGCCTGGAACAGGCATTCACAGTCGGATGTGGTAAGTCGGAACACATTCCTCCTCTTGGTCTCACTGTACGAGATGTCAATCAGGCAAGCATTGACACTGATGGGCTGTTCTTCCTCTGATGGCGTTGTCTGCTCTCTTCTGTCTTTGTACAAGTAAAGTGAATGGCCCCGAAGTACAACATACATCTGTTTCCACGGCCTAATGCTGCCACCAACACGCTGGAAAACAGTAAGTGGTCTGTGAATGCACAATACAAGGCTAGACCTCTGTGACGGGCAGGACTAAGTCACGCCCTTCGGATGCATACTTGTGTACCTGGTGTAGCAGATGTCTCATTTACTTGAATACACATGAAGAGTGAGAAGAAAGGAAAAATGTCAGGTTAGCTCAGTGGGAAAGGAGCCTGCTGCCAAGCCTGACATGAGTTCTATCCAAGAGACTGACGGTATAAGAGAACCGACTCCCACACGCTGTCTGTCTTCTGACCTCCGCATGCTTGCCACGGCATAAAGACAATCACATGACAGACACAGAGATAGAGTTAAAAAGTGTAGCTGGGCATGATGACTCATGTTCCAGCATACAGGAGGCAAAGGCTCTGAGTGTGAGGACAGCCTAGTCTACTTAGCAAGTTCCAAGCTACACAGTGAGATCCTATCTAAATAAATAAGTAAATAATTTAAATGTAGTGCCTGTTCAAAACAGTAGAGTTGGCCCTGGCGGTATGGATGCCGGTAGCTGGCCCCACAGGCGTGAGAGCAGGAGAACTGGCCCCGCTGCTTGACGCCTGATGCACTGGGGAGCTAGCCAGGGCAGTTCTGAAGAGCTCACGCTGGGGGTAATGATGAGGGAAAGCTGGCCGGCTGACCAACCCAGCTACCACCCAGGCCCAGAACCAGGGCTATGAGTTGACCCACCCCAACATCCACCTCATCTGTGATCTGCTGGAGCACGTGATGGGGCCAGACCTGCAGATCCAGACCTGCAGGATCTCCATGCAACAGCAGATTATCCAAGAGGAGTCCCAGTGTCGATAGCATAGCAGAGGCCCGGAACCAGACTCTTGGCAGTGAACACTTACGTGCAAGTAAAGTTATGGACTAAAGGGTAAACTGTGTGACTCCCTGTGAAGTGTCACACTACAGCTTCCATGCTAAGATGTTTCGTTTTCTTTTCTTTTCTCTTAAGTTTTATTAGGGTAGGGGAGTTGCGAGGGTAGAGGGTGGATATGAAGGTATCAGGGAGATGAACAGGATCCGGATGCATGATGTGAAATCCACAAAGAATCAATAAAAAGGTTTAAAAAAAAAAAGTAGTACTTTTTAAAAAACATGTCACATATACACCAATTAGGAAATGTATCTGCACCAAATTTAGATGGGAAGACAAAAATGAACAACTAAACCCAATAAAATACGTGCTACAGAAATGCATTAAAAGTGGGCATTAACTGTTTGCTTAAAAAAAATAACAATCATATGAACACAAAAGTAGTAAAGAAATTTTCATAATTAAAAGAAAGAAATCCATTAATATTCCTTTTTTCCTTCTGGTGCTAGGGGATTGAATCCAGAATATTGTTCAAGTGCTCTACCACTGAGCTGTATCTCTGGCCAGAAAGCAACCAAAACCCAAAACCAATCAAAGGAAAAACAAAAAACAAGTAAATATCATCCAGAAGGAGTGTTCCCAAAACATGTACTGACGGGAAATGACATCACCAAAGTCATCAGCTGTGTGTGGTACAGCAGGAGTGTCCATATCCAAGTATGTCTGCAAATTTAAATTCTTTGGCAACACTAAAGTAATTCTTATGCAAAGATTTTACTGTGTTGGATTCTACTTACTGAAGCACATGTTGATACCATTCTACTCATTTACATAATTCAGTTTATAAAATAAAATGAAACAAAAATTAAAAAGGAAATTGAAAAGAACTAGGCTAAATATTTTTAATGACTAATAAGGAGAACTGTTATTTAGTGATAACCAATCCTTAGACCCTGATTTCCTGTCCACACTGGCACACTGTAAGGAACTCCACATGTAGTTGGTGTTCAACATGAGGAGCAGAAAACTACCCCCACTGACCAGCTTTTCCCTTCTTAGGATCGCCTGGGCACCTCACAACTGCACATATATTATGTCTGAGCTTTTCTTAGCAGGCCTCGGTTCTGATGTCACATGACGAAGAAAGTGCACTACCTTGCCCTTATCTGTGATGAGGGGTCGGAACTGGAGCCACCCTTCCTTGACAGCATCACTGAACACCTCGGAGGAAGAACCCTTTCTGGATCCAGAGTCTTCCGATGACTTCTGGCTGTCTGTGATCTACAGAATGGGCCAAGAGAACAGTAAAATGTCAGCTTTTCTTTTTGTAAGTATTTTTACACGGAAACTGTGTTGGCAAATGTCATATTTAATGTTCTAAGTAAAACACTGTGGAAAGTTCTGGGGTTAGAAGTCACACTTAAAAACAAACAAACAAACAAAAACAACAAAAAGATTAGAAGTATTTCTAAGGTGAACTGACTTCATTGTTTTTCAAAAGCCATCTACATAATAGTCTGACTTCCCTGGTCTCATGGAGTCACATTTTGGCAGAAAAAGATAGTGGGCTGGACACGGACGCATGCACACATGTGCGCACACACACAAACACATGAGGATGGACAGATGGGACGACAAACAAGAAGCCAGGTATACGGTCCACTCTGTAACTTCAGCACTCAATAGGCTGCAGGAGGAGATCTCATGGTGTACAAATAATGAATCTATGTCTAGACTACAGAGATTGGAACCAGCCTGGCGTACAAAGTGAGTTAGTTCTAGAGCTGGCCTATTCTACACAATGAGATCCTGCTTTAAAACAAAATAAAGTGAGCCATTTGTGATGTATGCTTCTGGAGAAGGAGCACAGTGACACTGGAGACTGAATAGCTGCAGACTGTGGGACCACAGCAATGCCTCTCACAGCGAAGGAGCCAGCCATACATAACTCATCCGAGAGATGAAAAGTTCAGGAAGAAACAGGAACACAGATTTATCATTTTAATCATTTACAGTCCATGAAAGTGCAAGAGCCAAGGAAAGGGTGTTCTGGTCCTTTGTCTGTGGTAGAAAGGGGAAGGAAAACCTGAAAGTGAGGAAGGAGATCACCCTGTTCCATGGAGCATGGTTTCTAAAGGGACAAGAAGCATGGAGAGACAAGGAGCTGGAGAGAACGGGACTGAGGCCGTGAGTGAAGATGAGGAGGAATGAAACACTCAGGCAACGGCTCAGAGACACAGTAGGCAGCTGACTTAGGAGAGGGAAACAGTGTGGCTTGAGCAAATGGGAGAACAGAAGTGGAATTGAGATGGAGAGAAGGGATAAGGCATCTCAGGATAGTCAAGAGCTATTCAAACCTAGAGCTGCTTACTAAATAACCATGTGGACGAAGATGTCAGGTAAGGCAGCGGCTTACAGGAGCTGCTGTCTGGGAGGAAGCCAAGGCCAGCAAACAGACTCTGGGAAGCCTCTGAATTAATCAACGAGGAAATCAGTGTACAGAAACGGGTTAAAACTAGCTGTAGGCATTCCAAAGTTTTAACTGCGGAAGACCTAGCAAAGGAGACACAGATGTACTCTTAGAAGTCAAAGGGAGAGATGATGAAGTCCGCAATGGAGGGACTTCACCACGGGGGCAGGAATTGTGTAACTATTCCTGAGAAGTTGCATTCAGTTAAAAACCCAGGTCACCAGCCTCTGTGAAGCCGAGTGTCACTGGCAACCTCGGCACACTTACCTACGATTCCCACGTGTGTGAACTGAGGAGGAGAGACTGGTACATGGCTCTCAAGAAGATTTAGTATAAAAGGTACAAAACAGGAGAGGCAGAGAGAGACATAGACTCCAGAAGTTTTCTGTTTACCAAAGATAGTAGCTGATGTCTGCATGACTGGAACACACACAGGAAGACTGCCTTTGCAGAAGAGGACAGGGAGGGAGAAAGCAATCGCTGGTGTGCACCACAGAAGTCTGTGTGCTGGCTGGCTGGCTTTGGGCAGGGCTGTGTTCCAAGCACAAAGACTTTAAGGAGAGAACTATGCAGCCACAGCCATTTCCCGGGGCGGGAAATAAGAATATTCCTGTCCCGTCATTCCGAAGTTTTCAGTGAAGTACAAGGAAAGGTAAAGGAGACAATACAGATGTGGCTACAAGCAGCAGCTATATTGTGAGTAGAGAAAAGAAAACACAGGACTGCTGGGCAGTTTGATTTGGGCCTTGAGTTGTTCATGAGAAAAATCAGCCCAATGTTTATAAGGCATTACATATTTGCATGAATAAATGTTCTTAATTTCTAAACATTTCCATCATCTTTCAAATGCAGTGGACATGGATTAAAAAGTTACACCATTTAAATACAAAATATCCAAAGGAGAAAGTACATACCTTTCTTTGCCAGGCTAAAATAAACTAAGGTAAATAAAACATTTATCATTTACTTGGTATCTTAAAAAATATTAAATACTGACCTTGATTCCCTTCAGGCTAGACACGTGCTTAAAGGACCTGTTGGGAAAGTATAAAAATATGTGTAATAAATACAAAAAACTTGATGAAAGAATTGACTACTACAACTAAATTTTCATTAACGAGTTGACATTTCATCCTTACCATGTGATCGATATGTTCATTGTTCAATGTGAGAACAGCTAAGTTATAAATATGTATTTTTTCAATTCATTGATAGCAGCTTTCTTAGCTTTGATTTGCCTGGTCAGCCATTTCTGCCTATTCTGTTCAAGTGAGCAACTTTAAAAAAAAATATTTCTTTGTATCAAAGGAAAAGCTACTTGGGCTAACCATTGAACTTTTTATCTATAGCTGGCAGGCAACTACAGCTCATCGGTCCTAGGCAGCCAGTGAAAACCCTGGGCTTCGATTGCAGCAGTCAGCCAGCTGTCAGGTGATGCCAGCCACACCTGTCCCTCCACCTGTAGGAGGCAGGAGGTCTTTGTGGTACAGATAAGCACTGGCGGAACCTGGAACTTGAAGAACACAGGGTTGTTCCTTCAAGACAAGGAATGCAAAACCTGCTTTCTGCCCAGAAGATTGAAGCAGATGTGCTTCTAGTCTGCTGACCTTTGCACTCTCTGTGAAGTCTGAGACTTTCTGGCACTGGACCCTCCCTCCTCTAGACCCTCGTAAACCTGTTTTTCTCAGTCAAGCTATAGAACCTACCCTTATGGAAGGTGTCCTATTGTACTTTAACAAAGAGTTTCAATGTATTCACCTCCCACCTTTCTTTAGCTTACTTTGTTTCTCAAAGAGATTTATGAATGCTTTGTTGTGCTCCCAGGATTGAGTTGATTATCAGCAGAATAGTTTTCACTCAATTGTGCTGTGCTTAAACATGCCTAAAATAAACTACTCAGAGTCAGACTCCAAAAGTCTGAACCAACAGTGGCTACTGAGTCATGCTGAACGAGACTTCTTGCCTATGGATCATCTGCCTGCAGGCTCAGGCGTCCAGAGACGCCCCTCTTCACCTACTCCTGTGCACATACTCATCCACCCACTCTCGGAGTGCTTTCCAGAAGGGGAGAGGCAAAGGCTGTCAATGCAAAGAGAAGAGATGACAGGCCTACATTAATTCTGCAAACTAATTAAAGATGTGACTAAATATATCATAGTTCTCTCAAAAACCACCTCAAACAAGAAGGTAACTAGAAACAGGTATACAAATGCCATCCTGACAAGTACCAGGAGACACTGAAACTGTTTACCCTTTCTTTCTGTCCTACTGGTTAAACTCCTGGAGAGGGCCTGTCTCACAATTTGTGCCCACCTCTGAGAACGAATGTGCTAACATTAACCCCGTATTTTGTGTATCTATAGTGTCCAGCTTTCAATAAAAAACAGCAGTGGTGGCGCACGCCTTTAATCCCAGCACTCAGGAGGCAGAGGCAGGCGGATCTCTGTGAGTTCGAGGCCAGCCTGGTCTACAGAGCGAGATCCAGGAAAGGCGCAAAGCTACACAGAGAAACCCTGTCTCAAAAAAAACAAAACAAAACAAAACAAAACAAAAAAAATAGCAGTGGTAATAATAAAGACAAAAGAACCCAGTTTCAAGATATGGAAGATTTAAAACCAGACACAGAAATGAGTTAGACACTGAAATTATCAGAGAATCGATGCAAAATATACTAACTACTCTCAAGACAAGGTACATGTACAAAGAAGAGCAGCTAAAAGCCAATAGAGAGGACACAATAAGCGGCAAAATTCAAATCCCACCGCAGTTCACTGTCTCTGAGATCAAAGCCACCCCTCTGCCCCCATTCACTCATGGGACACAAGGTGGAGCTGTGACAAACTCACCGGCCACCACCCAGCCCCAGTGAGGGGAGACATTTTCTTCCTGAGTGTGGCCACTGGCAAGGTGTTCATGCTGGGTGAATAACTCCACACGTGCTCACACAAGCTGCCCTAACTGAACTCAGTGAGACACAGGGACACAGACGGGAAGAATAGTGGGGTCTGTTCTTAGAGAGGGAAGGAACCAGAGAAGGCAATGGGGCATTAATACTGTCTAAGACATCGTACATGGAGCAAGTAAACGAGGAAACACACAGTGCTGCCATTTTAAAGAAAGCTGTGCACAGCCTGTGTTGGGAAGGAGCCTGGAGTGTGGCAGACATGTTTTAGTGAAAAGCTCAAACAGCTCACATATCCAACCTGGTATCGTTAGGACAATTCCTACTGAGCTGGAACACTGTACCCTGGCCGTATCTCACAGGAACCACTCTTAAGTGACTAGTCCTAGAAGAACTAATTGAATTAGAATATAAATGACAATCTGATGAAAGTATAAGAGGGTATTAAACAAAATGACATAAGAATTGGTCACTGATAAAAGGTTCAATGCTATAAAAGCTGTCAACATTTCCTAAACTAATCTATGAACCAGACAGTGTGTTAATGAAAATATCACATGAAAAAGAACTAGAAAATCATATTGGAAGGTTCAAGTAATAAAATAAAAATAACCAGCAGAATTTTGAAAGAACACATCATAATGATGAGTAATAGCCCTACCTCATTATAAAGACATTATAAAACCACTATAAATAGCTACAAGTCTGGGGGAGGAAAAGCATCTTAAATCTATAACATATAAAAGTATATTGCTATATATCAATAAAAATATAACTTCTAAAATCAAATGGATGTTACTTTGATACTATTTGATTTGCACTTCTAATGTCAAAGTTAAAAACGAGACAGCCTTAAAAGCTAAACTCACAATGAATACCATTCATATGAAAACATTTAAAATAATACATCTGAAACTTACAATTTTGCATCTTCTCTATAATCATCCAGCCCTTCATCATAGGATTTTGATCTTTCTGTCTTTGAGTTGTGCTGGCCATCCAAGCTGGGAGGTCCAACAGATTCTGCAATTAAAACCCAGCATTCAGACTTTTCAAGTGGTTTTCCAGATTCTTGGACTGGTCAAAAGATCAGTTTGCCATGCATTGTGAGGTTCGGTGTGCAGAATCACTTGAAGCATACCTTGGTCATGGGAGAGCTGACGTCGAATCAAAGGAGCGGAAGTTGCGAGGCTGGGAGGAACTGTTGCTATGGAGAGGACCTGGGAGGTAGAGGCCGAGATGACAGCGGATGCAGGGATGTGGGCGATGTCGTGATCAATGCTAGGACTAGTTGGTTCATCTGTAAAGAAGGAAAACAATTACTGCAACCCTAAAAACTTCACAGTCGACTGTTGTTACTTAAAGGGCCAATAAAGGTTTTACAGCCACCAAAGCACCAGTAAATGACACAGTTGTCTATTAAAATTCACCTTACACAGCCACTGCTCTAGTGACGCCAATAACTCTGAAAAGATGGGAAAAAATACTCATTTTTCTTAACTATGTGTAAATGAAAACAAGCATATCCAAATGTGTAGGTATATCTATAACCCAAATGGGCCAAAGCAAATAATCAGACATTATATGAAAAGTTACTTTGCAAGTCCGTCCATCCACCCCTGACACAAGTCTTTCATTTTTGTGAGTGTGATAAGGCAGCCCAGCTTGTAACAGCCAGAAGTGGTGCACTACCAGGACATTCTGATCTATTTGGCACTTTTATGTAAATCACAAGAAGGCCCCTTCTTTCCCCGACAGGGGTCAGTCATGGTTTTCCCATTAGCTTTGTGCAGATGGACCTGTAGAAACGGAAATTCTGTGCTGAGTTTTCACCATCTCCAAGTCTGTCACCATCTGTCAAACAAATTTGTATGCATGCATGACAGCTAACATTAATGGTGCTTAGCATGTGCTAGTACATGTAAATGGTTTACATATCCTACTTCCTGTAAAACAAATGAAACCCCAAAACATAGGACTTTATAGACTAAGACAGCAGAATTCAATGACGTCATCTAAACCAAGCCTCACACTAGTCCTGCTTGGCACCTGTCTTCCGTTAGTGAGCAAGAACTTCATTCTAAATTCTTACTCTTGTAAAAACATCCATGATTTAAATTCTAATATTTTAGACCAAATATAATTTAATAAGAGGCCAGAACTATAAAGCATACGATTAGATGTCCCATAATGGAATCCTTTACAATGAAACTATAATGATATAAAACAGAATTTTGATTACTTGGTTCAGAAAGTCAAACACTAATTCTGTGCAAATTCTAACAATCTATCATTTTAATAAGTATTTTAGCAAAAAGAACTAATGTTTAAAAAATTGTAACATTTCTATTTTATGACTAAAAGCAATAACGCCTTTAAATAAATACAAAGAGTCAATAAAACAAAAAGTTAATTCTCTGCAAAGATAAACAAGATTGACAAACCCTTAGTCACTCTAAAAGAAAACAAGAGAAAGCCCAATTAAGAGATGACAACGCCGAGCCGGGCAGTGGTGGCGCACGCCTTTAATCCCAGCACTCGGGAGGCAGGGGCAGGTGGATCTCTGTGAGTTCGAGGCCAGCCTGGGCTACCAAGTAAGTGAGTCCCAGGAAAGGCGCAAAGCTACACAGAGAAACCCTGTCTCGAAAAACCAAAAAGATGACAACGCCATCACAATAGGAAATAGGTTTAAATTTTTGTTTGCAGATGGCATGATCATTGTGATGATTAATATTCCACTGTCAACTTGATTAGACTTGGAATCATCACGGAAACGCACTCTCTGGGTTTGTCTGTGGTGGCATTTCCAGAAGGATGTAACTGAAGAGGGGAAACCCAGCTGACGTGGGCAGCACAGCCGAGGGGGGATCTCGGTCTGAATAAAGAAGACACCTGAGCACCAGCTTCCCCTCTCTGGAAAAACATATCAACACCCAGAATAAATCACACCCTTTCTCTATACAACAGCCAGGTCAAATGGATGGCAGACTTAGAGGTAAGACCTGCACATCCAAAACTACAAGGATTTGTTTCTTTCAATAAGATGTCAAAAGAGTAGGTAACAAATGCAAAAACAGACAAGTGGGATTATATGAAAACCAAGGGAAATAACCGAGTCAAGAGAACATAGAAAATGATAGAAAATGTTTACAAACTATACATCTGACAAGGGCTCAAAATGTCCAGGACATTTAAGGACTCCATAGCTGCCATCATTCCCAAAATAAACTGATTTTAGAATGAGCAAAAGAGCAGAGTAGAAGCTCACAAACACACATCAGCAGGAAACACACCACAACTGCTCTGCGCTATCACCTCACTCCAGCCATTAGACCCAGAAGACTCAGGTACCAAGTGTTGGCAATGGTGTGCAAGGTAATCCTCACATGCTGTTAACAGTATGAAGGTTCTTCAGAGTCAAAAGCAGCAATCCCACCACTGGGTATATATCCAAGAGAAGCGACATCTGTATGTTGGAGAGGCATCCGATTCCTCAGGTATGCCCCAGAACTATTCACAAGACTCAACATGGAATCAACTGAAGAAGTGCCCATGCTTGGGATCATGACACAAATAAAATTTGGAATATATATACAACCGAATACTATGAAATGATTTTTTTTAAAGGATCATTTGCAATGTAAGCAAACCTGGGGGTGGGTGGATGTGGGGGCATTTTGCTAAGTGAAGTCAGGAGGGGAAAGTCAACCATCCATATGATTTCACATGCATGTGGTTCCCAGAGGCTAGAGAAGAGGCACCAAGTTTGAGCTACACAGGAGGAATAAATTCTGGAATTTTACAGCACCACTGGGAAAGCACTGACAACAAATTATGTTCTCAAAACAGAAGGGGGTTTTGAATGCATATACCATAAAGAAATAATAAATGTAGAAGGAGGTGGAAATGCTAATCACCTCATCTGGTTATTGTACAATGTAGATGATCAAATATCACCTTATATCCCATAAGCATTTACAACTGTCAATGAAACAAGGGAGCCAAGCATCATGGCACATGTAGTGTCCAATCCCAGAACTTGGGAGACAGGCTCTCTGTGATTCGGAGGCCAGCCTGGTGTGCATAGTGAGTTCTAGGAGAGCCAGGGTTATCTACTGAGACCCTGTCTTGAAGAGGGGGGAGCAGAGAGGAGGGGGGCAGACAGAGACAGAGATAGGGGAGTGGGGAGGGAGGGAGGGAGGAAGGGAATGAAATGAAATCAGGACTAGAGAGATGGTTCGTGGTTAAGAGTATTGGATGCTCTTCTGGAGGAACCAGTTTCTATTCCCAGTGCCCCATGGCAGGTCACAGCCATTTGTAACCAGGTCCAGGGGATCTGATGCCCTTCTCTGGCTTCTGCAGGCACTGCACACATGTGCTACACAGACATACATGCGGGCAAAAAATCCATACACATAATAAATGTTTTTTTAAATGAGATTGTGAAGAATCTGATGTTTTTCTACACCCTAGGCAAATTTACCTCTCTTCTTAGTGCTGTGGGATGGTCTGTATGTCAAATTGCTCTGATTGGTCAATAAATAAAACACTAATTGGCCAGTGGCTAGGCAGGAAGTATAGGCAGGACTAACAGAGAGGAGAAAAGAAAGAACGGGAAGGCGGGGGTGGGGGGAGTCACTGCCAGCTCCCGCCATGACCAGCAGCATGTGAAGATGCTGGTAAGCCACAAGCCATGTGGCAAGGTATAGATTTATAAAAATGGATTAATTTAAGATATAAGTACAGTTAGCAAGAAGCCTGCCACGGCCATACAGTTTGTAAGCAATATAAGTCTCGTGTTTACTTGGTTGGGTCTGAGCGGCTGTGGGACTGGCGGGTGACAGAGATTTGTCCTGACTGTGGGCCAGGCAGGAAAACTCTAGCTACATCTCAGTACCCGTTACAGCAGGATGGGGTGGGGTGGGCCTTCAACCTTCTAAAACAAACTCAGCTGTGACACAGCCATTTAAAAAGCTATTCTAACACAGCAAATACCATGTCTTTTATTTAAATCTACAGAGGGGAGTAAGAAGAGATATAATTCTCACTTCTCATTTTTACTGAGACAGGTTTGTGTTGCCCTTGGCTTCTTGGTTCAATCAGCCATCCTGCCCTCTAAGTACCTGCTGCTACAGCCTACTCAGTCTTCATTCTACAAATGGTTAATCATTTTGGATTTTCTATTTGCCTATAAAGGAATCTGAAGATGTCCTCAAAACTTATGTAGCCTTGTAAAGTATATGTAGTGTGTAACAGATTTGCAAACTACTGCTAATAACTAATATTCTTGATTTGATAAAGAAATGTTGATTTTTTTCTACATTGGTTGTAGTACAGGGTTAACGATACATGTTAAATGTGTAATACAATGTAAGGAGAGTTCTCTTCCTGTGAAACAGTGGTTCTCAACCTTCCTCATGCTACGACCCTTTAATACCGTTCCCAATGTAGTGCGAACCCCTAACCATAAAATGATTTTTGTTGCTACTTCATAACTAATTTTGCTACTGTTATGAATGTAAATACATCTGACAGGGGACCCCTGGGAGAGGGTCGTTTGACCCCCAAAGCAGTCATGATGCACAGGTTGAAAACCACTGCTGTCAGACATTAGTTCTGTCTGATAGACAGCTAAACCAGTGGACTGGCTCTACACTGACATTTTGGGGAAAAGACAAGGCACTTGGTATTTGAGGGCACTAATCTATAATGTTTTCAAGTAACAAAAAGCATTATTAAAATAAGAGGACCTCTGGGTTTGATGGCACAAAAGCAGCCTTAATTTTTTCCTTGTTACTTAACATTTGAATGAAGTAGCACAAAACATAGCTCAACATACACCAAAATGTGGCTTATAGTCCACTAACCCCATAGACAATCTAAACAAAGGAATGGACTAGCAGAGATTTTTGAGATATCATACTAAACCTAGGAAGTTCATAGCATCTAGTACTGTATTAAGGACTTGAAGAGTGCTATCGTAAAAAGACAAAAGCTTGTTTTCCCAAGTAAGCTAACACTTGTCAGTTTCTTTGGCTGCTCAATTGTTTCTCAGTAACACAACCTAATCTGTGTTCTTGGAAAGCCCTTTAAGAACATTGCATACATTCTCTTCTCTCTACTTGGATCTTGCTATCTATCCTACTATCCCTAGAATATGTAATTATATAACCAATCAGTAATGAAAAACACACAGGATAACATTTAAAGCTGGGCACTAAGGACTGAGGTTTTATGAATTCAAAAAGAACACAGAAGCTCTGCAACTTCTCCTTAACACAACGAGGTCTTTAGAATTGAAAGTTTCAATAAAAGATTTTTAATCAAAAAGTCAAATGCACCACAAGGAAAAGGGTAAATACTTTAAGTAAAAAGAAAGCTTATTTTCTAAAAAAATAGATGAATACTAAAATTATATTCCTTTCAGTGTCTTTACTTCAAGCAGCAGTAAATAGTATAAAAGCTGGAATGTGCTGTAAAAAACTCAGGAGATGCCGAGCTGCCCCCCTCAGGCTTGGGAAAGTCTGGGAGGCTGATCATGTGATGGACAGTTTCCACAGGAGGAAAACAGTCAAAGAACCGCAGGCATCTCCGCCTCTGCTCCTGGTGTAGTGTAACCAGTGCCACAGTGACCACAGGCTATCTGTGAAGGAGGTAAGCGGGTTTTAAGTGCAGTTTTGCTGTGTAACTTCAGGAAGTATCTAAAACAGATGTGCTTATTTGTAGGAATTATGAGAAAGGTTTTATTAAGTACTCAAAATCAATGAAGGGAGTTAGTGAGCACTTTTGTTCTTTTTAAAAAAGACTGATGTTTTGTTTTGCTTCTTGAGACAGTGTTTCTCTGTGTAACTCTGGCTGTCCTAGAACTCACTCTGTAGACCAGGCTAGCCTTGAACTCAGAGATCCACCTGCCTCTGCATCCTGAGTGTTGGGATTAAAGGTGTGCACCACCACCACCCAGCTTGATTTTTGTTTTGTATGTGCATCCATGTGAGTCTACATCACACATGTACAGATACCATGGAGGACACTTGGTGTGGGCGAACTGGGAATTCAACTCAGATCCTCTGGAAGACCAGGAAGCACTGTCAACTGCTGGGCCATCACCCTAGCCCTGAGCATTTCATTCTTAATGAATATGGTCTGTTTTCATTATCTACTTATATACAGAATAGATAACGGTTCTAGATTTCAGTTAATGGCTGCTTTTTAATAAAATAGTTGATTTTCATTTTATCTCTGCACTTTATAGGATTAGAAAGATTAAGTATTAACAGATAATAGCCAGCACTTCAAAAAAAAAAAACCTATTCTATGTCATCTTATTCTAACATTCTCATTATGAAGAAAGAAAATATAATGCTGTCATTCTGGTGAGATCCTAGTGGACTGTAAAATGTGGCTTCAGGTTGTAGGACTTTAAAACACACATACACACACACACACACACTCACACCATTAGTTCTCAGTTACCTATGTAGATGAGGTATTAAATTCTATGTACAACAGGAACTATTCAGTAGGCTTGGCAGTAAGGACACAAACATGCAGGTGGGTATAATTTTGGCTGAAACACTCCTCACTATGAAAGTATCCTATTTATAAAAATTTGACACTATGCAGACTGTTCCTTTCAGGATGACTTGGATGCTGCCACCTGCCAGTTCAATTGTTTCTCTAGAAAGGAAAAAGTAAGAAACTGACAAACATTACATCACAAAGCTACGGAGAGTCTTTCACAACTTGTAAGAGGAGGCACTGGTGGCAAAGCAAGGCCTGTGTACACACAGATGCATGGTCCTGTTGTGGATGTCCTATATGCTGTGAAATGTGTTGCTCTGATTGATTGATAAATAAAACGCTGACTGGCCAGTAGTCAGGCAGGAAGTATAGTGTAGGTGGGATAAGAGAGAGGAGAATTCTGGGAAGTGGAAGGCTTGAGTCAGGAGACATTGCCAGCTGCCGCCATGAGAAGCAAGATGTAAAGGCAGAGCTGGGAAAAGGTACCAAGCCATGTGGCTAAACATAAATAAGAATTATGAGTTAAATTAACTGTAAGATCTAGCTAGCAAGAAGCCTGAGCCATTAGGCCAAACAGTTTTAATTAATATAAGCATCTGTGTGTTTACTTGGGTCTGAGCAGCTGCGGGCCCGGGTGGGATTGGAAAAAATTCCAGCTACATGGTCCCTCTTTACAATGTGCTCCATAGAGAACAGTGCCCTTGGAGTGTTTCTGACACTGAATCAAGCTAACCTAGAGCCCTCATTTCTAAGTGCCTTTAGGGAAGTAGTTAGTTCTCTATACTCTAGACTTCTTCTTTATAAAAATGAAGACATTATTAAGTATATCTATCATAACTATGCTTGTAGATTATGTCTTAGGACTGCATAGTAATTATGACATAATTCCTTTCCTTCCTTTCTCTTCCCTCCATTTTTCTATACATTTAGTCATCACTGCAAAGTATCATTCAGCTACTACTTCAACAACTATTTCCTGCATGAGTGCCTCTTTCCTCCAGGCGGTGTTCTAGGCATAGGGAATGATGACATGAACTACAGATTTAACATTCCAGCACTCTCACCATGTACGCTCTACTTTGACAGAGAGATGTGCAATCCAAAGTACAAACGTGGGTCTGCCTGGAGCACATCTGTGGTGGACACATTTGATAAGCAGCTCTTTTAGATGCAATGCAGGAAAGCCTGAGCAGGCGGTGAAATACGGCATGAAAACCACTAAGTAAACAACACTTAAAAGGCTTTGAAAGCACAGTTTAAGACATCTATGTCTATGGAATGTAAGTCCGACCTATCTGAACACGTTTTTACATAGTTGGCGCTGTGCAGTGCCTCTGAATGAGCTCACCTATGAACGGGATGGAAGCCAGGGAATCACCGGGCGGACTGGTGCTTGACGCCTTCCTCTCCTCCATCCTTTTTATATGGACCTCTCTGCGAGCATCATTTGGCAGCCAGCAGGTGGTGTCTGACCCGGTTTCCTGGTCGTTCACTGCCAAGATGTAAGACTGATGTCTTAAAGGCTGTGGCGTCTGGCGACCAGATGGAGGTTTTTCTCTTAGGATGACAGATTCTTTATTATCTGGCACATCTGGCTGCTGAATTTCAGCCTCCTGTAAATTTAAATCTCCATTCCTTGGACTGGCAGGTAATTCTAAGTCTGAGGTTCCCAAGTTCTCACTGAGCTGAGGCCCGGTCTTAGCAGAAGTTTCGGGTAAACATGGGGACATCTCGGTCCCCAGCTGGTGATCGAGGGTTCTTTCCGGTCTAAACCACGTCTGCTGACTCAGTGGACCATGCTGATGTAGATGATTGACTGGCCTTTGGTCTTTTGTGGAAACCAGTGAGTGCTGGCTGAAGGATGGTTTTGAGACAGGAGTAGAAGGCGCTTTCAGAGAATTACTTCGGACTTTCACAAGTGGGGACCTGTCCTGGGAAACACCCCTTGGCAGTGACACGCCACTGGTAGTTGTAAAGTTTCTGTTGGGATGTGGCTGTCTCAGGTCTGGTGGGACTTTCTTAAACTGTGAGACGGGTCCTCTACCACTCAGTCGCCTGCTGTCAGAATTAACAACAGGGGCCACAGTCAAACTTGAACCTCGGAAAGGCCTGTGAATTTCTTGCTGCCTGGGTCTCTCATAAATGCCTCGTCTATCATCTTGCTCCGTGAAGCCACTCCACTTGTACGTCTGTTTTCGTTCCCCATTTGAGTCGGGCACTGGACCTTCAGAACTGGCTCCCGCTGTGGTCTCACCCTGTCCCTCGATGTAATCCCACGAACGAGTTCTGTGATTACTAAAACTGACAGGCGGGGAGGTCAGCGCTCCTTGAGAGGCGCTTCTTGGGCAATACTTCATCAGCACAGAATCTTCCAGTCTTTCCTGAGATACGCTGCGCTGCCGGATCTGAACCGACTGGGGCGCCCGATCGTGAGAGGTGCTGCGACGCCGTACCTGCAGGGCAGTGCGGGTGGGCACCACCTGGTGATAGTCTGCTGCACTCTGAGATGCGGCTCGTAAGCTGTCCAGCCTCTCTTGAATTGTCCGACAACCTATGTGCAATCTCCTATTATCAATGTATTCTTTATAAGTCTTATAATTTTTCCAGTCTATGTGCTGGTGGGAGTTTGGGGAATAGTGATTGACAGGCACAGACGGAGAATCCACAGCCTGAGGCCTACTACTTGAGACGCCTTCCGAATGGCCACTGTAATTTCCAGATTTAAGTAAAATTCCAGAAGGTTCCAACACTCTGGAGCCTGGGGTCTGATGACTCAGATGGGCAGTGGGGACTGATGACGGCGACGTGGTTCTGGACGCTGCTTTTGAAGAGGTCTGCTCATTCACACCATACCTTACTTCTTCAGTTCTGTGCGAAGGACCTGAATGGTTGTTTCTATTGGACAGCAAGTCTACGACCTTCTCAGAAGGCACAATGACAGTCCTCACACTTTCATTGCAAACACACACTGCTGTGTTGGACTTGGCAACATCTGTTGGTGATGGAGGCACTTGTATTTCCATCCTGTAGGCCCGGCCAGGCTGTGTCAGGACCGGTGTACTGGTTTGCTGTTTGTTCGGTAGCGGGTCTGGAGGAGCTGTGTCCGCTGGCTGTGCCGCGGCTGGAGGAGTGGACTGCAGCCAGGGGTAGCAAACTGGCGGAGGCTCGGGGATGTTACGGGCATTGCCGCTATAAGCCTCATTGCCTTTCAGGTAGGCATCTTGAGAATACGCCTGCACGAAATCAGAGAGAGGTGTCACCAACAACTGTCAAGTCTGCAGTTCACTAGGTGACTAAATAAGCCCTACCTTAATCCCGAATGATGCTTATTATGGCATGCATGCAAAGCTCAGCACAGGGTACATTCTCAAGAATTATTCTTAGAGAAACTGAATAAACTGTAGAACGTGCCATACACACAAACTGCAATCATTAATTTTCCCAGAAGGTTCATGAGACATATAATATTGCTCCTAACCAACCAGACATAGCATGCTATTTCTAAAATCTCTCCATTTAAGCTTTAAGATCTTTTAGCAATCAACAGGTTAAATGACTATCTAATAAATCCCAGCAAAAAAAGGATTCTTAATGTTTACAAGGGAAGAAAGTCAAAATATTAACATGTTATTTAAGGCAGTAATACTATAACAAGCAAAACATTTACTGAAATGGCTTGTCAATTAACTAAAGAATTAAAAATCTTGAAAAATTAAGCCCCTAAATAGCCATGCTAATTATTTTCATATTTGAAGTCAATGAATGTGCATGTTTAAGAAATTAAGTAGCACATACTAAAAGCAAAAAAATATAAAAAAGATAATTCATCTTTCTGAATATAAACTTATTTTAAGCTAAGCGAACATTACTTTATAAATAGGTCTCTTTTACTTAAGACAATTCAATTACCAACAAGCATGCATGCAGCTTTTTAAAAAGATTTATAAAATTATCTAACAATGCTTTTTGAAAAATTAAGAACTGAAATTAATTAGAAAGATTCCACACCAACAGAGCTCATGGATGAGACACAGGACTATGCTCAGCTCCAAGGCAGTTAGGTGTGGTGACTATCACCCCTGATCCAATGCGCTTAACTCCTGTCTAGGAGCACATCCTATCTCCACACTACACAGCCCATAAAGCTTAAGTGCAGCTACCAAATAACAGCAAAGGATTAGGGAGAGGGAGAGGGTGAGATGCTTAAAAAATACAGATGCAGAGAAATATGCTTTAACACTAGTTATAGAGGGCATAACCAAAAACATAGAGGAGGAAGGAAAACCATTTATCACATACACTCTCTGCAAATTAGTATGATTAAGCAAACTTACAATTTTTAATAGATCGGCTTGTTACAAATCTCTATGAAACACAACTTAAAAAACAAGGAAATGGCTACTGTGCATCTCTTACCAGTGCTGTGGCATCCTTTGTAAATTGTAGCTAGCAGAAAATAGGAAACAGTAGAAGCTGCTTACTGATATCAAGACAGAAGCATGTTGTCATATTGACGCTGGAAACAGCAAGCTAAAAATACATCTACACTGATTTCTCTGGAAGGTACCAAGAGAGGTAAAGGGCAGTGGAGCATAAGAATAACCTCAGTATCCACCTGAGCATCTTATTCTCGAGCTCTTATCTGTTCTTACTGGATTTGTCGCCTACTCTTGGAAGCAGAACACATCTGGTGGCATGTATCCCTGACAGATATGTCCTCCAGTATGCACTGCTATCTGGTAACGTGCCACAAAAGCTTCCCTTCAACGTGGGCAGCATCGCTGCCTCTCTTCTCCCCTGAGCGCCTCGTCTCTGCTTCCAGAAAACTAAATGAATACTCTATTATGCATTTTAAACAGTGCAACCTCCTCCTTCCCTGGGAGATCAGAGCACAACCACAAGCTGTCAGCTGACTACAGAAGACCTCACTGTCTGACTGCAGGAAACAACTGCTTGGTTTAAATAGATTTTTTCACTCAAAAATTAAGATCTTTCAACACAATGTCTTTTATAGTGTTTTACTCATTTATGAAATAACTATCAACTAGACATAAAAATATCACTTCCAGAGAAAAACTTGAGAGATAATGAGTATTACAGATCACAGTCTGGAATGGAGTGAGAAATCAAAGCTAAAACTATAAACACACATGTACACACCATAATATTTTTATAGCATAAACACTGTTAATCTGAACATGAAGTGTGCATCTTGGATATATACCTAGACATAAGCCTAGTTTTTCATGCTGATTATGTTCATCTCAGGGCTTTTCTGTCACACACACACACACACACACACACATACACACACACACACACACACACACACACACACACACACACACACACACACACTGGTCTAAGCACTGTGGACTGTCTTGCAGTATTTCCTGTGGTGGGTTTGTGTAATTTTATGTGCTGCCTGGAAAGGAGGGAAGGTCCCTACAGCCAGCAATGTCAGGGAAGCTGGTGAGCTTTGGCAAACCTCTATGGCACTAGAACACATTGTACTTGAAGAAAGCATACACATATTTACTCCCCATAGGTTTTATCCAAGCTTGGAAAGGCCATTCTGCAATAATTTAAAGGTAACTCATTTATTCAAATTTGAGGAACATTATCTATAAAATACTTTAAATTTTTGTATTCTTCAGATATAAATACAATTTCTATACAAAAATTCTAGACACTAAATTTGGGAACAAATGGTCTCCCCAGTTTCCCCATGGAGAAACCAACAGTATTCCTAAGGTCACTGTACAATAGAATAACTCAGGGCTGTAGATAGCAATCCCAGGAAGCATAAATACATGGCACAAACTAGTCCCAAGGAATACTGGGGAAGCAAGTTAGGAATAGGCAGTTCACAACTGCAAAATGTTTTTCTCCCATGACATCTGAAGAATGCTTTGGGCTCCACAAAGAAGTATTCATAAGACAGGTCATTTGGATGGGATCAGAATATACACTTTTTTTTTGAGGCAAATGAACCCTGAGTATAAAGATATGATTTTACATTCTGGGAGAGAATTGATAATTCTAACTTTCTCAGATCTGTAACTGTGTTGTACTCCCTCTGGTGTGTTTGGTTACACAGCACCAAATCTTCCAATGAATAATCATGGTCTGACATATCAATGTTTTAAGTACCCATCAGGGAACCTTTAAATTATCAGTGGGCAGCAATTAAATGGCACAAAATACTCCTTAAGCAAAACAAAGCAATTATGTTCTTATATAATGGTATCAATTTATATTCTTTTATGATGATATTAAGTCATACTGTATGAAAAAATTATTTGAAATTATATGATCACTGCTATCAATATCATTAAGAATTGTTTATTTAGCTACTCTTAATTTTGTTTTTCTTTTTAAATCCAAATGGATTCTTCAAAATTAAAAACAAATTTAAACTCAATGTAAGTACTTATGTATGGCCTCAAGGTCCCTTGTGAAATAGTTCAGCCCCAGGATTTATACAAAAACACAGTATATTTCTATGTAAGGTTAAAACAAAAACAAAACCTTTGGTTCTCTTTGCATATTTATAAGAGCTCCAAAAATGATGCTTGTGGGTCTGAATGAAAATGGCCCCATAGGCCCATTGGGAGAGGCATTATTGGGAGGTGTGGCCTGCTGGAGGAAACGTCACTGGGGTGGACTTCGAAGTTTCAAAAACTTGAGTCAGGCCCAGTGTCACTCTCTTGTTCCTGCTGCCTGTGGATCCAGATGTAGAACTCTCAGCTACTCTCCAGTACCATGTCTGCCTGTGTGCTGCCATGCTCACACATGATAATGATGGACTAAACCTCGGAACTGTAAGCCAGCCCCAAGTAAATACTTTTCTTTATGAGAGCAGTCATGGTTGTGGTGTCTCATCACAGCAATAGAAATACTAAGACAATGCTTGTCTATAATCCCATAAAAGTATGCTTCAGAAAAGAAGTAGCTATATCCTGCTGCCCTTCATAGAACAATGCATATTGTGATTAATTCTATGTTATACATTCACCCTTTTGATTTCTTAATGATTTGAAATGAGTTATAAGGTTGAATTATAAAGATGGAATTTTCTTTCATCATTAAGGGTACATGCTTTTAAATTCATGATTGAAGTAATTTTAAAAATATATTTTAAGAGTAAATTTTAGATTTCACCACACTCTTTGTTGCTGAGCCTAGACCTGTATGCCCATGCCACCCTATATTTGGAATGCTTTGCACCTTCTTTTTATTGTATACGTGCTGTGAAGAATTATACAGCAGAATGACCTAGCTTTCCTCTGATGATTTTTGTTTGGCTGGTTGGTTTTTGTTTGGATTTTTGTGTTTGTTTGACACACGGTTTCTCTGTGTAACATCCTTGGCTGTCCTGGAACCCACCGAGATCTGCTATCTCTACCTGAGGAGTGCTGGTATTACAGGCATGCACCACCATGCCCAGCCTTCTCTGATCTTATTAGAAAGTTGTTCTCATGGTTGCATGAAGTCCTTTGCTATCCTTCATCTATCACACGCAGACAGTGACAGAAATCTGCATTCAATTCCAAACTTAGAAATTTAGGACAATGCCAGCCACACTGTTCCCCCAGTAGCTGCTGCTGGTGAGGAAAAGTAACTAAAGCTCCAGACAACTCAACTTTAGAGTCGTCTATCTTTAAGTCTTCAGACTGCAGGTTTACTGAATTCACAGAGCACCCTGCAGCACTGGAGTCGAGGGAGCATTAGAGAAGATCCCCCACTTCTAGTCCCTGTGGTGATATTTTATTTGTACTGAAATGCGATTTTAATTTTATGTTAATAAATAAAGTTGCCCTGGGGTCAGAGCTATTAGAGCCATAGCAAGAGCATGGTGGTTAGAAGAGCTAGGTAGATTTCTGTGTGTTCAGGGATACAGCCAGTATTGGAGACATACGCCTTTAAGACCTGGAGGGCGGTACTTACAGGCAGTGATGAGGCAGTCATGTGGTTGGGTTTACAACCAATGAGAAGGCAGAACAGAAAGATTATTTAAACAGAGACACAGGAAGTACCTCTCTCTCTCGGGGAAGCTAGGAGCACTGTAGGAGGTAAGATTTTATCTCTGAGCTCTGACCTCTCGGCTTTCTCTTTTACATTGGCTCTGTGTTTCTTATTTTAAAAAAGACGATTAGTTACATCTACAAGTCCCTGAGCATCATTCTCACTCATGGATAACGTTCTGCCCCTGCGCTGTACCTACACCTTTCTGGTTGAGTCTCCCCAGCCCCTATCACATACTTAGGAAGAACGTTCTGTGATCAATAGTGAGTCATTCCTAATAAAGCCAGCATGCCTTGAGGACACTTGGAGTTGATTTCCATGAATTTCAGCTAATTCATATTTTATATGTCAGCAAATAAGATGAACCATTAGGGTGTCCTTACTGACTTTTTTGATTAAAAAAAAAACCACCACCACCACCACCAACAACAAAAAACCCCAACTGTTTAGGAGCTTTTAGGCTACATTCAAACTATATTCCCTATTTTGTTGAATTTAGCTGTAAGTAAAAAAACAAGTCACCAGGAAGATTGTCACCACTGAATGCCAGTCGCATGCATGTAAATGGAGTGTCACCGACCTGCCGACTCCACTGAAAACATCACTTTGAGTGAAATTTGTATTTTTTTCCCTTTTACCTTAAGTAATATTTACACTTGGTTGTTAAATATTCCATTAAACATACTTCTTTCTAACAATCAGGAAAATGTTTTAGACTAAATGATCATGTCTGTACCCACGCTGTTTCATTTCCTCAAGCGTATTCCCTACTAAGCTCTAGGGTCCATTCACAACGAACACTTCTAAAGTAATGAGTCAGCACTATTAACAAAGCGGCAGGGTTAACTTCAAACAGTAACAGATATGAGAAAATTCGGCATCTACTTTCTTAAAACTTCTATTCACATATTAAAAAACAAGAATTCTAATTCCTACGGCTATGCATATCTACTCCGGCCTTAGGGTCAAAGGGCAGCAATGTAACTTAGCTTAACTGTTCAGGAATTCCATCCTAAACGGTAACATTAACAGTCTACTGTGAAATTAGAGGTTGGGGAATTAGCTAAATGGTAGAGAGCTTGCCTAGGAAGCCCAAGGTCCTGGGTTCAGCCCTTAGCTCCAGAGGAGTTCATGGTGGAATTATAAAACAGTCCCGTATCACTAATTCCAAATGATAGACAACAGTCTCTATTATAAAATGTACAGAAATCCAAATTCTGCTAAGCAGATCAGGAGGTTGTTTTGTTCTGAAATCTTTTTTTTAATGCAATTCACCTTCCTTTCAAAATTATCTTAATATTCATGTCTATAAAACATTTTCTATTTGGAGAAAACTTACCACTTGGAGAATATCTTCATCCTTTGGCATAACACTGAGCTCCAGTGTCGTGTCACTGAAATTGAGCACAACACTGTCAGGGGAGGCGGGAGGCTGAGCAGCAAACTCTAACTCAGAATGCTTTGCTTAGGAGCGTTTTTAAATCATGACTTTCAAAACAAACCAGATGAAAAAAAGTTGTTAATACAGAGCTAAGTGACATACAAAAGGGGCATCCCCACATCAGTTTGCATAGTTCATAATCAAGTGAGCTGTCTTTATAATGCGCCCCGAATTCAGAAATAAAAAGTGTTACTTAATAAATAATTTTAGGACAAAACTTGTAAGAATATCAGAGTATGATTCATTATTGCTTATTTAAGCCATAAGACAAATTATAGGTTTTTATTATCAACTTAAAATTTATTAACACAAAATAACTAAAAACTCTTCTAGCCACTTTCTTGTTTTGATGTTTTTAAGTTCTGAACTATAGCTTGCTAAACTCGAGCCCCTCAAATTTAACATTTTAAGCAGATTTAAACTTCCTAATTTTGAAAATTCCATCTTAGCCTCAGGAGTGATGAACATTAGTTCACCATTACCTGTACTACAATCATTTCGATTTTGATTTTCAGTATCATATCAACTATTTGTTTTATCCATAAGATTTAATCGTAGAACATTATAGGTACAGCTTAAAGATTTTCATGCCAGCACTGCAGATTTCCATTAGCTGTGATGGAGATAGTTCCCTGGGTCCCAGGGCAGTGGAAGACCATCTGCCAGGCCCTGGTTTGATCTGCAGCACATGAAAGAAACAGGAGGACAGAGGAGGAAAACTGAACTGAACCCTGTGACATGGCCTGGATTCATACTTAGATATATTAAGGACAGTGGCACTATCTCAATCTAACAATTATCCTAGCTTCCCTTTAATACCCTCGGAGACTAATAAATAATCCCAACCTAAAATGGAAAACAGTTCAGAATCCAATAATTTGCCCATGTCTGTTTAGGTTGATAAATTTCAGGAGGCTGGGGAACCAATGAGCCACAGGTGCAAACACATCCACCAACACAGGGAAGGCCCCGCAATTCAACATTTCAGGTGGCAAAAAACACGATGTCCAGAAGTCCCCGGCAGTGAAGCCCTACATGAGCACACTGCAGCAGCCCAGCGGCTTTCAGCTGCTTGGCCCACTGCTACAGCTTTCTAAAAGAAAGCAACGTCATAAACAGCTTTTCTCTCATTATCAAATGGCTTGTGGCTGAAATTCTAAGACTACCGTTCTCGTGTTACTCTGTAAGATCGGCACCCGTAAGCGCCCATAAGAGAGGAATTACGGGGATTTGGGGAAAGCAGAGATTAGGCTATATATCATATGCTGGTGTGGTGGTGATCTTGGTTACTGGGAAGGAAGAATGTGCACATCTCTGCCTGCTGCCTCTGCAGAAGCTTTGCCTCCATCATCTACATTCCATTCAGGACTTGGCTTCTCTAGGAATTTCATTAAATATTAAAACATCAAATAGAATACTTGGAGGTCAATTAATCACGATCATGTCATTTCACTGTAAAAACATCACAATGCATTAGGACATTAGTATAAATAATTTATACTATGGCACAAACTGCTGTAGACATAGCTAGAGATCCTTGATAAAAACCGTAGAATGGTGGGGAGATAGTACAAAGTGCTTGCTGAGTGGATCTGCAGAACCCAGCTAAAAATTCCCAGTGTGGTGGCCCGAGCTTGTAATTCCAGTGTGTGTATGGGGGTATCTCTAGCCATCCAGTCTAACGTAATTGGTGAGCTCCAGGGAATGAGACTCTGTTTCAAAGGAGGGGGTAGATAATATTCCTGAGGAAGAAGATACCCCAGGTTGTCTTTGACTTGAGACACACACATACAATCTTACCTTTTAGAAAATAAAGAATTTCAAATGAGTTATAAACAGGTGAATAAAGCTAAGAGGAACCATTAGATAATCTAAAAGTTATGGATTTGAATTGGGGAAGAACCTCTTAGAACAGAGATAGAATTAGATATCAGAGCCAGACTCATAGCATATGGTTTGATAGAAATGCAATATTGTGACCTCTTTGACTTTGGATTAAAAAAAAAAAGGTTATTTAAAATTTTCTAAGTGTGTGGGTGAAAGAAAGACTAAATTGTCTTTGTGGTCCTACAGATACTTATTCTATAAATATGTATTTACCTTTAGAGCTCAAAATTCTATCGTTCTGTAGAATACAGGCAAATGGATTTAAAAGGAATATCTTGCCAAGATTGTTAAAACAAATGAAAGAATATAAGCCACTGGTTTTAGTCAATAAGACTGTTAGAATGTCACCCCAGTCCCTTACAGGAGCACAGCACTGTATGAAACCTACTTGCTCTATAGGGTTTTAACCAAAATTAATCAGTTTTCAAGAATCTTACCTGTTCTGAATGAGAGCAATTACTTGGGAATAGGTCTTTCCTATGACACTTTCTCCGTTGACTTTTATAATACGGTCACCTTCAAAGAATAATTACAAAGAATAATTAGAAGAAAGGGAGGCGGGGAAGGAAAGGAAAAAGGAAAAAGGGAGGGAAAGGGAAAGGGAAAAGGGAAGGAAAGGGAAAGGGAAAGGAAAGGAGGGAGGGAGAAGGGGGGAAAAGGAAGGAAAATAAACAAAACACATTAGGAACTCCTGAGAGACTTCACTTTGAGTAACTGTGAAGTAAGGCCAAGACTGCTCCCACCTCTTCACTATGTTGGTGGTGCTGGGATCAAGCCACTCGCTGCCTGAACTCCACCCCAGACCCAATATGCCCTTATTTTTAAAATATACATGCATATTTTTTAAGTGCCTGTTACAAAAAGAAATCTACCTGTTGACGCACCCAACTTCTCATAAAGTATAGCAATGTTCTAAGAAAGAAGTCTGATACCAAAGTACTTAACTGCGATGGTACTGCCCCAGGAGAGCGCTGCCCCTCTCCTGTTCCCCACCAGCTGGAAAGACTGCAGAACTACCAGCTACTCCTCCACTTGCCCACCAGGTTTCAAATGCTGACTGTGAACATTTCAGCAGTATTATCTGATTTTATCCACTGATTTCTTTTACAATGTCCTTCCCATCTATATATCTGGTTAATTGATGTGTACTATGAAATTTAAATATAGATTTTTTTTTTACTTTGTATCTATTAATTTACTCTTTATTTTAATGGGGGAAATACTGGATTACTAAGAAAAACGGGAATAGAAAGGCAAAAAAGAGACAAAAGACACAGGGATGGGAAATTTTTTGTGTGCTTATCACATCATCTCCAACTTATTTTCTCAAAACTGTGACACTTGCAATATGATAGGTGATACCTTCTAATGGAATTCCTATGTGTAGATACTAATATTTATTATACATATTAATGATATTAATATAAGGGTTACTTTAAATATGATGATAAGGATAATTACAATGCATCCTGGTAAACCTTAGTAGTGGTACTTACTACTTATTTGTAGTTGAAAATACACTTTATTCAAAGGGGACTAAAAGAAGTTCATAGAGGCTATCGATTTCTATTTTAAATTGTTTTATGAATAAAAACAATAAAAATATTCTCAAGTATTTGTTAATCTTTAATCTTGAGTTAATTTTATTAAAATCACAAACCAAATTAACAGGATATAGTAGCAAGCAGCTATTAAGTGTACCTCAGTAGACTATTTCCACTGATACCTGGAAATGAAGAGACTAACAAGTATTCAGGAAATCTCAGCCATTCTTCTGTACGCTACCTGCCTGACCAGGCACTTCCAGACTCGGAGGATAAGATCATCTCAATTACACTAAAGAAGTATCTTCATCAGTTTGTCATTTGTAATCCTTTTGTCAAAAGTCAACTATAAGTTTAAGAGAGACTGTAAGTCTGTGTCTTAACTAAAAGTGCCCATACTTCATCAAGTGCCATTCTTCTGTCTGTTCAGCTACATCCATGAGTTTCAAGACACACATAACTCATCTCAGAAACAGAAGTAACGGATGTGAAGAGACAGAAGTACCCAGAAGAACAGAAAAGGTAAAAATACAATAGAAAATGTTAGGAAAAGTAAAATGAATTGAGGAGACACTGCTGACTAGTACCTGTGCATAATCCAGCCTCAGAGGCAGGCCCTCCTTCCTTCACTTGCTTAACAAATATGGTATCCATCGGCTCCAGTCGGTTTCTTTGCTTTCCTAGGAAAGAAAAAAAAAAGCCCAAGGCATGGTTTTACTTTACTAAAGTACTTTAATAAAACTCCCACACATAAAATAAGAGTAGAGATTGTTCATAAAGTATTAAACACAACCTGAATTTGGATGCGAACATGAGACTGTAAGGATTTTTGTTAAAGGAGTATTTATTTGCTTCTTCCATAACACAACGACAACCAAATTGATGGCTTCCATTTACTGAGCATATTCTGCATAATCATGACGACATTATATGCCATGCACACCTCACAGCTCCTAATTCCCATAGTTAATAAATATAATGACCATCAGAGCACAACGAGGACCAGTCTTCAAGGGATTAAAGATCTTTGAAGGTCACAGAACTAACAAATGCCAAAGCTTGTTACACAGCAATGCCCAGGTTACTGCTTTCTAATACTGAACTGTGCTAAACACTGCAAACATTCCTTTCTTCTAAGAGTTGGTAGAGAAAAAAAGACATAAATCAATGATAAGGTAATATAAAAATCAGTTCAAGACAGATACAGTGCAGTGGTGACAATGAGATCACCAACCTGGATACAGTCCGTGTTGTGGTTTGAAAGAAAACAGTCCCCAAAGGGAGTGGCACTGTTAGGAGATGTGGCACTGTTAGGAGATATGGCCTTGCTGAAGTAGGTGTGGCCTTATTGGAGGAAGTGTGTCACTGTGGGAACGGGCTTTAAGGTCTCTTTTGTTCAAGCTTCGCTCAGTGTGACAGACAGTCGACTTCCTGTTGCCTGCAAGATGTAGGACTCTCAGCTTCAGCACTACATCTGCATGCATGCTGACATGCTCCCTGACATGATAACGGACTGAACCTCTGAAACTGTAAGCTGCCACCTCAATTGAATGTTTTCTTTATAAGAGTTGCCGTGGTCATGGTGTCTGTTTATAGCAATAAAAACCCTAAGACAATCAGTATTTCACAAGCTGTGGTCTACAGACACACCTGTAGGGAAAACCACAGTACTTATGAAAAATGAATGCTCTAGAGTCCAAGCAGAAGTTTATTTTGTTAACACGTTTCCCAGTGACCCTAATACTAGACTGTGAGAATAATAGTTTCCATGAAACAGGAAAGAGTCAGAGAAGAAAAAACGGGCCAGCTGAGTGATAAACACCAAGATGAGCACTGTGGAATGCCAAAGAACAAAACAAACAACAACAACAACAAAAAATCCCACAATTTTCAAGGTCCAGACCAGTGTGGATCAACATCACTGGGGGCTGTGTTAGAAATGTGGGTCTGTAGACCGACTCCAGACACTCAAGTTAGTGTCCAAACTTGAGAACCACTGAAGTAGATGCAGACATTTAAAGAATGTAACTGAGTAACAAGGTATATGCACGCATTGGGTAATCTGATGCTACTTACTAAGTAGCAACACCGGGGAGAAGAGGGTGCCACACATGAGAATCCTCGATTATTGCCACATGAAAACTGAATACTATGGTGTAGACAAAGCAGGCTCAAAGACAGTTCTCAGTCACAGAGCATCAACTGGTTGCTTCTGTTCACACCTAGATCTGAAATCTGAAAGACGCCCGCTAAAGCAGTAATTGATCACTCAACTACCTAAGCCATGCTACTGCAGTAGCAACTGTTTCTGTTTCAGAAGTCAGCAGGCATGGGCTCAGTTCCCTTTCTCACTTCAGATCAAACAACATTCAGGGGGCTATGGCCACAGACACCTTTCTCACTTGAAATTTTCTGTTTTTTTTTTTTTTTTTTGGTTTTTTGAGACAGGGTTTCTCTGTGTAGCTTTGCGCCTTTCCTGGATCTAGCTCTGTAGACCAGGCTGGCCTCGAACTCACAAAAATCCACCTGGCTCTGCCTCCCAAGTGCTGGGATTAAAGGCGTGTGCCACCACCGTAACGTGTTCACAAAAAGTCTTACTACAAAAATTGCATATTTGCGGGCTGGAGAGATGGCTCAGAGATTAAGAGCACTGACTGCTCTTCCAGAGGTCCTGAGTTCAATTCCCAGCACCCGCATGGTGGTTCACAGCCATCTATAATGAGATCTGGTGCCCTCTTCTGGCGTGCAAAGTTACATGGTGGCAGAATGTTGTATACATAATAAATAAACAAACAAACAAATAAATAAATAAGATTTATTTATTAAAAAAATTGCATATTTGCTGTGTCAAATAAGCTAATGGGCAGGAAAAAAAATCACTCTTCTGATAGCCATAGCACCTAGAACAATGGTTGGCACAGAGCTGGCTTCTAATAAACAATTACTAAGTTGATGAACAAACATATTACTTAGTTTAACTCTCACAAGCTTTGAAAATAGGCGGTGTGATCCAAGACTGTCATCTGTCTGATCAAGAATGAGGAACTAAGCATTCGGCAAAGGCAGAGTAGAGATCTACATCCAGGTATGAATTCAAATGTGGCATCTCAGCATCTGATGTTAATCCAATTGTCCAGCTTTACTGACACAAGCCCACTTACAATTATAGTTCATGAGCCTAACATTTCGTCAGTGATAAACCATATAAATAGTGACTATACCATATAGCACTAGATCTAGCTACATTTTTAGCTGTTTTCTCTTTGTAGTGCTGGGATGGAGCTTAGGGCTTGCATTTTAGGTGAGAGCATTGAAATGAGTTACATCCCCATCTAGGTCTGTGTAAATACACACTATAACACTAACTCAATGACAAAAATCACCTAGGGACATCTTCTCATAATGTACTGCCATTTTATGTGATGCACAGCTGCAATTTATAAGAAAATAAAATATATTTCAATTTAAGTCATTCAAAATGCAAACAATGAATTCTAATCAAGAAGCTAATCTGGCTAGATCCCTTTGTGAGCAACCCAACATTTACAACAGTTCGAATTAAAGGAAAACTACTTATCCTTTCAGCTAAAGATCTGAGGATTAAATCATTTGTTTTATCAAGACATTGCTTTCACAGGAAGGTTTATAAAATAAAGACATTTGTTTTCTTCTTGATATCCTCTCATCTGTCTCATTTAAATATACAAAATATAGAGGCTATAGAGATGGCTCAGCAGTTAAGAGCACTGGCTGCTCTTTCAGAGGACCCAGGTTCGATTCCCAGTACCCACATGGCAGCTCACAACCATAACTCCAGTTCTAGTGGACCTGATATTTTCTTCTGGCCTCCTTGGGCACCAGGCACACATGTGGCACACAGACATACATGCAGCCAACACCCATACACATAAAATAATAAAAAAATAAAATAAAAGAGCTTGCTGCAAATATATATTAAATGCAAATGACTATTGATACATTCTAAAAAATAATACAAAGTTGGGTAGCAATGTGGTGACCCCTAAAAACTCTGGTAGAAAAGCTGACTTACAGAGTAATTGGGTCCTAACGTCTACAAAGGCATACTACCTTTGCAATGGCTTCTTTTGTAAAGTCACTTTGCTAATGACAAGTCTATCATTACCCTATGCCTAAAGACCTATGGGGATGGAATAGATTAAAAGAGAGGCCAACCATATCAATAAACCATAATGGATTTTGAGAATGAACTCTTCTAAATTCTACCTGGGTCTAAACTAATTCCTCTTATAAAAAAGAAAACTGTTCTTCAAGTATCCCTTAAATATAAGCAAGTCTCAGGAGGAATTTACATGTCTTCAATTTCAAGACTCAAGACTTTATATTCTGAATTAAGACATTTGGCTCGTTAATTTTAATAGTACACACACACACACACATACACACAGGGAGGGGGTGCCGAAATTCTGTTTGAACTTGAGCTCAAATGTACCAAACTTAAAATTGTGGTGGTGGGACATACCTCTAATTTAAACACTCAGAAGGTGGAGGCATTAGGATCATGAGTTTGAGGCCAGCCCAGCTACAGAGCAAAGCCTTGTCTCAGAATGAATGAATGAATGAACGAACGAACAAACGAACGTACATTAAGGAGACTGCTCAGCGGATACAGTGCTTCTTGCTGAGCTGAGGACCTGAGTCTGGATCTCCACCACCATGTAAAAGGGAAGCACGACAGAACACATTTACGACCTGCCCTAGACAGGCAGATCTCAGGGGCTCGCTGGCTGGTCCCCCAGCTGTAACAGTGAGCTCCAGGTTCAGTGTGTGTGTCTCAAAGAACAAAGTGGAAAGTGATAGAGTATGACAGCCAAAGTGATTGGCGTTTCTGCATGAGTAAGTGTACCCACACCCACACTTGTACACACGTGTATATACCCCCCCCCACACACACACACCAAACAAACGAAAGACAGTAACTAAAAAAATGTGAGTCAGGCAATCTCAGGTCATTAGTTCTTGTAGATCAGTTTCTGAACACAGGAAATGAACAGCCCAATCCACAGTCTTAATAATCCAACAGGGAGAATCATTCCTCTGCTTCCAGACTGAGTCTCGGTGATTCTTAGAAAGTCACTTCCACTTTCCTCCCTTTACATCACCATTCCTTGACTTTTTGAAGACACAGACAACATGCTTTAAAGGTCAAGTATCTTATTTGGGTGTCTTTCCATTGAGCATCTCAAAGTACTTATATCAGCACATCCGTGTAACTAACTAAATCTTTGTCTTTGAGCTTACGTGGGGACAGAAGGCTAACTGAAGCAACCTGGCTTGATTAAGAAGGCATGAAAGCACCGAGAACTGACTCAGAGCTCGGATTACATCTGAGATCAGAGAGCACATAAACTTTACAATAATGTGATGCGTTGCAGCTTAAGTAAAAAGAGTTAGTAATATATAGGTAGAGGGGACCATCCAGTTTTGAATGTCCAGGGGAGTCTGATTCTGTGCCCAGGATGATGGAGTACTTAAGAAAAACTTAGGCCCTACACCAGAACATCTGGTTTAAAACATCACCGTCACCCTTTACCATTTACTTTCCAATCCGGCTACCCAATTTTGTAATATTTGATACGAGTTCTAACTAATGATTATTAGTGTTTGATACGAATGTCAGATTGAACTGAGCACTCTTCCTTTGACCTGGTAATCGTATCTCCAGGTGATTTGTACATAACTTGCTTACATGTGCTGGTCTGCTCATTTGCGATGGTAACAACAGTGATTCTGCCTACCTAACAAAACTGCTGTGAGGATTAACATAAAGATATTAAATATATATGACTATGCTCTTTTTATTACCAACCAGGCTTATAGACAAGGTTTACCCACAGATGGAGACAAGCCCTGTGAGAGGACATCAACCTTGTATCCCTATAGGTAATTAGAAAACACTGGCTGGGAAATTATCCATTAAACTCAACTGTCATATTAGAAGGAAGCTGAAGAGCACAGCCCAAAGAAAACAGAAATGAAAGAGAAGAGGACATAAAGGTACAAACACAAAATGTTCCAATATCCCTGTTGTGAACTAGATGCCCATTTCCAAAGAGATTGGTGGCCTAGACTGAAGTATGATATCTTTAGAGTCAAGAAGATGACTTATCTATAATGAACTTCCTTGGAGAATGCTCAAGTTGAAATAGCCTGCAGCATTTAGATTACCTGAAAATTTTAAGTATCAAGTACACAGAGCCAACAGATTACATAAAGAAACAACCTCTGGCCTGCACACTGCTATGCTCCCCACCATGAGGATACTGGACTGAACCTCTGAAGTGGTACGTGAGCAACCCGAATTAAATGTTTTCCTTGTAAGACTTCTGTGGTTATGGTGTCTCTTCACAGCAATAGAAACCATAACTAAGACAGTCAGTTACAAAAAAGACCCCAAAAGACCCACAGAGTAACAGAGCAACCAGGGACTCCTACAGTTCCAGAACAAAGTAAATGTACTACAGTCAGACTGAAAAATCATGTATTGTCACATATACATAAATATGTATACACTTATATTCACATTGCCCCAGAAATATAGCAAACAAAAGCAAGTAAATAAATAAATGTGATTATATCAAGCTAAAATGATTCTGCATAGAAATAGGAAATGGTCATCACAGTCAAGAGATATCCCACAGAACAAGAGGAAATTCTGCAAAATACACACCTGAAAAAAGCTGATATTCAAAATATTAAGGAACTACAAAAACTCAATAGAAAAAAGAAAAAAAAAGACAATCAACCCAATAAAAAATGGGCACCAGATGTAAACAGACACTTCTCAGCGGACATACAGGTGGTCAACTATAGTGGACAAACTGTTGCACATTACTAAGCAGCAAAGAGCTAGAACTTCATTCCCAGGCACAGCGGCTCCCATGAAAAAGACAAAAGTAACAAGCGCTGGAAAAAGGGAAGCACTGTACCCTGGTGGCAATGGAAAGTGATGCGGCTGTCTTGGGGTCTCTACCGCTGTGGTAAAACACCATGGCCCAAAGCAAGCTGGGAGGGAAGGGTTTGTGTACTTCAGCTTTCCCCTCTCAGGTCACACGGCTGATGTCAGGTCACACTCCGACCACTGGGGAAAGGCAAGGCAAGCACTGGAGCAGAGGCCAAGGAGGAGCACTACTGACTGGCTTGCTCACTATGGTCTCCTCAGCTGCTTTCTTATACAACTCAGGACCACCTGTCCAAAGCTGGCACCATCCAGTGGGCTGGGCTCTTCCACATCGATCATTAATCAAGAAAATGCCAGGCAGAATCGACGTTATGGAGGCATTTTCTCAATTAACAGTCCCTCTTCCAACAGGATGTAATTGATCTGAAGAGGGAGTGGAAAACTGGGGGAGGTGTGAAGTAACAGAGGAGAGTGGGGGATAGATAGAGAAGAAGGGAAGAGGGTAAAATTAACAGTAAGGGTGTCAGGAAAACATCATAGGGAAGAGATCATACTATTGTCTATCTACCTGAAAATATCGATAATACGTCTAAGTCTGAATATACACATGCATACATTGTTTAAATGAAATTATCCCATCTGGGCTGATAATGCTCCTCTCAAGAGCCATAGACTATTTAACAAAAACCGTACCACCAGACATGAGAAGCCCTCTTATGTGTTATTGGTCAAGGCTGTCCAAGGGAGTCCCCCAAAATTACAGGCTATTGCTGTTACCTCCAGTTGCTTCCAAGAGGTGGAGGTTAAGTCACTACTGCTAAGTCACCAAGCACTGAATCTGAATATACAGCTGAGCAGATCCACTATTAACTCATGAAATATGAATATATGACTGAACAGACCTACTATTAACTAATTGAATTTCAATCTATGGCTAAGCAGATCCACTATTAACTTATGAAACTGAATATATAGCTGAGCAGATCCACTCTTAACTCACTGAATTTGAATATATGGGCAGATCATTTTCCACCCAGAGAACCTGAGCTGGACCTGACCTGAATGTCTCCTCCCTAGGGACTAGCTCTCATGATACCGAAATGTGTCACACAAGCTTCCAAAGGGGAGGAAGCAACCGACAGTCTTACCCAGTTGTGTATGATGCCTATGAACCACAACAGCCAGCATGGCAGGGTAACCCTAGGTGCAGCAGTGGCGTGCGGACCTTGGCAGCCATCAACAGCTCTCTAATTGCTCAACAAGAGGGAAGTCACGCCTGATACTGGAAATGTAGCCAATTACCTGGGGCTAATGAAGTCACAGATTTTTGGAAAACCTGTAATTGCCACTTTACTAAGTAGGCATAATCCCTAACTACATATTAAATATTTATCCTTATAACCACAGATAAGGGTAGTCCTCACCCTTCATCAAGGAAACGTCTCTTTGTGACTGATGGAGATCATTACATAAAATCACAGCTGATTAGAATGCAGAGCTGTGAAGCTCAGTTCCATCGGATACATAGGAAAGAGGAACTCCTACAGCTCAGGCTCGGGGGTTACTGCCAAAGAGGGGCAGAAAGACTACAAAAGCCAGAGAACACGATGCTGGCTGTGAGACTGTCTCCTAGAAATGTCAGAGAGCTACACCCACGAAGTCACACTGACAGGAAAGCCTAACTATGACTTGAACAAGGACAATACCAATAGGCACGCTAACGTGGAAGTGGGGGACCCATGAGTCCTCACTCACAGACAAATGAATTACAGGCTACTAAGGAATGCTCCAAGTGGGAGAACTCTCCTCATGAAGAGCCATCCAATTGGTTATCCAACACCAAATGGTCAGTCTTGGGAACATACACACAAGAAACAGTACGGACTGAGCAGGTTGTATTTATAAATTCAGGAATACACACATACATCTGGTTGGGGATTTAGCTTAGTGGTAGAGCACTTGCCTAGCAAGCACAAGGCCCTGGGTTCGGTCCTCAGCTCCGGTTTAAAAAAAAAAAAAAAAAAAGAGGAATACACACACACACACACACACACACACACACACACACACACACTGAAAACAGTAATAACTACTACTACCAAAGAAAAAGAATCCATGAATTTGAGCGAGATAGGGAGGTGGGTATATAGGAGGTGTTGAAAGGGAGAAAGAGAAAGGGAAAAATGTAACTATCTTATCTCAAAAAAAAATAAAAATAAAAATATTATTTGTAAGGTTTAATTTGTAAAATATACCTGAATTCCTTTTATGTACTCATTTTCTTCACATGGTTTTTAACTATAAAGAAAATTTAAGACAGGGAATTTGCAAAAGACCTCACTGGTTGTTCTTTCAAGGGAATAATGGAGCCTCTGGAATTGTCTGATTCTACTGAAATATCAACTTCTTTACTAGGTTGTTTTTCAAAACTACGATCAATACAAATAATAACTGTTATACATATAAATGCAAATTGAGACTAATAAATTGCAGTTGACTATTTTGGTCAATGAGTAAAAAACACACTGACAGAAAAAAAAAAAGAGTCCCTCTTCCCAAATGACTCTTGCATGTGTTAAGTTGACATAAAACTAACCAACGTACTATTATGGAAAACAGTATAAAGCTTCTTCAAATAAATAAATAAATGAACGAATCAAAAATCCATGAGACCTAGCAATCCCATTGCTGGTTATACAGCCAAAGGAAACGGGACCAGTGGAAGAGGTGCCCATGCTTCATGGCTACTGTACCAATGACTCCAGCTCTGACGCTCAAGTTGCTCAGGAATGCACTGTCACCAAGCTGATCTCAAACTCACAACACACTGAAGGCTGGGATTTCAGGCATGAATCACCACATCTAGTTATAAAAGCCATCTTAAGATCCTAAAAAAGACACACTACCTAGCATTAAAAAATGCATGCATTGCCGGGTGGCGGTGGCGCATGCCTTTAATCCCAGCACTCGGGAGGCAGAATCAGGAGGTTCTCTGTGAGTTCGAGACCAGCCTGGTCTACAGAGCGAGATCCAGGACAGGCACCAAAACTACACAGAGAAATCCTGTTTCAAAAAACAAAAAAACAAACAAAAATGGATGTATCATACAATCAAACATTAAAATAAATACTATAGCTGATTTGTTAGCCTCTTTTTCTTCTTTTGTGGTAAGGGCAAAAACAATGAGGAAAATACTAATTTATTAAAACAAGGTGTTCTCCAAATTCTATTCAACATGCTCATTTTCAGAATGCTAGTTAGTACATTCAAGTTTTACCTCCCAATCTGCAGATCTGACAACTTTAAGAGTTCCTGTTCTCAAGTTATAATAATCACGGAATAGAATTTGGGTGGGACTTGTCATGATTCAATCACAATTACATACACTAGAAACAAATATGTACTCCCTTTACACATGCTGACCTTTAAATAATAGAGTAAAAAAAAATCTTTTTAAAAATTAAAAAGCAGACTATGTTTGAACTTACTCATGTTAAACTTTTTCAAATCGGATACATCTAGGTCTTTAAAACTTTTTGCCATGGGAAAGTTTCATACACTCAGAACCAGAGAGGCTAACAGCACGAAGCCGCAGGAGCCTATCTAAAGAGCTATGAAAATCTTGCTCCATTTAAGCCCACTCATATCCTTCTACAGCATTCTAAATTAAATCCCAGATGCCGATTCATTCATAAACACTGTACACACTTCGGCAGGCACAGCTAAAAGATAAGAACTTTAGTATTAACTTACAGGCAAATCAGCAAAATGCTCCAGTGGGTCTCCACAGTACGGAGGACTCTGCACAGTTCTCACATACACTGAGCACAAACCCATCTTTATCTTCTCAAATGTCTACATAACGTTAAGGACGGACACAACCCCCAAAGCCATGAGACAAATACAAGAAAGTCTCACATGTGAAAATCACAAGACAACCCTATGTCAAGTTTATGAGCAAGTTACGCATCCTGTGGATCTGCTCAGCTATACATTCAAATTCCACAGTTTAATAGTGGATCTGCTCAGTTATAGATTCAAATTCAGCGAGCTAATAGTAGATCTGCTCAGCTAGATATTCAAATTTCATGGTTTAATAGTGGATCTGTTCAGTTATATGTTCAAATTTAGTGAATCAATAGTGGATCTGCTCAGCTATATATTCAAATTCAGTGAGTTTACAGTGGATTTTCTCAGTTGTATGTTAAAATTCAGTGAGTTTATAGCCAATTTGCTCAGCTATATTTTCAAATTCTGAGTTTATAGAAGAGAATACATGCCATGTGAAAATCTCAAGTGCACAGAATGGTACCTGGCATGTAACAGATGCTCAAAAAATACCTTCTGTCTAATTTAAAATGTCACCCTGGAAAATGCCTACAGTTAAACAGCCTGAAGCATTTCTGAGGGTTGTCTCCTGTCCAGATCTGCACAGGGACAGGGCGGGCAGTTGAGAGTAGTGTAAGTGCAACACCACTAGGGGTCAGGCATGAATCAAAAGATGCTGGTGGTGTAGCTAGGCAAACACTGTGGGAGCATTATCACCCGACAATATCAACCCAGTCTCATACTGACTCTTTTATTATGAACGAAACAGCCCACAATTGCCTTCGGAGTATCTGTTAGATTTTCCCATAAGTTTGAAGAGTTTCATTAATCACGTATCATGCCTACAGAGTCACAGCCCTGTTCCTGCTAGGCTAGTTGTGAATACAGCACTCTAAATCACAAGTAACAACTTTTCATCTCTGAATTTACCACTACTCAACCCCTTGACCAACCAATCTTGTCAAGACCTTCCTTTGTGCCCCTTTTACCCATCAAGACTACCAGCCTCCTTCAGGACATCTTTCCAATATCACCTATGGACCGACATTCCAACAAAACCTACCAGCAACTCCAACCTCTTTTCTCCCTTGACCTTTCAAAGCACACAATTTGCCCATCTAGCTACAGAGAAGGTAGCTACACACCGACCGGTTCTGCCCCTAGTTCTTGGAAAGAAGCTGAGCCACACAGTGAACTGCTTCCTGAGTTCAAGCAAGTTCCTACAATGCTCAGGAAAGGCTCCTGCTGTATTCCAAGCCCTGTTCCCTCAAGGCTGCTCTTCCAACCTCTGGGAGACTCTGACCTGCTCTCCCTGCAGCGCGCTCACACTCCATCTGTCTCCTGCACTTGTGCTGTGCTGGCTCCATTTTTTTCTTTTTAATGCTCAGTTTTCATTTTGAGGGGGTTTTCTCCTGTGCCCTGTCTCTGGTAAGGCCTCAGTCCTCACAGCATCCTTCAGGGCCTTGGTCCATGGCTACCACTTCTCGTGGACGTACTTCATCAGCCGTACATGATCCCCGAGAAGTTCCCTCTCTCTCCCCTCCACCGTGAGCCTCTGGTGCTGTCTGCGCTCGCTGATCTTCACTCACTTGTGTGCAAGGGTTTCTGATACGAACAAACACCCCGAGGCCAGGCGTACAGACTCGCCGCCATGCCACTGCTGTCCCTGGGCAGGCACTGATGCTCTAACATTCCAATTCGTGAACACCTGCTTTCCTCCTCCTCTGTCAACTCTACCGTTCCCTGGAACTTCCCTAATTTATTATTTGTTGGAAAGTATCCTTTTGGCTGCTGTCCTAATACAGCCTCTACTACCAATGAAAAGGTTTTCACTGACACCCTAAAATTACCACCCCTTAATTAACAAAGTGTCAATGCTGGCTGTCCTCAGATCTTTCTTCTGCTTATTCTGATATCTTTCTGATTGTTCTGACTCTGGCCATCCATCACTAGATGTTATCTTCCCTGGTCCCATCCTTACCCTGTGGTTCCATGCTCTCTGGATGGTTTCATTATGCCCAGGACTTAAGTTTAGCATATCTGCTGCTGCCGCTGACTAAATGGTCCTTCCTCCTCAAGAACTCCAAACTAGGTGCTCTAGTCGTCATCAGAAAAGCACCTTATCCCAAACTGAACCCCACTCCCTGGGGACAGGAAGATGCTTCCCCTCTGGCATCCTTTGACTAATGGAGTTTTCATCCATTCAATCTTACTCAACCTAGAAAAGCATGACTTTCCATGTATCAGTAATCCACAACTAATACACACAATCTACCCCCACCATTTTCCCCCCAAGTTAGGCAAAGATAACTTCAAAACGTCTCAGACATTTCTTCTCAGACATTTCTTCTGATGTGCTATTTTTCCTTCCTTCTTATTAAGTTTCCTTTGTCCATTAACAATCTTAACAAATGTTCCACCTAAGCACCCTTCCCTGGGCAAAAATGATTTATTTTGCCATAGTCTTGTAACAATTGTACACACTTTCTTTCTGTATTTTAAGTATTATTTTATATTTTCATCTTCTAACAAAGTACAAGTTTCTTGAAATCAGAGTGTCATATGTATGGGTCTTTATGTTTCCAATAAAGGCAGAAACTATTCTGTGTTTGAAGGTAGAAAAAGAAAAAGAAAAAGAAGCAAAACTCCTTGCCCTACATTTCAGCTGAGAGGGGAGAAAAGGGCAGTGCAGAAATTAGCGGGAGGCGATGTCATGGAGAACACCACACAGAAAGAGAAGGGCAGAAGCTTGAAAGGCTAGGCTGTTTTCATTAAACGGTCGAGGAAGTCCACTGTATCAGGTGACATGATCAACACTCTGAGGGAAGTGAGGTTAGAGGCCACGTTGCTTCCTTCCACGCAATCAGCTTAGTTTCTGGCTCATGGTCCAGACTGAACAGATGTTTGTAAGGGAATGAAAAAACAAGAAACGTATGTCTTAGTTTAATGTACTCAGCATTTAGCTCCATGTATTTCTGTCGTGATTTTATGCCAAAGATGAAAAGTTATGTGCTACACGTCAAAGGCAGGGACTGTAATTCCCACAATTAACTTTTATGAAGTTAGGAATCCCATGCTTTCTATGTAGGCTAGCTGGAAAGCAATTAGAAATAAGAACGGGGTAATCTAGCAGGGTGGTGTCTGTGAGCCAGGTCACAAGTTATCGAGCAGCTAGGAAAAGACAGCTCAAATCCCCTAATTATAGGACTGCCCAAGGCGACGTTCCTGAGAGAGGAATCTGCAGAGCAGAGAGCTGGGCGGCAGAGCCTGGCCAGACTGCGGGAACTTCTCCTTCTTTTACAGTTACACCCTCTGCCCAATACCTCCGATTAGCTCTCTGAAGCCATCTTTCATGGTTAATAAAGCGTTTAGAATTCTTAGAGATTTTAAAATCACACCTGACTTATTGACCACCAAGTTAACTTCATGTATTATCTTTTTCAAGTCTTAAAGTCTACTCCTAAAAAGTGGATTTCTGGTATCTAATCCAGCTGAATTTCCTTCATCATAGATTGCCATTTATTACTTTAAGTAATATCAAGCCTTCTTTTAAATTTCTCACCTACCAGTTTATTTTACAGCGTGTGTCTAAATTTCTACATAAGCCCAAGACTGCCCTATTTTTATTATTTTCCCATTCACACACTTAGTTATTTGAAATGGGGTTAAATCACAACATGCCACTGACCCTTGAGTTACAAAGACCATGGGGAGTAAGAAGGGTGACAACGAACAAGCTTTCTCGCCCAGTAGCAGACACAGACTGCCATGCTAACCTCTGCAGCAGACAACAGTCACTCAGAAACAGTACCAGGGTAGCCATGACAACAAGTGTCACCGTCCTTCCCTTCAGTCAACAGTCACTGGTGCATCTAAGCTCCTACTATGTACCAGGTACCTGCTCACCGAAAGTTCAGCCATCTGGGCATTTCCTGTCCATCACAATCTCTGCTCTGAGAAGAATACACAGAAATCATTTCAAAAACACATTGACAGCTAAGTGGAGTGGATCTGGAGTCAGTCCCTGACTTGGTAGGCTGAGAGAGGAGGATCACTTGAACCCAGGAGTTCAGGAGTGCCAAGTGAACATAAAGAGACCCTGTTCCTTTACAAAAAGTGAGGGAGGGAGGAAAAGAGGGAAGGAGAGGAGCACGAGGAGGGAGAAGGGGAGGAGGGAGAAGGGGGAGGAGGGAGGAGGGAGGAGGGAGGAGGGAGGAAGGGAGGAGGGAGGAGGGGAGGAGGGGAGGAGGGAGAGGAGGGGGAGGAGAGGAGGGGGAGGAGAGGGAGGAGGGAGGAGGGGAGGAGAGGGAGGAGGGGAGGAGGGAGGAGGGGAGGAGGGGAGGAGGGAGAGGAGGGGGAGGAGAGGAGGGGGAGGAGAGGGAGGAGGGAGGAGGGGAGGAGAGGGAGGAGGGAGGAGGGGAGGAGGGAGGAGGGGAGCCCAACTGCACAACTATCTACTCTGCATCGTCTCAGGACCAATTTTTGCTTCTTATTTCTGAGTATCAAACCCAAGCTAGTGCCACAGCTCCTCTGGACAGGTAAACCAAGGGGCAGAAATTCTCACCTAATTTACCAAACATCAACAACCAACAGGTTGTCTCCATGAGCAGGGATTTGCCAGTGTATTGTTAATGAACATATCTTCAATCTTCTAATTGTGAAACATTTCTTATAAAGTAGCCCTTCAAAAAAATCGAAACCGGCTATCCATTAGCTTCTTTATTTCCAGCAAAACCAGGAAAATCTAGTCATATTTATTTTTTAAAATGAAAATATTTAACAGAGACCCCAGAAAGAAGCATAGACTGATGAAACGTGAGCAGGAAAGATGTCCACAGTCTCAAGACGCTTCACTGACCCCACCAGACATCATATCATCAGCTACTATGCTGTTAGGAAATGGCTGAGCATTAAAGATACAGAGAAAAACCTTAAGAGCGTGCGTGCGTGCATGCGTGCATGCGTGCGTGTGTTTTGTGTGCGTGTGTCTGTGTCGAGTATGCATAGGTCTATGTGTTTACCTCCAAATATGTATGACCATATTATGATGTCTTAGTAGTAACAGCAGAAGCCAAGTAAGACTAGAGTTGTATCTCCAAGATGACTGAAGAATGTACAGAACAAAAATGGGGGAAAGATAAAGGAATTTCATTAAATAAAAACTGAATTTCAACACAGCACAAAATGATATGCAGGCAGTAGGGCGATAAGCAGAGTTACCAAACTATTAAAAGAATGAAAACAGCTGGGCGTGGTGGCGCACGCCTTTAATTCCAGTACTGGGGAGGCAGAGGCGGGTGGATCTCTGTAAGTTTGAGGCCAGCCTGGTCTAGAGGGAGTTCAGGCTCCAAAGGTACACAGAGAAACCCTGTCTCAAAAACAAACAAACAAACAAACAAACAAACAACAACAACAACAACACAAACACCCCTCCTACACGCATACCCCCACACACCCGCCACACAGCCTGGTCTACAAAGTGAGTTCCAGAACAGACAAAACTACACAGAGAAACTCTGTCCCAAAAAAACAAACAAACAAATGAAAATATATTATTTAGCATATCAAGTAGAAAGCATGAAGGAGAAATGGCTTTTTTAATCTCAAAAAAGGAATTTATAAGTAAGTCTGAATGAGCAGATTCTTACAACAAAGATTAAACAAGGGGCTGGAGAGAGAATTCAGCAGTTGAGAACACTGGCTGTCCAGAGGACAGGGGTTCGATTCCCAGCACCTACATGGCAGCTCATACCATCTGCAACTCTAGTCTCGGGGAATCCGATGACCTCTTCTGTCCTCTGAGAATATCAGCATGAAAGTGGTACACAGACATACATGCAGGGAAAACAAACACTCATACACATCATACATACATACATACATACACATGTGTAAAAGATTAAACAAAAAATGAAAATTCTCACTAGCTATAAAGACATAAAAGCTTCTAAATACACATAGCTTGCTAGCTGGCTTCATGGTCAACTCTTTCTCCCATGGACCACTACAGGAAAGCTAGACAAGGCAAAGAGCCCCACAGTCTCCAAAGGCTAGAGGGGATGCAAGGTGGAAAGGACTAGCCAACAAGGGCAGCCTGCAAATCGAATCTAATGCCTTCAGCTGGGATGGAGACAAAGAGGCCTACCTGTCAAGCAGAAGATACTGTGCTCACATTGCCCTCCGAGAGCATTCACAGGCAGCAGCTCCTATCCATCAGATCCACTGCCAGGTCCACACTAAGCCAGCATGTCCCCACCGCCGCCCAAAGCAGAGTTCTTTAAGAAGATTGCTCCCACTGTTTGCTGGCCTAGCCAAGACTTCCATAGATGCAGAATGAATCTGAGGCTTCTCCTAACAAATTTTCCCTTCACTTTTCTCCCTTAGGGCCAGATCTGTATCACACCATCCTTTCCCAGTCCTCTTCGGTTATACATACATCATAATCGTTTCCCCTACTAACTCTTTTGCATGAGTCATCCCATCCTGCTAGCTGCTGCTGTTCAGTGTCCGCTAATCACAATGCAGTCACTGAGCAGAGAAGCAAGAATCTTCAAATAGAAAACCAAACAAAGTTAATAATGATAAGCATAACAGTATGAACAAGCTTGGTTTGGTTCAGCAATACAAGTTTGGTTTAACAGCTAAAAATCCAATCAATATACATTCACTACATCAAAAAATGAACAGAGAAAAAGCAAAGGATTATTTCAAAAAACGCAGTCCAACTATTCTACAATCTTCAACATGCCAAGGATTTTGTTTTGCTATAGGGGTTTTTGTTTTTTTGCTTGCTTACTTTCTCTTTTGAGATTGGGTCTCACTGTGTATCCCTGGCTGTCCTGGAATAACTCAGAGACACACCTGCCTCTGCCTCCTGAAGGAAGTGTTCTTAAACATTTAAATTTTCTAAGTAATACATACGCAACAAAAACTCTAGCAACTGGAAACCCCAAATAAACAAAACTAGCCAGGATTTTTTTTTTTTTTTTTTTGTCTACGGGTTTAATCTGGAACCTCATGCACGCTGGCTTAGTGACAAGCACTGAGTTAGTTATCCCTCCCTCATCCGAGCAAGATATCCTGGACAAATGGGAGAATATGTCGCAGGAGAACCACTTGTCAGGCCACAGCAATCAAAAGCAGTGTTGTCTTGATGCAAATAAAACGACCAATGGAACAGAACAACAGAACAGATGATGTGTGTCTGAAAAGAATCAGCTAGGAAATATTTTGGGCTTTGTAAGTACTTATGGTCTCTGTCATGTTCCTTTCTTCTTAAAAACAACAACAGCAACAAAAAAAAACGTACATTCTCCGTTTGGAAGCTATATAATAACAAGCCACAAGCCAACTCCCAGGATAGAGCAAAGTCCAGGACAAACCAACACTGTGATAGACAACTTTATGAGTAAGGTGGTTTCCGCTACACAGTAATTGAAAAGGGACAGACTTTACACTAAACACTGTGGAAATCAAAATAAATATAAGAAAAAACTCAACTCAACTCAAACCATACACCAAGACAATAAAGACAAGCAAACTGCAGTTTTGATTGTGACCCATGAAACAAAAAGCACCTTAGAAATACCACAGTGGAACGCTTCCTGTCCACAGAGGATAACAAAATTCTTAAAGAGAACTCAAAGCATTAAAGACAAAATATCACCCATTCAGACTGCATTAAAATAAGGAACTTAACAGAATTAGTAAAAATTTGGAAAGCAAGATCAATGGACATCCACTATACATAATGTAGCCAACAAATTCCTCACCTGAAATACTTAAAGAATACCTACAAATTCATAATTCAATGGACTTGAGCTTTTCAAAAGTAATCAGCTTTGTCTTCTGGGAAATGTAAATTAAAGCTAGAACCCGTGCCACTGTACATGCCAACCACAGAGACCAAAGTTTGTTAAAAGATTAGCACCAGCACAGGTGACCCCACAGCAACTGGAGTGCGTGTGTGTGCCTGCTGGAGTGCAGGCTGGTCCAACCGCACTGGACACCGGCAGGAACCTGTGCCTGTCCCTGTGACTCAGCAACGCCACTCCCACATATGCATGCCTTTGGATTCAAAGCAGGTAAAAGAAGGTCCATAGTTGTACTGTTCAAAACATTCCTACACTACCGTCTATAGCCGGTAGGGTGAACAAACCGTATACATTCTTTAAATCGTCTACTGAGATGTAACTGTAAGTTACAACTAAGATAAACTACATCAAGTGCAAGGTTTAATTATCTTAACAAATGTATATCCTAGATAAGCACCAGCATAATCTGAATATAGTATTCCCTCAGGCTGAGGATACTGCTCTATCTAGGGAACTTGCCAAAAACCATGGTTTCTACAAGCAGCATTGAAAAAAAAAAATCTTTGTTTTCTCCCCAGTCATTCAAACCAGCATGCATGAGTTTAGGTCCATCTTTCCTGCAAGTCTGTATGAGTAGAATCAAACAGTATATACTTCTTTATGATTGGCTTTTTCACTCACTGAAATGCTTTAACAACATGGGTAATAAAATAAAAAGTAGATGAACGAAATACTATCCAAAAACACTTGTTCATCAGCTATTATCAGGAGAATGAAGAGATAGGATGGCCAATAAGAGAATAAATTTTTCTTGTTTTAACCTCTCCTCTAAAAAAGGGCAAAAAAAAAAATAAGAAAAAATATCGAACATGCAGAGCCTACAAACTGGGAAAAAATAAAAATATAAAGAGCTATTACAGCTGAAGAACAAAACCCCAAGTGCATTGTAAAATCGGCAACAAGGGCTGGAGAGAGGGCTCGGTGGTTAAGAGCGCTGGCTGCTCTTCCAGAGGACATGGGTTCGGTTCCCAACACCCATATGGTGGTTCACAGCCTGTAACTCTAGTTCCAGAAATCCAACACCCTGACCTGCCTTCCTCAAGTACCAGGAACAAACACGGTTCACAGACATACATGCAGGTAAAACACCCATATACATACAGTAACAAAACGATAATTTAAAAATAAATAATGAGCAATGGACATCAACAGATATTTCTCCAAATAGGTTACACAAATGGCCAATAAGCACACAGAAAGATATTATCCAAAATCATTAATCAGTTAAGGAAATGCAAATCAAAACCACAATGAAATTTCACTACATACCCATTAGGTTGGCTCTAATACAAAAACAGGAAGTAATACTTGTTGGAAAGAATACAGAGAACTGAAGACCTTCCTGTACTGCATGGACATATGGAAATGCTGAGGCCTCTGTAGAAAAGTGTGACCCAGCAACCAGCTCCTGAGTATCCATCCAAAGAACTGAGAACATGGGCTCAAATGTCAGTACATGTATGTTCAAAGTGACACCAACCACAACAGCCATAAGGACTATTCAGTCTACCTGTCCAACAATGGGTAAATGGATAAACAGTGGGGTGGGGTGGGGTGTGTGTGTGTAGAGAGAGAGAAAGATGCAGATATGAAATAGTATTCCAACCATAAAAAGTTAAGTGCCAGTATATATTATATAGAGACGAACCTCTCACATGCCTTTCATTCTGTATCTATCTGCCACTCACTTGTTAGCTTTAAAGTGGTAAATTTTATTATAATTAATGACAAAAAATTGTTCTCAAGCCAGGCATGGTAGTCTACACCTTTAATCTTAGCACTGAGGAGGCAGAGGCAAGAAGATTTCTGTGAGCTCAAGGCCACTCTGGTCTATACAGTACCAAGCTATATAAGGAGAATTTGTTTAAAGAAAGAAAAAGTTTTCAAGATTCATCCAGTTCTTTGTGGATATACCACAATTTGCCTATTTATATGTCAATGAATATTTTGGTCAAATTCAGTGTTTATGTTGAAAAGGCAGTTATATTTCTATAGAAATACTTTTTGCTCACATCTAATTTATTTTAGGTCCATACCTCGGACTTCCCTTATCTCATAAAGATAACTGACAAAAAACATTCCACATACCAAAAATATAACTGAACCAAAATGAAAAGCAAACTCAGACATTAAGATAATAAATATGGGGAGGGACTGGAAATAGAGGAGGGAGGGGAAACTGAGGTGGTGCTGTAAAATAAATAAATAAATAAATGTAAAGAAATACGGGGAAAAAAGGATAATAACTATGCCTTATTATTAAGCAGAGACTCAACAAACAAAAGCCAGTAACACGCTAGCCTGTGAAAATGAGGAAATTAAAGAACATGTGTGAAATGCTACGTTATGCAAACCAAAACCACACCTGGAGCTGCACAAGCGATCCGTTAATAGTGTGTACAATTCAAGAGAACATATGACCCTCTGTCATCCACACTTTCAAGCGTGAATTCCACAAAAATTAAGCTCTGAGAGGCCATGGCAGAAACTGAGAGGAAACGCCCGACCCAGCTACTCTACCTCTTGCTAATGACTCAGATGTCATGTCTCGATTACATCACCTAAGGATTAAAGAGGGAAGCCCCAGAATATCGCTGTCACCACCACGGCTGCCCCGTGGCACTGCTGTCACTCACCATCATGACCATCTATCTCTCCTTCTTCCTAAGATGTGCTCAAGACTAAGACACCTATGGCTATTCTAAAAATTAACAGAAAATATGCGATGAATTAATACCTACCCAGTCAAGCACATTAAAAACAACCCAATTAAACCTGTATCCTACAGGGTTCAGCTAAGGCCTCCACCCAGCTCAGTTAGAATGCTGCATTTGAAAAGAAATGTAAATGTATTTCTCATGCTTACCAACAAATCTCTGGCTACTGACCAGCCCAGAAGAAAAACTTCTTGCAACACAATTTTAGGTCCATATTTTAGCTACGCTATTCTGAAAGAATGTGTTTTCAGATAATTAATGGAAATACTAGCACAAATAGACTGCATTTTCTCAGCTTTATAAGCCTTCTTTTCATCACTAAAAATGCATTTCCTGAAGCACACTTGTTTCTGAATGAAGCACCAAGGTACATCTGCACTGAATGATTAACTGGTCCAATGCAATTCCCTCCCTGGGGATTGAGAAGCACAAGAGAGAATACATGGTGAAGGCTGGACTTTACAGAGCGAAAGCTCATGGACACAGAGGCCAACCAAGATTTCCCAGATGGACTCTCCCACAGGCCTTAAGTCCAAGGGCTTTGGCTGTAGTGGTTCCAACTCTAAGGTGCTAATGCTGAGTCGCTCCAGCAAGCCTGAGGCCAGCGAACGACTTCCTCTGCATGTGGCCTGTCCTGGGCCTTGTTACTCTTGGCGTACACTCGTACAGACTACAGAGCTATTCAGTCAGAAATAGCCAAATCACAAAGGTCACAACTGAGACACCCCATTATTAACACGCTAGAACAATGGAACTAAGAAAAGGAAATAATAGCAACAGCCAACCTTATTCTCATATGATTATGAGTATTTACTCCAGGATTTTAAAGGTCAATTGTCCAAAACAGCTATTCTCTCCAAAACAGTATATGGTCTTTTCTTGTATTACATCACTGTACAGAAAATTCAAAAATGGAAACTATTTTTTGATTCGTTTTGCTTTTCAAGACAGGGTTTCCCTATGTAACATCCCTGGCTGTCCTGGAACTAGCTCTGTAGACCAGGCTGACCTCCAACTCGGAGATCTATATGTCTCTGCCTCCAGAGGAGTGCTGGGATTAAAGGCATATGTCACCAATGCCCAGCTGAAAAATAATGTTTTAAAACATAAAATAACATGCAAGTGTGGGATGTTAAAAAAAAAAAAAGGCTGCGTAATTTAATTATTAGAAAATTAAATGCCAAAAGAAATTTTACTAAATGGCCAACAGGAAAAATATCAGACCTAGACTTTAGTTGCTTTACAGAATGGTGGCACTCCAGCAGGGTCTCTTAGGCATTAGAATACAATTCTAGCAGTTACCTCTTCTCCAGCGAGGCCACATTTCATCTCTGATCACTACACTGGAGGCTGGGATTCCAGTACACTAAACACAACTCACACGAAAGTTTCATAATCTCAACAGGCTTGAAAACACATTTTAAAAGGAAACACACAAATAAAACTCATAACATTCCATTGAATTCAAACAGTGAATAATATCCGAGCTGCCTCTGAGGAGGGGGCACTCAAAAAAAAAACCCGCATCTATAAGTCATTGTTCAGGAGCCGGCAGTTTTTTAGCACGGAATATGATCAATGCACAACTAGTTTAGCGAAACGCTGTTACTGTGCTTAGGCTGAGAGGGCTTTGTGCAGCCCGGGAGCACACTTGGGAGGACACACGCAGCCCTGGAAGGTGGAAGTATGATCAGGCAGGCAGACCACTGGAAACTCCTCAGGCTCAGGGGATTTTTTAGGTCCATTGCTAAACAGCTGTTCAGAATGTCATTGTGAGTAAAATTTCCTTCTAGAAGGTATTTAGGGCTCCCTCACCTTAATGTGAATGTTTTATCTTTAGGTGTTCACAAATAGGAAACAAGTTCCATTGATCTTAACCTTCTCCATGTAGGCTTCCCAGGGTCAATTTCAAAACACACTATATATTTACCTAATAACTCTTGGCCCTAAATGTGAGAACATTTTTTTGAAGTAAAATGCTTGTGAAAAACAAAAAAGAAATCAGGAAGAATACTTAAAAATAAGTCAACAGATGCAAGTTTAAAAACAAAACTAAGAACTTAAAAAGTACGTGAGAGAATTGATTGGAAAAGTCCAGCTCTGCCACTCACTAGCCATGTGATCTGCATGAGCTATTTTAGCTCTTTTATCTACAAAAGAGGACTATTACCTCATCCTCGTGGTTAACAGACCCCTAACGCACACTCTGATGTCTGGCTGGATTAAGTGTTCAAGTGCCTGCTGATGGCACACTCCCTCGCCCTCCCCACACCCAGCAGCGCTCTTCCATACCAAAGTGTATGTCTAGTGTGTAACAGACTAGCGTCTTTAGGTGTCCCAAGTTCTCCTCAGGGACAAAAGGGCCATACCTTCTGGACTTTCCAAGTTACTTCTTACTGGTAGGATGTTCAGAGCCCTCTGGCCTCACCTGTGAAATACCAGCAGCCATGCTGGGATAACCAACTCGTTCACAGGCATTCCCGTGTGCCTGAGACACAACGTTCCTCCAGCCTGAGAAACCCTTTAAAGCAGTGGTTCTCAACCTGTGGGTTGTGAGCCCTTTGGGGGTCAAACAACCTTTTCACGAGGGTTGCCTAAGACCATCTGCACATCAGATATTTATATTATGATTTATACCAGTAGAAAAATTACAGTTATAAAGTAGCAACCAAAAAATAATAATAGTAATGGGGGGAGGGCTCGAGATAGGTTTCTCTGCGTAGCCTTGGCTCTATAGACCAGGCTGGCCTCACTGTACTAGCGGACTGCAGCATTAGGAAGGTGGAAAACCACAGCTTTAAAGGAATTGCACCCTGGGATGCAAACTCATTGGAAAAATAGCCATTTGGAGCAATGCTGCTGGAGCATTCTCTTTGTTTTCCAGAACAGGGACATATAAGATGCTCTGTCCTCAGACTTCAATGCAAACAAGATTTTTTTTTTTTTAAAACAGGTGATGTGTATCCCTAACTATTACTATTACTATTGATCCTTTGGCTGTTAGGAAGCTTAAAAGCAAACTCAGCTTTTTTTTCTAATAATGACACTGGACCCACAGCACAAATTTATGTACTTTATCTTCTGTCAATCAAATTAATGTTTTTACCCCCAAATGTGTCAGTTTCTTTGAGAATTTCACCTATTTGGACCATATGACCCCTCCCATACTCTGCCCAGAACCACTCCCCTTTTCCTGCCCCGCCCCCCAACACTGTGCCCTTTCTTTTCATTAACTTATTCCTATTTAATCACAACACGGTATTTCTACATGTGGACAAATGCCCGTTTTGAATAAGAGTGGGTATAAAATGGATAGATTATCCCTTATCTGCATGTTACTATTCCTCTCTAAGTTTCTTTCTCTAATACCTGGCCCCTTGAGGTGTTTAAATTTATTCTTCCCACTTACACACATAACTACATCCAATTAGTTCAACAGGCCGTGGCAGATACATAACACCCACACACAGCTTTCTGATTATATTTTTCTAGATTTATTAAGCATGCATCTCCCCTGTAACAAGCAAGACATTCTAGATTCTGTGTGTGCCATATCTGCCTCAGCACACCAGCCTGGGACATGATGGGAAGATGAGAGAGAACTCAAACGCCCTTTGCTCATCCCGGGCTGGTTCTGTCAGCTGCCCCGTTCCTGTCCCAGCAGGAGCGTTTGGAACTCGTCCTAAGCCTCGTGTGTAACAGATGGAGACAGGAGAGCCCCAGCTTGCGCAGGTGACATTTCTGATGCTTTCTACATGACGATACCGAAAGAAACGACTTCCTTTTCATGTTCACCCTAAACATGATAATTCTAGGACCCCAAAGCAGGCTGGCAAGATACAGACAACAAAGATACAGTAAGGCTAAGTGGAATAGATTCAAATGAAATTACTCAGCCAAAAAAAAAAATAGTAATACTGTTAGTACCCATACATACATTAAAAAAAAAAAAGTCAGGCAAAAGACACAGAAAGAATATTCTATATTGTTCTACTTGACAAGAAATTCCATCAAATGCAAATTTCTATATTGACAAGAAACCAAATGAGTTACAAAAGAATACACAGGAACTTTCCAAAATGGTGGAATACTTACTTTTTAAATCATAGCTTGATGGGAATGGAAGATTCATGGGTTATACACTTACTAAATCTCACACAACGCTACACTTATAACTGGTGCAAATGTGGTATTGTTGGTTAAAGCACATTAAACTTGAACTGGTAGTAAGAAGACAACATCAGACAAAACCAAGTGAATAAACAAGTGAATAAACAATTCCACAAAACAAAACTGGCAGATTCAACAATGCTGAGGTCACGAGATACAGAAAGAATGAAGGGAAGACAGACTAGGGGACTTTAAGGAAGTGTCACAACTGCGTGCAAAGTGGGATTCTAGAACAACAACAAAAACCAACAAAACCAACAAGACTAGTGGAAAAGCCGATGACATTAAACGCCTGTAGCTAATGTACTAACACCCCATCAATGTCAATTTCTTAGTTTTGCTCACTGTCTCACAGTTATGGATATTTAAGAAGCAAGCATCAGGTCCCCTGGAGCTAGAAAAATGCACCTCTGAGCGCTGGATGTGGGTCCTGGGAACCGAACTCAGGTTCTCCAGAAGAGCAGCAACTACTTTTACCTGGTGAGCCATCTCTCCAGCCCCAGAAATAAAGTTTGTATGAATCTATTCTATTGCATGTGAACTTAACTCATTACAGTTGACTGAAAATTATCAAATCAGAATTATTAAGAAATAACCCCTTTTCAGCCTGGACCTTTTACGAAGGTTCTCAAGTGTATTTAAGAAATAGAGTAGGGGGAAGAAGAACCCGAAGCCACCTTGACCGAAGCACAACACCTCCAGCCCTGAATGGAGCACTAAGTTTACAAAGGCCCTCGGACCTCAATCAAAACCCTCCCCACAGTGCCCTTAGAACTGTGCTGCATAAATACGGAAAGCGTTAGTGTTCAAATGGTACCAATCCAGTGAAGGCATTCACAAAACCCTGACGTGGCAGCAAAGGACATTCAACTCCCAAGATTCTCACACCTCAAAACCGCTCTACACGTGAACTCAATTCAGTTAAGACAACCCCCCCCCCAACCGCGAGAATGCACAGGGCAATGTTTAGAGAAGTATGAAGATTTTATGGCATACCTCCTCTGTTTCCATTCTCTTCATCCTAGAAAATAAAACAAAATACACATTTGAGCACCAACAGTAAACTCTTATCTGATCACAGCTGAACTTCAAGCAAATTCCTGGTTTATAAATAATACCAATTAGAATCTTACTAAGCACCTTTGTCAGAAGGGTGGAGTTTTCACAAGAATAAAAGGCTGTGAGTGAAGCCAAGTTAGGGACAAGAAATCAACCAAGTACTGAAAACTGGCATGAGGGTGGGGTACGTCACAGAGGTATTTAGGGGGAGGCAGCGCACGAGCAGTTGGAGAGGTGAGGCTGAAAGAGAGCCGGGGGTCATTATTTACTGTACTGCAGTGACCTTCAGTGAGCTCTCGGTGGCCATGACAGCACACAGGGCTAATCGCTCCATGTTTAAGTTCTTGTACTCATTTGGAAGTTCATGTTTGCTGTCTTTAGGCTCTCGCTGCCATGCTGCCTATGTCTAGCTGAGAAGTTAGACGGGCAACTTTAAAAAGCTAGTATGAAAATACATCAAGGCAAGTACTTGCTGAGCCTTTGACCGAATCAAAGCTACCATGCATTGTAGAAAGGAAAACGGAGCTTTGGCTGAAGGCTGGTGATTTATTACATAACTCTTGACCTTTATTTTGGCTGCCCAAATGTTGTTTTTCTTCTTCTGGTTATAAGCTCTGTTCTGAGACTAATCGGTTGCCAGCTAAGTGACATAATAGAGACATTGTTTTTATCAATTGCACACTTTCTAAAAACTATATAACACTAAAAATTATTTTAAATTCTCTTAAGGCTGGGAGCATAGCTCAGTGATGCGGTGCCCACCTAGCAAGTGTCATGTGTAAGGCCCTAGGTCTACTCCTCAGACACACACACACACACACACACACACACACACACACACACACACACACACACACACACACAAGGTCTTTGAGTGAATAGATAAAATTTCAATATAAAAGTGGAAAATTCTCCAATATGTATTTCCCAGGGAAAACATATAAAGACAGACCTACACGTGTGAATATCTGCGCCAAAGCCCGGCCTCACATAGCTATCCTGAGCATTACTGTCTATCAGTTCCCACTCCAAATGTGTCATGCTGCACAGTCAGCACACAACCTGTGACAAGGCACTGCTGTTGTCCCCAAGTGCTGTGCTCAAGGTCACAGAGCTAATGTGGGACAGAGGTGGGGTCAGACCCGGATTCCTTAGACTCCACACTTACTAATACAGATATATTTTTTTTTTTTTTTTTTTTTTTTTTTTTTTGGTTTTTTCGAGACAGGGTTTCTCTGTGTAGTTTTGCGCCTTTCCTGGAGCTCACTTGGTAGCCCAGGCTGGCCTCGAACTCACAGCGATTCGCCTGGCTCTGCCTCCCGAGTGCTGGGATTAAAGGCGTGCGCCACCACCGCCCGGCTTAATACAGATATATTTTTAACCTGTGTTAAGCAAATTATTTTATAGAAATTCTATTACTTACATGCTCCTTGTGATCTAAATGAAACAGACAAAAATTACACAGCTCTAGCATGTATATCTAGCGAAAATGTAAGTAATACTACCAGAGCTTTTAAAGATCAATAGGTTCTTAAAGTAGCTAGACAGTAGCTGTACAGACATTTTAGGAAACCTGACTAGCAAATTCTAATTCCAACAGCAGAAATTATTTATAACCTTTAAAAGATATTCAGTGCCTTTCAAAGGTTATCCTACAATAGTTTCCTGGAAAGAGGTATTTAGAGAAAAAGAAGTGAGGGTCAAGAAGATGTGGCACACCTGGAATTCCAGCTTTCTGGAGACAGAAGCAGGCAAATATCTGAGTCTGAGGTCGGCCAGAGCTACACAGTGAGACTGTATCTCAAAAACTTAAAAAAAAAAAAAAAGTGTCATCTCTAGGTACAACTGGACAATTATCTTTACATGTCTCTAATTAATACATTAGCCAAGTTCAAATTCCAGGCCCTCTCTACTTACAGGACTTAACTCAGTTTTCATGTCTGTTAGATGCAGCTAATTCCACTTGCTCCACGTCTCTGCTGTGGATGAAGTAAGCTAACACTAATGATGGTGGTAAAGAACAGCGAGTCAATATGTCAACTGCAGCTAAAATCACCACACACGGACCCTTTCCAACAGGAGTGCTCTCTACTGAAGCATGTTCATGCAGTTTACCCTGATCACCATGCTTTAAGATTCTGACTCACCACCATATGATACATCCAAAAGTTAGCAGTTTCTATTCTTAAGTATCTGTAACCACCATCGTATTTTAACCAACAACTGCCACTGTCTGCCCAGAGAATACAGAATCTGTCTAGACAGTAGGGGAAGTTACATATCACAAGGAGTAAAACGAAGCTATAAGTCTCTGAAAAATATATATAGTTTAGAATCAGTATATTTTGGAAATTAAAATTTTTTTTTTTTTTTTTTTTTTTTTGGTTTTTCGAGACAGGGTTTCTCTGTGTAGCTTTGCGCTTTGCGCCTTTCCTGGAACTTGCTTTGGAGACCAGGCTGGCCTCGAACTCACAGAGATCCGCCTGCCTCTGCCTCTCGAGTGCACCACCACCGCCCGGCAAAATTTTTGTTATAGGTTTAAAAAATACATAAAAAAATTTTTAATGCAAATATACCACTAATTTTAAGATAGAAAGGAGGCAAGGGGGGAGGTGAGAAAGGGAAGAAGCCCAGAGGAGATGGAATTCTCTTACCTTATATGAAAACTGAATTGCAGACTCCGGGGGATAAACAATGAAGTGTCTTAATGTAAAACCGAATCCTTGAGATGTTCTCTTCAACATAACTGTTTTGGGACCTGGCCAGGAGAACGGTTCATCTTCAGATGGTGACACGGTTTCACTTTGTTCTTTTCCATCTTTATTTTTTGACACCTAAAGTGCAAAGATATGTAACACTTAACTACAGAGCACAAGGTACTTAATTTAGAAAAATTTTTATGTACAAACATAATACCCAAGTATAAGCATGAACTTAGTGGAGAAGATGTATATTTGCTGATAGAGTTAGATGCATTACAACTGCCCAAACCAAAAAGATGTGCATATATGTGCGTGTGTGCATATGGTGTATGCACATGTGTAGGCACCTCTACATGCATGCTGAAGCCAGAGAGTGTCTGGTGTCTTCTACCATTCTCTGCCTTATGTCTTTTGAGACAGGGTCTTTTGCTGAACCTGGAGTTTGTCATGTTTGGCTAGGTTAGGCTGGCAGGCAGCAAGTTCCAGCAATCCTCCTCTGAGTGACCTACTCATTGATGGTGTTACAGGTGTATGCAGAATCTCTCCTAGCTTATCAAGTGGATGCTAGGATCTAAACTCTGGTCCTTAAGCTTACACAGCAATGCTCTTAACCGCTGAGCCATCTCTCCATCCCCACGCCCAAACTAATACTATGAAAAAAAACTATACTGTGGGAAATTAATGAACAAGAGAGAATTCTTGAAAATTACTGGCACAATAATTAAAACAAAAAATGTCATAGAAGGCATGGAAGACGATACTAAGGAAACCCCACAATACACAAAGGGTGAAGAGGAGAAACAATGGAAGGGATGCAGAACTCTCAGCAAGGAAGGAGACTAAGCCTTTCCATATAGTTCAATGCAACAAATACTAAAAAATAGCAGAAAAGCTCAGTTCTAAGCCCAAATTCCATATGCACAGAGATCACAATCCTTCCAAGATTCTGACTGTTGAGGTCCCTTGACCTCTGCTCTTCAGCCTTTGCCTGACCAAGACTAAAAAAATCCTTTACAGGTTAAAATCAAAGACACCCCCCCCCAATTCAGTACTTCATTCCCTTTTGTGCCCTAAGTCTTAATCCTTACACTGTGCCTCACCTATCCCAACTCTTCACACTCTAGAACAGCATTAATTTACTCCCTTACCTTTGATCCTTCAAAACTCCTCACTGTCACCTGACTAGTCCAGGAGGAATCATCAGTCAGAATGGTCAGTCAGCTACATTACATCCTGTATCCTTATCCTAAGCAGCTATTTCATCCCTTCTCCCTCATCCTCACAGGAGTCAATGTCCCTATCGGGCTTTCACAGTGAGAAAACAGAGACACAAAGAGAATGTATTCCCCTGACATGTACCTACCTACCGGGCCCATGTTTCCCTGTCCTCTCTCATAATAACAGATTGAAGTGTATAAGACCGCACAACTTTGTAATGGCCCCATCTCCTACATTCTCTAAGACTTCCATCATGAAGTATGCTGGATTCTGTCAAAGGCTTTTTTCTTCATTTACTGAGATGATTGTGGGATTTTTGTAAGTTCATTAATATAGTTTATGACACTTATTGCCATGAATGTGTTGAACCATCCCTACATTTTAGGAATAAAGCCAACTTGGTCATAGTGTATAATCTTTGTGACGTATGTCTGTTTTCTGTTTGCAAGCATTTTTCAGTCTATAGTCATTAAGGATATGGGCCTGTAGTTTTCTTTTTCTGTTGTGCCTTTACTAGTTTTGGTATGAGGATGATACAGGCTTCGTAGATAGGTTTGGGAGTTCGCCTTTCCTTACAATATTCCCTTTTCTCTTATAATATCTTCAGTTTCTTTGGTGTCTGATGTAGTATTTCCCCGTTCATTTCTGATTCCATTACTATGGATCCTCTCTTTCTTTCTTTTGGTTAGTTGGGCCAAGGGTTGTAGCTAGAGTTTTCCTGCCTTGCCCACAGTCAGGACAAATCTCTCTCACTCACCAGTCCCACAGCCGCTCAGACCCAACCAAGTAAACAGAGAAACATATATTGCTTACAAACTGTATGGCTGTGGCAGGCTTCTTGCCAACTGTTCTTATAGCTTAAATTAATCCATTTCCATAAATCTATACCTTGCACGTGGCTGGTGGCTTACCAACATCTTCACATGTGGCTTGTCATGGTGTTGGATGGCAGTGTCTCTGACTCAGCCTTCCACTTCCCAGAATTCTTCTCCTCCTTGTCCCGCCTATACTTCCTCCTGCCTGACTACTGGCCAATCAGTGTTTTATTTACTAACCACTCAGAGCAACACATTTGCCATACAGAACATCCCACAGCAAAGGGTCTGTCAATCGTGTTTATCTTCTCAAAGAACCAGCTGTTAGATTGGTTGATTCTTTGTATTATTTTCTTTGTTTCTATGTCATTGACTTCTGCACTGATTTTTACTATTTCTTGACATTAATTAGGTTTGGATTTGGTTTGTTCTTGATTTTCCAGATTTCTGAGTTGCATCATTAAGTCACTTATTTGTGATTTTTTTTTTTAATGTAACCTCTTAGTTATCAATTTTTCTCATAAGGCTGCTTTCAGTGAGTCCTAGAGGTTTTGTTGTATTGTATTTTTGTTTTTCATTTAGTTCCAGATAAATTTTTGTTTCTTTTTTAGACTCGCTCATCATTCAGATTAATCTCCATGCGTCTGTACATTTATTAGAGATTTGTTTGCCATCAATTTTAAGTTTTATTGCACTGTGGTCAGACAGGGTACAGCAGTTATTTAAGCTTGTTTGTTTTGTTTACTTTGTAAAGATTTGCTTTTGTGTCCCAGGATGTGATCTATTTTAGAAAAGAGTCCATGTGCTGCTGAGTAGAATGTGTATTCTTTGGTGTTTGTGTGGAATATTCTGTGGATCTGTTAAATCCATTTGATGTATGATGTCAATTAATCCTGGTGCATCTATTTTTGTCCAGATGACCTGTCTTTTAGAGAAAGTGGGGTATTCAAACCACCTACTATTAATGGATTGATGTTAATCTTTGTCTTTAAATCAGTAGTACATTTTTTTAAATGAAATTGATTGCACAAGGGTTTGGTACATATATGTTTAGGATAGTAATGTAACTGTTCCCTTATTCAGAATGAAGTTTTAGTTTTGATGTGAAGTCTAGTCTGTCAGATATTAGGATAAGAAGGCCTATTTACTTCCTGGCCCGATTTGATGAGAGTATTTTTGTCCATCCTTTCATTCTAAGGTGGTACCCATCTTTAAAACTAAGATGTATCTTGTGGTGTCTGTCTTTAAAACTAAGATGTGGGCTGGAGAGATGGCTCAGAGGTTAAGAGCACTGAGTGCTCTTCCAGAGGTCCTGAGTTCAATTCCCAGCAACCACATGGTGGCTCACAACCATCCATAATGAGATCTGGTGCCCGCTTCTGGCCTGAACTCATACATGCTGTATACATAATAAATAAATAAATCTTAAAAAAAAAAAAAAAAAACTAAGATGTTTCTTGTAGACAACAGATAGGTAGATTTTGTTTCTTGATCCAGCCAGTCTGTGTCTTTTGATTGGAGAATTGAGGACATTAATATTTAAAGTTGTTACTACAATGTTGTCATGTGTGTTAATTGTGGTCATCCTGTTGCTGACTTTTGGTGCTGTTTGTGCTCTTGGTGGTACTTTGTGGTACAGTAAAGCTCTGTACTTCTCTCCCCAGTCTCTGCTGTGCTCATTCCTCTCTCTAGCCCAAAAGAATACTTCCTGTATCTTCTTATTTTGGTTTTTGGATATAAAAATCTTTTTAGGCTGTTTATGCCATGGAAAGTTTTTCTTTCTTATTAATCCAGACTGGCTGTAGTGGTCTTTTAGGATTTAGAATGCATTGTTCCAGGCTCTTCTGGCTTTCAAATGTTCCATAGGAAAAATCAGATGTTATCTTGATGGGTTTTCCTTTATGTGTCGTGTGTCGTGTGTCGTGTGTCGTGTGTCGTGTGTCGTGTGTGTGTGTGTGTGTGTGTGTGTGTGTGTGTGTGTGTGTGTTTCTCTTGAAGCTTTCAGTATACTTTTCTTTGTTCTGCATACTTACTGTTTTAACTATGATATGCCATAGGGATTTTCTTTTCTGGTCTTGTCTATTTGGTGCTCTGCGTACTTCTTGCATCTTTATGGGTATGTCTTTCCTTAGTTTAGGAAAATTTTCTTCAATCAGCTTATTGAAGATCTGATTTATATCATTGATTTGAGATTCTTCTCCCTCATCTGTGCCTCTAATTCAAAGGTTTGGTTTTCTTCATGGTGTCTCACATTTAATTTTTAAAAATATTTTTCTTCAGATTCCTTGTTTATTTGGTCTAGATCCTTTGTCTGCCTGTAAAGTTTTCCTTTGTGTCTTCTAGTTGAGTTACTGAGTTTTTCAATCCCAGCTTCATTTCAGCTTCAGTCTTCTTCAGTGTTCCCATCCCCTTACTGAATTTTGTTCTTGGATCCTGGATTGTCTTCATCATGTCCATCAGCCTTGTCTGTGTTTATCGGGCATCACTTAGACATTTATTTTCCTTAAGTTCTTTCTCCTTAATTTTATGGAGCTGTTTCTTTGTGTCTTCTTTAAATTCCTTGAATTCTTTGACATTTATGATTGTTCTTTTAAATTCTGTGTCCTGGGGTTCTTCTAGGTAATTCTCGTTGCCAAACATTCCTAAAGACTAAACTGGTGGGTTTTGAAGAGAAGATATTGGCTTGATCTTTCACATTTTATTTTTTGATGGTATCTGGGTACGTGGACTTTTTTTGATAGTTTCAAATCTTATATGGACAGAGTAGGTTGTGGCAGAAGAGAGAATCTTTGGGGGGGACCAGGCTAGACCCTGGAGAAGGATTTGGGAGATGGAGATGAGTGGAAAGGTTAGATGTGGTGCCAGAGGGACCGGTGGGTGATGGCATGCAGGCAGGGTCCTGGTAGAAGCCTGGAGGTTTGTGGCAGTGCAGGCAGGAGTGGTTGGACTAGTGGGACCGAGTGTAGACCGGGTTAGATGCGGGAGAAGAATGTGGGAGATCTGGCTGGTCTGGCTGCTGGAGAGGCTGGATCCAGCATGAGAGGGACGACTGACAGCGGGCTCACGTCCCAGAGAAGCGCAGTGCACCCCACAGGCTTCTTACAAGCTGAGGTGCCAGCAACCCCACCCCCACAGTGAACCCATTGACTTCTTTAAACTCTTTCTTCTCTGGGTGACTTCATTTAGTCTCGTGTGCTCAACATCAAATAGGTATCTATTGTCCAAGCATACCTCCAATCCAATAGGTAACTTTATATGACTGAGTTGTTAACAGAATTTTGTTTTAAATTATAACTAAGCTCCTTGCAGCAACTTGAAAGTTGTCACCTTCATCCGATAGCAAATACTTAGAAATGCTGACTCTCCTTTCCTATTATCTTCTCTCAGCAAGTCTATTTCCACAATATGAAGGTGAAAGGGTAAGACAGAAACATTACCCAGCCAAGCTTGTTGTAAGGCAACGTAACTAAGTAATTGGAATGTGAAAGTACTATGCAATGTTAAAAAAAAAAAAAAAAAGTCATGGTATGTTCACATATCGGCAATCAACAACTGAAACTTGACAATTAAAAAGATGTATCAACCAGGCTATAACCACGGCTTGGTAGTTAAGAGCATGTACTGCTCTTGCAGAGGACCTGAATTTGATTTCCATCATCCATGTTGGACAGCTCACAACTGCCTATAATTGCAGCTCCAGGGGATCCTATATCTCTGAAGAGGGTGTGATCATTTGCATACACCTACACACAAACACATATGCATAAAAACCCGGACATATCAACTAAAATGGCACTGAACTTTGAGATAACACAACATTTGCAAGACCTAAAACTGAAGGTTCAAATCCAAAGCATTACTGAGACACCTGAAAGAATATCCACATAACCGGAGAACATTCGTGATTACAAGATTTGGAGTTGTTACCATATTAACTCTAGATTTATCTATAGATTTATATTTGTATATTGATTCAAAGCACTCCCAATCAAGATCTTAGAACACTTTTGCATGAAGACATACTATTTCTAAAATTCACCGTAGCATGCTAAGAATCTAACTCTAAGGAAGACATTTCCTCTACTTACATTCTATTTTTTTTTTTAAAAAAAAATGTATTTCATCAAAATTTGTTGTGGGAAATATGTAAGAGAATGAAAAGACAATTTGTTGGAAGTGGAAAGTATCTATAAATGGAATCTCATCAAGAACTGACATATGGAACATAAAAATGAGTCTAGAAATCCAGTTGTTTTTTTTTTAAATGGGCAGAAGATCAGAGCATGCCTTACTAAAGAAGCTAAGAAATGGTCAACATTGTAAGTGATCAGGAAATGCACACTGGACCACAATGGAACATCAAGACCTATTTACTGTGAAGACCAGCCCGTGCTGGCTGTGAGGCAACTGGACCTCTCACACACTGCTAATGGACAACTAAAATGGTACAGATATTTTGCAAAACAACCTTATGGTTTCATAAACAGTTAAATATGTGTCTTTCCTGTGACACAGCCATTTGCTCAAGAGAAATTCAGATTTTTTATGTCAATATAAAAACTTACACAAAATTGTTCACTGCAGCTTCGTTTATTATAACTGAAAAATTTCTCAAAGGTTTTGAAACAAAGATGAACTGTGATACATTAATCAATACTTAGCAATGAAATGAACTCCTGTCTATGTAAGTATCTATTAATTACACTAAGTTAAAGAATCTAGACCAATAGAGTACTTACTTCATAATTCCATTCACAAAAGACCTAATTTCTACAACTGAGTCTATATTATCAGGAAGCAGACAGCAGTCACCCTGATGGACAGAGGAGACAGAAAGAGTAGTGGGGGGGCGGGGGGGGGGGGGGGAGTAAGGATGCTCACTTCCCTGATCACGTAACATTTTTACACGTATAGTTAATCATACAACTTAAATATGTGCAGTCGACTACATGACTAACATAGCTCCTAAAGAAAATTAAACAAAATAAGATGCTATGGAACGAGGGCCATGAACTCAAGTCCACGGCTGTTCTGGGAAAGAAGAATGTGAAAGAGAAAGAAAAAGCTGAAATCTCGAAGAAACATGAGCTCCTTCAACTGCACTGGTATGGAATTAAGACATGATTTCTAAAATGGACAAGGTAACCCCAGCACTGGAGGTGGGAGAAGGGGCTGATGCAGGAAGATTGAATTTGAGGCTAACCTGGGATATATAGCAAGATCTTATGTCAAGAATCCACCTGATTCCTTTGCTAGGAGACGTTCTGTGTCAGCGTCTTTCATCATCTCTTCTACCTTGTAAGCAGTGTGTATTTTTGTTCTTCAGTCTAAGTTAGGATCTTTAAAGATCCTTTTGGACTCTAATTTTAACACTTGAAAACTAACCTGTGCATTATATTCACATCTAGAATATTCTTCTTTTGGGTTTTTTTTTTTGTTTCTGTTTTTTTTTTTTTTTTTTTTTTTTGGTTTTTTGAAACAGGGTTTCTCTGTGTAGTTTTGCACCTTTCCTGGAACTCACTTTGGAGACCAGGCTGGCTTTGAACTCACAGAGATCCGCCTGCCTCTGCCTCCCAAGTGCTGGGACTAAAGGCGTACACCACCACCGCCCAGCTAGAATATTCTTTTGATAGCCTCACAACCCCAGATATATTCCAGTTTGTTTTCAATCACACAGGAACCTCTAATGGATCATGGTTCTTCCTCTTCAGTCTCTGATTGGCCTTGTTACCTCTTCTTTACTGCGTTCTTTCTGGGTAAGTGTAAGCAATTTCACTTTGCCCTCCACAAACTGATTTTTTTAACAGCACATAGCTCAGTTGTTTCAATTATTCCATCCACCCAGAAGAACACATCCAAGCCCTTCTGGTCCCTGACCTTTCCCCTGTAGGAAAGAAGGGAAGGTTACATTTTCATTGGCCTGTATACAAAGAAGAGATAAAAAGAAACATACATGAGTGCCTCTTCACTCCTACATACCCACAGAGCCTTTGATCTTCCGGATTTAGTAACAAGGGCAAACTGTGGACTATGAGGAAAGAAGACAGCACTCACAGATCCCTCCAGTTAAGAAGACTCTGATCTGCATCTCCCTGTGCATTTCACTTCCCAACCACGAGTGCCCATTAACTAAGAGTGAAAAAAGGTAAGAAATGGCTGGATATCAGATTCAATTCCTGTGAAAGACTTTATAACAAGGTCATTTGATTGAACAAAAGCTCAAAATTAGAAGAAACTAAAGGATAACAAATAGATCTATAAAAATCAGAGTAACTAGACAAAGCAAAGTAAAGAAGGCTGAGATAGAGTGTGAGGGGGAAACACCAATCAGAAGATATAAAAGTCATTGTTAAAAAAAAACGGGAAACGGCATGATGGAACTTTCTGAAGGATTGAGGTAAACATTTTACACAAGTAAATTTGCATGCTTACAGTGGATGAATTTTTTATTTGAAAATCGCTGCAGGGACTGCTTAGGGTAAAGTGTTTGCCTAGAACATGGAAGGCTCCAGGCTCAATGACAGAAGAAAAGCGGGGGCGGGAGGAAAAGAGATAGGGTTGTCCTCCAAGTGAATAAGACAGGACAGATGCTGACATACACAGTAAGTATACACGCCTCCTTCTCTAGTTGTTTGTACTTAACGTATAATGAAGTCAGCTTCCTAGTATATTAGTACATCCCAGGATGTGTTCTTGAGAAAGCATTTTTGCATTATTTGTCGTAAGAGGCCCTCACATAAATTCTACAAGTCCTAATGACAAGACTGTTCTCTGTTACCTCTTACCACAGGTCATACAGTGACTTAAAGACAGAGTCTACTTAAAGCTTAAAGAGCCAGATCTTCTTCACGGCCATCCAACCTCTTTTGATGATTTTACTTGCTAAGAAAACACAAAACACTGGTTTTCTTTTTATGTCCTTGTATTATTAACTTTATGGTTGCAACTTTCATCTGGCTCAAAGTTATTTTGTTGTTGTTTCTAGGATATGGCATAGAGGGACATGGTCTCTGAACTCGACTCTTTGATCTAGACCCTTGGTTTATAGCTGAGACTGTGGTCGGCAAGCTGTTTAAAGCATGCCTATGCCTTGACTGATTGGCTCTGAGGATGATAATGCAAGGTATATTACTAATTAAAAACTCAACCATCTTCCACTATGTACAACTTTTTGAGTATTTATATGACAGCAGAAGTAGAAACTCCCTACTTCACCTAACAGGTCTCGGGAAAACCAGAGAGCACTGGAGAGACAGCACTTGAGATGCTGGCCAGATGTATGTGTGCACAGTGTCAGATCTCGTCCACCAACAAACCAGCAAACCAGCACATTAATTAAATACACTCTAGCCCAAGCATTTGGGATAAGGACCAGTCAAACTATATAAACAACGACATCATATGCCTGTTTGTGTCATTATTACCTATTATTTCAGAGATATTTTTAATTTTTTTTGACAGGGTCTCATGTAGCCCAAGCTGGCCCTGAATTTGCTATGCCCCAGAGGATGACTTTAAACCGCTGATCCTCTACCTCCCAAGTGCTGAGACTATACACAAGCATTACCATCCCTGAATTTTTTTAATGAGTTCAAAGTACATAATACTTAAAATGGTACCTTGCAAAGTAAATAATAAATTTCTTTTGTAAAATAAAATCACAAGTGTCACTAAACAGAAAAAGTTTATTGGAAAAATTATTAAACGATCACTGTTCAGTTACTGAGATCAAGTGTAAAATATGATTTGTCTAAGAAAAACAAAGCCTGAATATCTATACTTTTATTGATTTTTTTTTCAGTGTTGGAGATTGACCCTTAGGGCCTCACTTTAAGACTAAGTCAACATTGCCAGCCAAAATCTTGCATATCACGAGTATGATAGAAAAGTGGATTTACAGTGGGGAGTAATTTCTCAAAACCAGACAGCTAGTAAGTGATGAGCTAGCTCACCTTCTCCGATGCACACCATTAGCAGAAATGAAATAATAATATGGTGTTGATAAATTAGATATAGCTTGTAATTTCTCCAAAGTCATTTCAGAGAAATAATCTGGTATTTTGAAATGAAGTTTTTTTGTTTGTTTGTTTGTTTGCTTTTTGGTCTATTGGTTTAGGTTCTAAGTTAGTTTAAAAAAAACTCTTAAATATAATCTGGATATGCCAAGTGTGCTTGAAATTCATTCTTACCATGCAGCTTGCTGGCAAATCCCTTTTTTTCCCCCTAATTTAAAATCTTTTTGTGTGTGATTGTTAGTTTATATGGAGTGGTGGGGAGAAAGTGTGTGTGTGTGTGTGTGTGTGTGTGTGTGTGTGAGAGAGAGAGAGAGAGAGAGAGTCTGTGTGTATCTGTGTGTGTGTGTATGTGTGTGTGTGAGAGAGAGTCTGTGTGTATCTGTGTGTGTGTGTGTGTGTGTGTGTGTGTGTGTGTGTGTGTGTGTGTGAGAGAGAGAGAGAGAGAGAGAGAGAGAGAGTCTGTGTGTATCTGTGTGTGTGTGTGTGTGTGTCTGTGGAGGGGGGAGCAGAGCGAGCGCTGCAGAGGAAAATGAGTCCAGTTGGTGGACAGCTTTGGGTGACATTCTTTAGATGCCATCCATTGTTCTTGAGACAGGGTCCTTTCATTGCTCTGGAACTCACCAGGCAAGACTGGCTAGCCAGAGAGCCCTCAGGGGACTCCACCTGCCTCTGCCTCCCCAGAGCTGGGATTATAGATATTCCACACCATGCCTGTTTTTTGACATGGGTTCTGGGAGTCAAACTCAAATCTTCATCCTTGCACTTTACCATTGAGCTCTCTCCAGCCCTAAAGACATTTTTACCAATCCAGGTTGAAAACAAGGACATGTGCTTTGATACTACGTATCTTGCAGTACCTGCACATATTTTTCTAAACAGTGGAGCTTGAAGACCCAGGTAACTTCTGCCTGTAATACTGCAAAGGAAACCCTTGAGAGTCAGTACTCTTACAAACAGCTCAATCTGAAGTTTACCATCATTTCGGTAGACATTTGTTTGTTAGACCCTAAGGTAAAGGCTAAGCCCCACCTGCCCAAAGACCAAATAACTTCCTGGAATGCTGGGAGTTGTAGTTCTTGAGTTGTAGTTCTCAACAAAGCCTCATGGGAAAGCATGGTGGCCTACAGGTTTTGTCCATATAAGCCCCGACATGTGCCTCCGGGCCACTCATCGGGAAAGTTTCCAGGAGGGGTCCTGACCAAATCCCATCTTGGTCAGTATTGAACATTTTCATCAACAGCTGGCTGAACTTGGTCAAAATGATGAAGCTGGTTTTTCTCTGGCGAGTCTTAGGGTGAACAGTGGCACCACCCCTGCAGCTCACTTGGGAAGCCGCCTTGCTGCAGTCGGTCCTTCCTGCAGAGTTTCTGCTCGCTAGACTAGTCACCCTTAGCCTGCCCTTCTATCCCGCGTCTGCTTCTGACTGTCTTTATAACCTCAACAGTTCCCCTACTCTCACCTCCCCGTGTGTCTCCCTGCTCCCTCTTTCTGTTTTTAGATCCCAACCCATCAAAGAGACTCCTAGATCATCATCACTTTATACTTCATTTATATAACAGCAAAAGAAACCAAAAATGCATCAAGGTTACGAAGCATCCAGGAATGCTTCACAAGTAGGTTAGCTGTGACTACAGGCAGACGTTGAAAGTAATCTCATTAATTTACAGACACACAATCCTACAACAATATTATCATCTCACAGAATAACAAGAGGGTGTCATGTCATCTGGTATGTCTCATAAACAACAGTCCCCCAGACTATTTTCTAGGCATGTTCTCTGAGTTGTTTTATTGGTAGTAATGACATATTCCAATTATGTGCTCCTATCTCCCTTGGTCTCCTTGTAACAAACAATACATATCTTCATGATAACAGGGACAATTGTCTTTCTAAAAGAGAAAGTTCAGCTGGCCAGATGGTTCAGTAGGCAGTGTTTGCCACAAAAGCCCTGTGACCTGAATTCTAACCTACGGACCCAAGTAAATGTAGACAGAAAGAACCAACTCCACAAAATTGTCTTCTGACCTCAACATGTGTGTCTCTCTTCAATCACAAATACATAATGAAAAATACACAAAAATTTTTAAAAAGTGAAAGTAAAGGATAAAGTTTTCAAAATTGTGCCTGGAACAAAAATTTTCACCTGTCCTCTGGCATTTGTATCTATAATTTAAAAGAATTTCTCTCACCAGGCAGTGGTGGCGCACACCTCCAATCCCAGCACTCAAGAGGCAGAGACAGGTGGATCTCTGTGAGTTCGAGGCTAGCCTGGTCTACAGGGTAAGTTCCAGGACAGCCAAGACTACACAGAGAAACCCGGGGGGTGGGGGTGGGGGGGTGGGGGAGTTTTCCTCTCTCTCCTTCTGAAATACAAATGACAGCATCTGCAATATGTCTGCAGCCACTTCTTTATCATCTTCTGGCATTGCTTCTGTTATTAACAATACTCATTAAAGGGAGGATGCAAGGCCATGAGATTTAGGTACTCCACCACAAAAGGGGGGGATCTTATGGGAGAAGACTACATTATATTTATCCATTCTCCAGTAAATGGAAATGTGGGTGTCCAGTTACTTCACTAATAAAATTTTTAAATGTTCCTCGGAACATCTGTCTGTAGGGAAATGCATTGTGCTGTGGTTTCTTCATGGTATCTACACAGTATTTTTATGAATTCTTTAAGGTACTTACACATGCTTAATAGTATTTCTATCTTTTTCATGAACTTGGCTGGGATAGAGTGTCTCTACAGTATAATATTAAGATGGAGTGAATTTGAAACATGTGAGCTGGGTCTCAGCCACCAAGAGCTACTACAGTGTGGTCTGTTCTGCCATCTTCCACCCAGACAGGCACAAGAGAAGGATGTCACTTCTCTCTGGACATCTGTGGGATTTGCTCAGAATTTTATTCAAAGATTTACTCAAACTCTCCTTAGTATTGCATCAGAAGAAGTTGAAATTGTCCACTATTATTTTAAAAATGGTTTATGGCTTAAACTTTTAACAAAACAAAAGAAGGTATTTTGAATAATGTAAGCACACTAAGGGGCTGTCTCCTAAGGAACCGAAGGTCCAAACTCTACTTACAAAAGACAGTGTTTCTACTTAGATATGTTACTGCAATAAAAATTCAAACATTAATCATGATTAAACACAAGGACATGGGAGACTGGAAGTTCAATGAACAGCTGCTACTAGAACATTGTGAAAAAGAAAATTATTTTCATTGAGATATATACTTCAGGTATTTTATTTAAAAAAAAAAAGATTAAGCAACGTACAAACAAAAATTTTCAAACTAAATGTCAGAAATAAAAATTTTCTAGAAATTTTGGTTCCAGGTCCAACACATGCAGGTTATCAGTAACTGGATTCAAGTGGGTTATAAGGAGAAACAAAAGAGGAGGAAGAAACAGAGGAGGAAGAGGCAGCAACAGTAATGTGAGTAAAATACGCTGTACACATGTACAAAACTGCCAGTGAACAAATGATTTTCAATCCCAAGAATGTATCACTTTGACTGCTGAGTATTTCTAAGCATACTAGGAATAGGTTTACAATGAATAATGACTTACTTAGTTGTTAAGGAGCACCAACTAGAGTGACCAAATCAAATGCATGTTTAAAATAGGAAAAAACAATCTGGTAACACAATTTTAGGCACTCATTGACTTCTTCCTCAACAAGTCATGTTGTGGCATTGTCTTAATAAGCACTAGCTTTTCCGATCAATTGCTTTTCCTTTCCTACCTTTTGACAAACATGCAACTTCCTAACGGCAGGGAGAGGTCTCAAGATAAAAAGAGACAAGAGTCAACCACATTTGGCACAGGCCAAGAGTGACACCACACCACAGCACTAGATCAGTGTAGACACCCGCAGTTTACTACGATTTCCGCTGGCACAAGTAGTTCCACCCTTTTAAAGCCACTCCAACTGCACTGAGCATGCATAGCCCATCACCTTCAAGCATGGTACCAAAGCCTGGCACCACAATTTTACTTTCATTCTTTATTTGCTTCTAACTTTCCTAAGCATTTCCTAACCATAACATACCTAACAGAATGATAATGTTGTATAATAACTGATGTAAACATTCCATCCTTCAGATAAGCTCTTTAAACAGGCAGGTAAACAACTCAAAAAAGCCTCAGGAAGTCCCTAAAACTGACCAGAGTCACTAGGCCCCTCCTTGCCAGAGTAAGCCATAGAAGCTGAGTCCCTCTCAGACTAAAGGAAGCTGAGCTGCAAAGAAGACTCTCATATGGGAGCTGAGGGGCCAAGAAGACCCAGAGAAGCTGAGCTGCAATGCAGACTGGCAGAGAGAAAAGCTGCAAAGACTCTGAGACCAGCCCAGCTGCCTGGAAGAGGCTTAGACCAGCGTCACTTGGAAAGGACACTCTCCGACCTGTTGAACTGCCTGCAGGCTGTGCTCCTGGGTCCCAGCTTTTGTGAGCTGTCACCATGCTGGGGTAGCCTTGGTGATGCAGCTGTCTTTGGGTCATTTCTGCTCCTGTAAGCGACCCCTCACCTACACTCCTGTAAGTAACCTCAATAAAACTCATGGGTTTACTAAGTTGAACTTTGGTGGTATCCTGACTTTGGTCTGTCATGGGCTCCCTATCAGGGGTGAGCAGATCCGGGTTGTTTCTCCCCAGGAAAAGTTTTGTCCACAAGTACAGTTCAACCAACAACCCTGTTCTTTCCTAATTACTACACTGTGATACACTATCCTCTCCATTATGAAGTTAGCCTCCTCCTAAAATACCTTTCTAAGAGACTTTCAAATTATAAAGAAAAAACATTCAATATCCAAAGTATTGCTCTGCTAAGGATTCCTGAAGAAGTCACCTCAGTATCTAACATTCAGCTAATCCTCTCATGAATAATGCTCTTCAAAAGCAAAGTTCTCCCTCTCTCATCCCCCTCCCCATCTCTCCTTGATCCTAATTATAATAATAAATTGAATTTGGAACTAGTGAAATGTTCAGAGGCTAGGTGTGTGACTCAGCAGTAAAGCACTTTCCAAGCATGGGTCAAGCCCTGAGTTCTAGCTCCATAATAATAATAAACAAACAAACCAATGTCCAACAGCAACAAAAAAGAATTATGACCGAGCTACTAAAGTCATGAGTGTGAAACCTTTTCAGGGTATGAGAAGATGCCCAATGTGTAATGCTAAAGAAAATAAGATATAAAACTTCACAATATAATCAAAATTATTTTAACTCCCCCTTTCTTCGCCCCCACAGCACAGGCTTTTACTATTCTGCTGAGCAATCTCAGGACTTTGTATATAATGAACATGAACACAGCCTTGGCACCTTTCACCCCAAATATAGTATTAAGACACTGTAATATCAGCTTGGTGTGGCAGTGCGTGCCTTTAATCCCAGCATTCAGGAGGCAGAGGCAGGTGGATCACGTATGAGTTCTAGGCCAGCCTGGTCTATACTGTGAGTTTCAGGCTAGGCAAGGCTACAGAGAGAAACTTTGTTGCAAAAAGAAAACACACACACACACACACACACACACACACACACACACACACACACACACACACAGTTTTATCAACTTAACAGTGGACTCATTACCTAATAGTGTAAAGATTACATATAATTTCACAGAAACTTATAGCCAAAGGAAACCTGGAGATGAAATAAGCCAACTCAGTTACTTGGCATCTTCAAAACATCAATCTGGTGAGATGACTCAGCAGGTGAAGGCGATTGCCCTGATGAGCTGGATCCCTGGAACCCACTGTGGAAGAAGAGGACCAACTCCCAAAGTTGTCCTCTGACTTTCACACCATGCGCCACAGCTACACTTACTGATGTACAACGTATAGACACACACGCTAACATTGAAACCTCAAGCAAATGGCCTAACACTCTGCAAATATGGCAGTTCAAACTATACATTAGGGTCCAGCTTCAGCTGGGCAGACCAGAAGACAGTATGCTCAAAGGGTCAGGACTAAGAGAAAACAGCACAGAGCAAGTGCTGATACAGCTTTCTCGTGTGTAAAGCATAGTTCTCTCGGAGTCCACTAGAACAATCATTCACTTACCAACTGGTGCTGAAGGAACGTTGAGTTCCAGACCAGCAAGGGCATCCTGACACGTATGGCACCACCAAGCCAGGTGACTATGTTTCAATTAGGGTCTTAGTTCATAACCCAGGCTGGCCTTGAACTCACAACGGTCTGTCTCAGTATTAGAAGAGAGAAGACTGAAGGTGCCGCCTGCCCATGCCCAGCACAGATTGCTAAGTCTTGAGGGTGGGTTTTCTTTTTCTTCCTCTCCCCATCTATGAATGATGAAAGAGAAACTACATGAGCAACTACACAGAGCTGCTGGGGAGAGAGGCGGGGAGCATACATGGAGCTCTGACAACTAGAACCCCCAGAATCCGAGATCTGCTTCAACCAACCTATACACACACACACACACACACACACACACACACACACACACACACACACACACACACACACACACGGTGACTCGCTGACGGTCTCATAGCTAACTAGCTGCACAGCCTGGACTACAGCTGAAGTTTCCAGTCTCCTGAACTGGAACTTTCCCAGTAAAGTACATCATTCACAAGACTATCTCAGCAATACAAGGAGACAGCTAGCGGGTGGCATTCCACTTTTCTTAGTAGACACATAATCAATGTTCATTAAAGATAAAAATAAGCAAAGGAGAAAATAACTGAACTTATCTACCATTCCTCTAGTCCTATTTTGTTTGCTGTTGCTGTGATAAACACTATGACCAAAAGCAACTTGGAAAGGAGAGAGTTTATTTCATCTTCCAACACCCAGGTCAATCCATCACTGTGGGAATTCAGGGCAGGAGGAGGCAAGAGTTGAAGCAGAAGCCATGGAGGGGTGCTGCTCACTGGCTTGCTCCCCAGGCGTTTGCTCAGCCTGCTATCTTACACAAGCCCAGGGCACCACAGAGTGGGCTGCACCCTCCTATATCAATCATTAATCAAGAATTAGTAAGAAAATACCCTAAAGACATGTCCACAGGCCAATTTGATGGAGGCAATTCCTCAATTAAGGTTCTCTGTCAAGTTGATGAAAAACTAACCTCTTTAGAGAAAACTAAGTCAAAATTCTGTTATATATTGTATACTCTCAGACACTTTTCATATGAAAATATACTTAAGAGAAATTTCTCTTCTAATTTGCTTTTTTTTAAAACTTATATGTCTTTATTATCTTTAAAACTATTTCATCACATGAATAAAACATACTTTGTTCATTTAAACTTTTTTAAATTGGACATATACACTGTTCACTTTTTTTTTTCTTTTTGGTACAGATTTCTGTGTAGTTCTGGCTGTCCTAGAACTCAAATTCAGAGATCCATCTGCCTCTACCTCTCAGGTGTTAGGATTAAAGGTGTGCACCACCACAACGGGCTACATTCATTATCTTTTTTTAAAGATTGTTTTCTTTTTAAGGAGTGTGTATGTGTGTGTGTGTGTGTGTGTGTGTGTGTGTGTGTGTGTGTGTGTGTGGCTGTGTCTGTGTGCACATTAGTGCTGGTGCCTGCACAGTTCAGAAGAGGGTAAAGGATCCCCTGAAACTGGAGTTTGAGCTGCCCCACCTCCATGCTGGAAACTGAATTTGGTTCCTCTGCAAGAGCAGTAAGCCATGTCTCTAGCCAGGTCATGTTATACGACCAGTGAACTTCTCTTACTATTACACTACTTACTACCTCTTTGTAGGCTAGTGTCTGAAAAAACATGAGAATCACATTAGGGTAAATTCCTGAGAATGGGCTTGTTACTATATTATCATTTTATTTGTTTTTCATTTCAAAGTTTCAAAGTGCTAAGCATAAAATAGAGAACAAACCCATCTACAGCAGGACATTGTTGTATTCCAATTAGCACTGGGATTTTTTTTAAGTTTTACAAATATGCTAACATGAAAAAGATTTTCACTGACTTAATTTTTTGTTTCTTTCATCTAGCAAAGCTAAGCACATTAAACTCTTCCTAGATATAAATGTAAATAATATAAATAGCAGAAAAGAATGCACAGTCTCCCCAAAGAGAAGAGTGTGTGGTTCATTGAAATTCAGAATGCAGTTCAAATTGACAGGAATGTCTTGAATCCTGGTAGCAGAAAACAAAACAAAACAAAATCCCTGAGGGCTGGCAAGAGCTGCGGATACACAGAGGTTATCACCAAAGATAGCAGACCTTTGGGTTCACAGAGGAGATAATGTCCTAACCAAGGTAGGCTGGAACTGCTTTATAATCTGATTAGTCACAGCACAGGGATGCACCCTAAATGGGTAGAACCAGCAGAGTGGGTTGACCTTGGAACAGTTAACTAGAAATGCAAGGTTCCCTGGGGGGAAGACACACCCTGTAGACGGAGCAAGGAGGCTACAGTTCCTTCCTTCTGTCTTTTTGTCCACATGCATTTGTGTGCGTGTGTGTGTGTGTGTGTGTGTGTGTGTGTGTGTGTGTGTGTGTGTGTGTGTGTGTATGAGCAAGCATTCGTGTCATGTATGAGGTAGGTATGTGCGTGGTACATATGTGAGTATGGAGGCCTGAAATTGATGTCAGGTGTGTTCATCAATTGTTCTGCACCTTTATAAACTGAGGCAAGACATCTCAGCTGAACATGGTGATCACCAGTCTGGCTGTCTCTCCTAGTGCACTGGGATTAGAGATGGGCAGCCATGCCGCACCTGGCATTACATGCGTTCTAGGACCTAAATTCTGGCCCTCATGCTTTCACGACAAGTGCCTCATCCACTGAGCCAATCCCCAAGATTCCTCCTGTCCCACTTCCATTGTAGAAATACACAATTCCTTCCTGAACTTTCAAAGGTCGTTTTAGGGTCAAAATCACTAAAAACTCAGCCAAGTAAAACGTTCCAAATGAAGGACATATTTATTTTACAATTGGGTCATGAAAAAGCTATAATTAAATATCGAGAAAGTATTTTAAACACATTTGAGCACTGTGGGGAAGCGTGATATTTAAGAGAACCTTGATGTAAATCTTTTAGAAAGCACTGAAGGGTTTCAACAATTCTACAATACAGCCTTTCAATGTACTGTATTTCTAGAAACGACATTATAGAACAGATTGTTCTAATAGATTACAAAGACAAATGCTTCCCAAACCCAGAAGTGACCCAACAATCATCAAGAAGCAAAGATACAGAAATTGGGAACTCAGAAACCATCTATAATGTGAAGATGTTAAGATCAAAATAGGGCCTTGTGCATGCTGACCAAGTGCTCCACACTACAACCTAATCCATCACAACTTTTAAGAAAGTTGCATATTACACGAGGAATATTTTCAGGTGTCTTAAAGTGTGTATCAAACTTTTGAAAACACAAAGGCATACAAATTTAGAAGCTAAAGGAAGCATGCATCATTCACAGTAAACAGCCGAGGATGGGCAGCACTGCTCTGCTTGGCTCATGAGCAGATGCTCCTGGGTGCACTGGAAGCCATGGGGCATGTCTTGAAATACTGGTCAGTCAGGACATCTCCAAAAGCAAATACTACATTTTTGTTGATGCTGATATGCTATTCTTGTCCGTGTTTGAGAGATGTTGGATATGGTACTGGGAGACAGGGACATACTAGTCATTAACATGAGTCCTTAAGTACTTGTAAGGTGCATGTAGAGTGGCTTTACAGTTAGATATCAAAATGAACCTGTGTTCAGAAGAGTAACCTATAGGTAAATTGGGCTTAAATAATTAATTATTAATTAAAAATTATTTTTAAAAATTGTTTCTTCTTGTGAAAGAAGAACAAGAGTCTTCTTACAATGTATTTTTTGTTATTGTTGGTTTTTTTAAGACAAGATATTATATAATCCAGGTTGGCCAGGAACTGGCTGGGATTGAGAATGACCTGGAATTTCTGATCCTCCTGCTTTGCCTGTGAAGCGTTGGATTATAGGCCTGGGTGCCACCACCATCCCAGTTTAACACAGTACTAGGGTTGAACCAGAGCATCCAGCATGTTAGGCATTCTACCAACTCACCTGCATCCCCAACTAATGTTATTTTTTTGAAAGCTGATTTTCATTCATTTGTGTGTGTGTGTGTGTGTGTGTGTGTGTGTAGGCCAGAGCAAAAAACCTTGTGTGCACCTCTTTTGGGGGAAGGTCTACCTTTGATCTAGAATTCACTTATCAGGTGAGACTGGCTGGCCAACGAGCCCCAGAGCTGCCTCCACGGCACCAGGATGACAAGTGTGCTCCGTCATGCCCATTTTCACGTGGACTCTGAGGACTCAAACCAGGTCTTTATGCTTGTGAAACAAGCACTTTACCAAGTGAGCCAGCTCCCAACTCTAGTTGAGTTCTAACAATGCTAATTCACACTTCGGATCTATTCTCTTGAAAACTCTTTATATCCAAAATAGACACTATCTGTGTAGAAAATATTTAATATTAGTTAATGTTTAGTTATTCAGTTCTTAGAACTGCTGAAAAAAATACAAAGTCTTATAATTCATTGTTAACCTGTTTTGTTTACTCAAAAAGAGACTACTAAAAGAAAGAATTAGATAACATTATTCCACTATATGAGTAATTTACTTTATTTTCTTTTTAGCCATGGTCTCACTATATAGTCCGGGCTGGCAAAGACGGTCTATCTTCTTAACTCAATCTCTTGAATGCTAGAATCACAAGTATGCACTGCCACACCTGGTTTTAACAAAATATTTTGACTGGTTACTATGATTTGTAGTAAGATGGACATAAACTCCAACTCCATCCTATTCAGAAGAACAGGACCTGCGAGCTGCTTGCAAGGAAGCCACAGACTGGTGTCATGCTGTTTAGATTTTAAGAATGTTCCCATCAGTCCCTAGCTGATGAAAGAGGCTTTCTTTGCCTAAACTGTGTAGTGCAAACAATGTTTTATGCTAAGCACTTGCTTGCTTTCTAGGAGTCTAGAATTTTGGTATATTCTAGGCACAAGGTGACTGACTGGGCTGCAGTTAAAAAAAAAAAACAAAATCTCACCTTGAATGAGTTTCCCTGGTGCACTGCTCTTTTCCATTCACTGTAACAGTCTGTTGCTGAAGCAATTAAGCACATCCTGTGTGACTTCACCGAGGGAGGACTCTTGGACGCCTGTGTGTGCTTTCCACTGACCTTTGTCCCAGGGGCCTTTTCCTTTTCTCTTTGCTGATCTGCTTTGCGTCCCTTCACTGTGACAGATCTACCAGAGCTGAGTCCTACAGATGCAGATCTGTGAGGCGCCGCCTCACAAACCAAGGGATTTGGGGATGATTTCCAACACATTCCCCAACTCTGCAATGGATTCTAATCAATCTCCCCACCTCCTGGCATTCCTGTCTACGTGCAAACTCCTCCCTTGAGTGTGGGCTGGACCTAGTGATTAGCTCCTGAAGAACAGGATTCCATAAAAGTGATGGAATGTCCCTTCCAAGGTTAGATTCCAAAACACAGGAATCACTGCCTTGTCCACTCTCTGCCTCTTCTCCCTTCCATCCTCCTATGAAACAGGTTACCGTGCTGTACACTACACTCTCTCTGGAAAGGGTCACGTGGCACAAAACACAAAATGGAAGGTGCCTTCCACTCAGCAGTCTGCTTAACAACCAAAGCTTATGCAGGAGGGGGAATGTTGGGAGGTGGCCTAGAAAGATGACTCTTGCTGTTCTTGCCAAGGACCTGAGAGTTTGGTTCCTAGCACCCACATGACAGCTCACAGCCATCTACAACACCAGTTCCAGGGAATCTGACACCTTCTTCTGGCCTCCATGGGTACCAGGCATACATGAGATTCATACACATACATGCAGGCAAACACACCCACATTAAAAATAAAAATTTACGCTGGGCGGTGGTGGCGCACACCTTTAATCCCAGCACTCGGGAGGCAGAGCCAGGCAGATCTCTGTGAGTTCGAGGCCAGCCTGGGCTACCAAGTGAGTCCCAGGAAAGGCGCAAAGCTACACAGAGAAACCCTGTCTCGAAAAACCAAAATAAAATAAAAATAAAAAAATAAAAAAAATAAAAATAAAAAATAAAAATTTACTTCTTTGTAAAAGATGTATTTAAATAAAATGAAATTATCTCTTTTAAAAAAGAAAGAAAAAAGAACTCAGGTGCTCAGCTCCACAGCCTCTGAAGAACTGAAGTCCACCATCAACAACAGGATCCTTCCCCAGGTGAACCAAGAGCCAGGATGAATGAGTGTGTTGTGACTGATGCTGCCCACAACCCTAGGAAAGTATGCTTCTATTTCTACCCAAGAAGAAACTGAGATAATAATGTTCTCTCAGCCATTAAGTTGCAGGGGTAATCTGCTACTCAGTAATAGATAACTAACATTCTACCATGTACACAAGCCAAACTCAAATAATAGCTCTGAAGCAATGGCTTCCAGACAGGGCTCAGCAGATGACAAAGAGCAGTGAGCCTGAGAGGACGAAGGGAGCCTATGATCACCCTCACTTCTACACAGTTTGTAAGACCTCGGCACAGGGAAAGGAAATCCAGGCAGGGAAGACTGAGTTCACAGGGCTGAACCAGAGAGAGAGATCAGGGGATTTTACCCCAGAAGCCCAGTCCTAAGAAACCAGGGTTAGTCTGCCAGAAGGAAGGACCTCTTGAAAGGATGGATGGCCAGTCCCTGAAAATCACACAGGACCAGGAACACAGCCTGTTCCCACCAGCAAGAAAGAGAACATGCAGTCAGTAGTGATACACCAAGCAAAATACTTAAGGGTACTGCCCACTAACAGGGTGGATCTGCCCCCAACTGAAAGTGAACTGGTCCACCTAATAATGGTTATAAACACGGCCATCAAGACGAAGAGGAAAGGGTTCTTATTCGCCAAGAACTGCAGGCCCTGGCCAGTACCCACTGGTGCATGGGAACTGCTACCTGTAGGGCCGTAGGGATGGTAGAGCAAACGGGAGGCTCACACATACCACCCGGAGGGGAAGAAGCCTGGACAAAGTGAGACTTCATATGAAACAGAGGGGACAGAACTGCTGTGGCTGACCATGATGCTCAGGAACTGGACATCCAGGACTAGGCCAATGCATCAGAAAAGAAAAGAAAACAGCTAGCAGGGATCTGCGGGGGGGGGGGGGGGGGGGGGGGGGGACGGACGGGACTCCATTTACCAGGGCAGCGCCAAATGCCAAGATGCTGCACGTGCGCTCGCGCTCTCTCTCTCTCTCTCTCTCTCTCTCTCTCTCTCTCTCTCTCTCTAAGTCAGCACTAAGAATGAAGATACAGCCTTGTGACGAGCAACAGGGATGGCATCATCACAGGAAGCGGCAGGGGTCCAACAGTGGCATTTTAACCTTCATTACAAGATGAAATTCAGGAATGAGTGTCCCGGTGAGAACGGTACCAAAGGGCCCGAGTCAGAAATGATAGAGAAGAGTAATAAAACACTGTTCCGAAATGTGGTCCAACCTTCGCCGCCACCTGCCTCCAAAGAGTGGGGAAATGTCACAGGAGAGGCAAATCTCACTAGGCTACAGGACTGCTGTCAGGAGGGTGGTGAGAGGGGTCGGCCACAGGGGGATGGTGGCTGGCCTCGTCAAGTGGACTGTGAGGAACGGAAAATAAAGGGGTGCATGCATGGAGAAAGATGGGAAGCAGTGAGAAGGAGCTGCTGTCTTCGTGTCCTATGCCATCTTCATCTTTCCTCTCTCCTGTTCTGATTACTGACCTAGGCCAAACCTTCTCTCCTACTCCGCCAACGGTTCATCGGTTTTTAAACTCGTTACTTCTTAAACATTCTGAATGTGGCTTTATGGCTCCTAACTTAAAGCCAGATGAGTGGTTGAGCCCAATTTTCTCTAAGAGAAAATACAGTATAAGACAGACACATACTGCACTTGGAGAGAGACATCCGCAGGCCTCTTGCTGATGAAGTGAGCAGAGCCCACGGCTGCTGCATTTGCTTGTGCCTGCATAAACCGCAGGAAAATCAAGCACGGTGTTCTTTAATGCACCAAGTGAAGTTCATTCTAAGAACTTCCCCAGTCAGTCTCTGAACCCAAGGCCACTCGGAGAAGTAACCTCACCAACTATGACTTAACCATTAACCACGGTACAAAGCACAATTAAAATGGCATTTCTCAAACATACAGCAGTATGTAAACCATATCTTATTTTGTTAGAATTGAGAATCCTTGGAAATCACCACATTAGTTTAACAGGCGGCCCAACCTGTCTTGTTGAGTCTGACTGTCAGAACATCTTGCTTTGCATCATGGCGGCTGTGGGAACCTGGGCAGGGGACTGAACCTCCCACTTTAGTTTCTGCCTGTGCAAAAACAGGAATGTGACAGTTAGACCATCACCGTGGGGTTATCAGAAGCACTGAACAAGGTTCCATATCTGAAATGCCTGCCACCTACTTTTAATCACTCTGAAAGCGCTGAACTAAAATTCCTCGTGGCCTTTATCATCATTGCACAGGCTTCCTATGACAGGGCTCACCTCAGAGCTAATGGCGGAACAGTGCTGCTTCCTCCTCCTCCTGAGACCGAGGGTGTGAGAGCTTTGGTCCTGAGACCTGGGCTAACAGTCCTTATACACCAGTGGTTCAACACACAGCTGGCTCCGCTTGGACCTCTCTCAACAGTGACGAAGAAGCCTCTGTTCTCCCATCCCCATGTCGCCTGACCTCATCTCCAAGTCCTACCTGTGTTCATCCTGTATCTGTCCCACTCACTAGTGTGTTTTTCAAGTGCCACTCCCAGCGGATGTCACCTGCGCATCTTAAGAAGGCCATTTGTACGGAATGAGCAGCAAACAGAATGAGCAGACAGAAGACTCCAGATGCATACGCACAAAGCTATGAACAGGGCTGTCCTGGAAGTAAGGAGTACAGCCCATTTACAGCACTGTGTCCATTAGGAAACAAAACCTTCGGGATCTTTGCCGAAAGTCCCTGTGAAGCCCCTAGCTGGTTAAAGTAGTAATAATTAAATACCTTCTATGTTAGTGAAATACAAAACATGAAAAACTGAGATTATTGGTTTTCTTGGAGGAGTATATTGGATTTGGGGTAGGGAGGGTACTGGTATTGGTACTGGGGTGGGGGGTAGCTGTAAAGTGACTATGACCTCCTGATGCTCTTGCCTCCACCTCACAAGTGCTGAAATTGCAAGCATGTGCTGCAACACCCAGTTGCACTGGCGATCTAACCCAGGACTTCTGCCTGCTGCTAAGCAAGCACTCTGTCAACTGAGCTGCAGCCCTGGCCTTGAAGGATACTCAGCAATTTATTACAGCAAAGATACAGAAGCAGGGGGTCTTCGCCAGGGTTCCCATTGCTGTGAAGAGACACCAGGACCAGAGCGACCCTTGTAAAGGAAAGCATTTCATTGGGGCTGGCTTACAGTTCAGAAGTTTAGTCCGGTATCATCATGGGGGGCGGGGGGATGACAGCATGCAGGCAGACAGGGTGCTGGAGAGGTAGTGAGAGCTCTACATCTGGATCCACAGCAGCAGGAAGAGACAGTGAGCCACTCAGCCTGGCTTGAGCTTCTGAGACCTCAAAGCCCACCCCCAATGGCACACTTCCTCCAACAAGGCCACACCTCCTAACAGTGCCACACCCTATAGTCCCACGTGAGTCATTGTTATTAAAACCACCAGAGGGGACTAGAGAAATGCTAGTCAACAAAGTGCTACCCACACAAGCACAAGGGCCTGAGTTCAATTCCCCAGAACCCACACAAAAATGCCAGGCATGGTAGCCTGGGCTTTAAATCCCAGCGCTGGAGAGGCCGAGAGGCAGATCCCTGGGGCTCAGTAGATAGTCAGCCTAGCCTAATCAGAGAACCTCGGGCCCTATCACTAAAAAGCCCAGGAGACTGGAGTGGTGGTGTTCACCTTTAATCCCAGTACTCTGTAGGCAGAGGTAGGTGGATCTCTATGAGTTCAAGGCCAGCGTGGTCTACACAGCCAGTTCCAGAACAGCCAGGGCCACATAGAGGCCCTGTCTAAAAAAAGAAAAAGAAAAAGAAAAACAACAATTCTAGTAGATGCTACCTAAGGAATGGCACCTAAGGTTGTCCTCTGGTCTCCAAGTGCATGCACACATGCACATACAGATGCACACACACTTGTATACAGACACACCTGAAAACATACAAAGAAGCAATTTAAATGCCCAACAAATGTATTTAAAATATATAATTTTCTAGCTAGAATATTAGTTATTAAAAACAAAGCCATGGGGACTAGATGGCTCAGCAGTTAAGAGTCCCTGTTGCGCTTGCTGAGTACCTAAATTTGGTTCCCAGCATCTACATAGGGTTGCTCACAACCACCTTTAACTCCAGCTGCAGGAGAATCCCACATCCTCTCCTGGCCTCCATGAACACCTGCACTCAACATGCACACACACACACACACACACACACACACACACACACACACACAAACACATACATAAAAAAAATAATTCTTTTATGAAGCCTTTAAAATGGGGCTAGGGGTGGAGAGAGAGGTGTTCACAATATGACTCCAGTTTGTAAAAACTATGAACTACTCAAAACACTCAAAAGCACTTGGAAAACACTGGTCATATAATAACCAGATATTAGTAGGAGTGATAGCTGAATGACTAAAATGTGTAAATCAATTTTAACTTATAGCTCTCATTTTGTACATGATCATTCAACTTACATGTAATTTTAATTTCCAATATCAATTTCATATGGTATTGCCTCTATGAGCACTGTCTCAAACTAGAATACATGAACAATAACAGTAAGCACACATCAAATATAACGTGCCAGGCACTGTGTTAAATGCTGAACCACGCTCCCTAGTTTTCATCTTCACGGTCATCCCTGATGTCCACACTATTTGAGGTGCACAAAGTTAGCAGCATATGGCCATCAAGAACCATCATTACCTCTGCCTTAGGTATTCGGGGACACTAAACTTGGCATCCTTCTCCACTATCCTGTCTCCCTACAGCAGTGAAAAATGCAGCAACCAACATGACCTTGATCAGAATTCTCAGTGTGCCACACTGACCAGCATTGTGCCCATGATGGCATTTCCTGATTCCTAGTTTATCATTTCTTCATCTCAAATTTGTTTCCCTTTTTCACCCACCATTTCATTTACTCCCTTTCTTCCTCATCCTCTGCACACCTTCCCTATCAATATCACATGCTTTTATCCAGCAACATTCTAGGGCACAGCTTAGCTTCAATGATGGAATCAAGGGAACCAAGTACGACCCTAAGTCTACTATAAATCACAAGTTGCACACTGGAAGCCTAGAGCCACATCTGCCTACCATTGGTATTTGCTTCAGAGCCTACTGTTCTGTAATTTTTTAATAAGTCATCAATGTTTAAAAGATATGGCAAGTTCACATACAAATCGGAAAATTTAGCTTCTTTTAAAAATAAAGTATCTTGAGGGACTAGAGACGAGGCTTAGAAGTTAAGAGCACTTGCTGCTTTTGCAAAGGACCTGGGCTCGGTTCCCAGCACCAACACAGTGGCTCCCAACCATCCATGACTCCAGTTCCAGGGGATCCAACCCTGTTGTGGAATATTACTTTAACTATGTAAGAATGTTTTACATTTGTTTATGTTGCAGAATGTTACTTTAACTATGTAAAGACGTGTTGCATTTGCTTATGCTGTATTTGTTTAACTATGTAAAGTTGTGTTACATTTGTTTCACCTTGCCTGCCTAAGGCACCTGATTGTTCTAATAAAAAACTGAATGGCCAATAGCTAAGCAGTAGAGGAATAGGCAAGGCAGGCAGGCAGAAAGAATCTGTAGGAGGAATCTAGGCTCAGAAAAGAAGAGAACAAGGAGGAAAGGGAGAGAAGCCCAGAGCCTGCCAGCCAGGCAGCTGCCAGCCAGCCAGACATGGAGGAAGTAGGAAAGCAGAATATACAGAATGAAAAAGGTTAAAAGCCCTGAGGCAAAACATAATGAAGAGAAACAGGTTAAAATAAGTCATAAGCACTAGTGGGACAAGCCTAAACTAAGGCCAAGCATTCATAGTTAATAATAAGTCTCTGTGTCATGATTTGGGGGCTGGCAGCCCAAGAAAGCCTGCTACACAACCCCCTCTTCTGAGCTCTGCCGGCACCAGCTATGTGTGTTACTACACACACACACACACACACACACACACACACACACAGGCAGAATCTGTCACCCCCAGGTCCGGCAGAGGAGCTGTCTCCGAGAGCTTGCTCTTCTGTCATCTGTGGTCTCTAATACCTGCCTCCATGCAGGTCTCTTCACTCTTTCAAGCTCAGGCTGGCCTTGAACTCCTGATCCTCTTGCCTCTGCATCCAAGTGCTGCGATTACAGGTATGTGCCATCACACCTGACCAGTCTCTTCGCTCTTTCTTTACTCCATTCATACTTCAATTGTAAGTCTGGCCTCAAAGGTACTACATCTGTGACTTCTATTAAATACTTGTAAGTAGCCAGGCAGTGGTGGCACACGCCTTTAATCTCAGCACTGGAGAGGCAGGGGTGGGCGATCTGAGTTCAAGGCTAGTCTGGCCTACAGAGTGAGTTTCAAGACAGCCAAGACTACAAAGAGAAACCCAGCAAACAAACAAAAAACTTTTCTTTTTTTCTGGTTTTTCGAGACAGGGTTTCTCTGTGTAGCTTTGTGCCTTTCCTGGATCTCGCTCTGTAGATCAGGCTGGCCTCAAACTCACAGAGATCCGCCTGCCTCTGCCTCCCAAGTGCTGGGATTAAAGGCGTGCGCCACCACCGCCTGGCCAAACAAAATACTTTTAAGTAATGGCATCAAAATCACACGAGACGGTGTCCTGTGCCATTTTCCTTATGCTACATTCTGCAAACTCTCTGAGAGATGCCACTAGCTAAGTGGCCAACAAGATGGAAACCACAGGAAAGGCAGCAACAGCAGCTCTGCAACAGTCGGGCCAGGGCACACACCAACTTCTCAGGATCAGCAGCTGCATCGCCTCATCCTGGGGCACCTATGGTACACTTAACACTCCTCTGGGGTTAGCTATGACCAAGAAGCTTCAGACTTCGAACAAGAAAGTTTCCTTACGAATAGTGATGGAGCAAGTATAAAGCACAGAGCTCAAGTTTCAGCTTCACTAGGCTCCTGATATCATGAATTTTAAATGTTAAGATAATTGCAGTATTCTTTTATTCTCTTAGCAGCCATGTAAAACCCATATTTTTATGGTAATGTAAATGCATTAGGGTGAGTACTAGAAAGTGCATTGAGGGATCAATCTTAGCCTGGAAGAAACAGACACTCAATGACCTCTATCTCTAATTTTTCTGATTTATTGGTCTATTGCATCCATGCTAAACTATGGAACTATTTTCCAGGCCTGGAAAAATAGGACATATAGAAAAGAACTGAGACCCGAATGTTCTGCTTGGAACAAATTTCAAGTCTCCCAACCTAGGAAGCTTGTGTCCGGCCTGCGGAAGAACTGAGACATACCTGGGGTGTGGCTGGGTCTTCTGTGTTTTAAAAGCCATTAGGCTGAGCATGTACAACATGATTTACGGCTTACTGAAGCACTCTACCTGCTAAGAGCATTGATGGGATGCACAGAGAACGAACGGTTTGCTTCTTAGAGAACACTCAAGAGCGGAGAGCTATTCTAAGAAATATGCACAGCAAGTTTTCTCTACTGCAAAACAACAGTTTTCAGAAAAGCCTGGCTCGTAACACGGAAAGTTCAGAAAGGAACTTCTTTCAATACCACTGTGAAAGAAATAGAACCGTATTTTTTTGCAAATAAAAAGCTTGCTAAAAGGTAGCTCATTCCAGACTCCCACTACCTTAACACAGTCCTAAACTCTTTGGAAGGCTGTGCTGTCTGCCTTCTTTTACACCTGCATTGTTTGCATATTTATTAGTTTTGTGTCAAGTAATTCATGCCCACTTCCCCTCCCCCACCACGCAAGGCTCTACAAACAGCATCCTCTGTACTACTTGAGTGAACTAAGTCTCTCAGAGTAATTCAGATCCTCAGATTTACCATACGCCATGTGCAAAAACCTAATTAATCAGCAGAAAGTAGGAAAAGACGACTGCAACAAGGCGATGTTCTCACGTTAAGCATTTCCACTCTGCTCTACAGTCACAGCAGCCTCAAATTAAAAAGCAAGAGCATGCACCCACCCGACACACCTGGCCACTCCAGGCACAGTACAGATTGCAGAGCAGACCCCAGTTGTGGTTGATCATGCAGTCCAGCAGCCTGAACTGGGCCATGTCTGCTATAGCGCAGTCTTCTTCATCCTCTGACTCAGCTTCTGTCAGCAAGCAGCGCTCCCTCCCTCCGCAGTCAAGTGCGCACAGAGGCCCTTCCCCTCCCTTTCCTGTCTGAGCCGCGTCAGCAGCTGGCCAAGCTGCATCACCCTCCCAAACGCTAGGATATTATTACATCACGCAGGAAAGCCTGTCTCACAGCAGTCTCGGTCTGTATTTAGCATCACTTCGTTTTTTGCTGTCTTCTTCTTCTGGGGAATTGTGAGCTGGCATTTACTTAGTCAATAAAAGCACTGCTTAGGGAAGCGGTGCAATAAACTAACCATGCTATCTACATTCCACAGCAAAGCAATTCCAACAGAAGAACCGATGATGACGTGACTTATCCTTCTTAATCTCGGCAGGACCGTACACCTTCCATTCGCTCTCACCCCAGGTAGCACATCAGCACTTGGGCACTATTTCCCTAACTCCTGCCCAGCAAGAGGCCAGGGAGGAAGTGAGAAGCAGGGGTTCAAGGCACCCAGACTCCGCTTCCTCCTCAATGGCTGCCTGCTAGCAGAGCAACAAGGAGGGAATGGTTTAACCTTTGAACTCCAAATCATGTTTGTAAATGAGTAACACCTGCATGGGCCTTTTAGCATGAACAACCATACCAAGATTAAAAGAGAAGGGGCTCCCAGTCATTCTTATTAGTATGCCCAAGGCTGGTTTCCCTTCTTATCTAAGTTAGAATTCTCTCCTTGACCCACTTTCTCCTTTCTTACGCTCTCCCTGGATGATGTCATCCTCCAGGCTCATGACTATGAATTACTCTCAACCCTCTCCAATGCCACCCTTTCTCCAAAGCCCCAATTTGCATGACTGAGCCCCTGCTAAGCCCGGGTACCTAGATGGACTACATGCCCCAAACAGAGCTCATTCTCTTCCCTCTCCCGACCTCCCAGCACCAATCATCTCCTAATCTACATAACGACAGGGCAGTTCAAGCCCTTGGTTACCAAACAGCAAACAGTCATCCTGGAGTCCCTTCTCTCTACCCAGCTACCAAATCTGTCACTTCTAAAAGGCTGTCCCTTTCTTACCCCTCTGCCTCCCGCTGAATTAAACTCCCAGAAGCTTTCTCCTGGGTTGGTCTCTCAACCACTCTGTCACACCTCTCTGAAACCTTGCTCCACAGGATTAACAACAGAATATTTTAAGGCAAAGTTAAACACGGGACTACCCAGGTTCCATCACTTCCACCACTGCTTTCTGTCAGGATACAGCACCGTTTCACAAGGTATGTTTCCCACTTCTTCTACAGGACACGGAACGGGAATGAGAATTGCCTTAAAACAGTCACCAGCTGGTCAAATAAGCTTGCTTCCACACTACACAAACTCAGAAATGAGACGATAAAACTCAAAAGAAGAAAAAGACACAAAACCAGAAGTAAACAGCAAGCTGGAGGAGACACGAGAGGATGTGGTAAGCACTGAAAACAGGAGAGAAGTTTCAATGTGCGCACAGCCCAGTCCCTTAAGAGTCCCAGGGAAGCAGAAAGAAGAGCATGTACAAGGAGTTAATTCATGATGCTTTCCCGAAATAAACATTGGAAATCGAAAGAGAATGCCCTCAGAATGGCCATCAACACACGACAAAAACTGGAGCCACTGTGGTGATCTGAACGAGCGACGGCTCCCATCAGTCTTGTACTGGGACACTTGGTCCTCACCTGGGGGTGCTGTTTGGGGGAGGCTGTGAAACCTTCGAGGGGTGGACTCTTGATGGAAGACTGCATCACTGGAGGCAGGCTGTGAATGTTTCTATCCGGGCCTCCCTTCCAGTTTGCTTTCTGCTTAGTGTTTTTAGTGAAAGATGAAAAAACTGCCCGGCGTCGGGCGCTAGCTGTCTGCTGCCAGGCCTCCACCTCCGCCACCATTGCGGACTCCCTGCCATGGACTCCCTGCCATGAACTGTAAACCAAAATAAACTCTTTCCTCCTTAAGTCACTTTTGGTCATGGTGTTTTATCACAGCAATGAAAAATAACCAATATTGCCTAACTGAGGCAGAAAGAGCAAAGTGCCGATGGGAATAGAATTAAATGGCCATTTGACTTTCCCCCAACAAAAACAAACTGCAGCATCAGATTTAAGACATTTTCAGAAAGAAAATGAGTCTGGGAACAACTGCCCAGGCTAGAGCTTTCCATTGTAATAGCCACAGACAAACTTGTGAGACCCCAGGAATTCTGTGTCCTAGGACTTTCCCACAGAACCTATCAGAAAACCACCTCTAGACAATCAAAATTACTAAAGCAACCAGGTGTGGTGACTCACATTTGTAATTAAGGAAGCATGACTCCTGGGCCAGCCTGGGCTACATAGTAAATCACAGGCCAGTGTTGGCTACAAAGAAGGACCCCCATGCCAAATAAATAAACAAACCGATAGATAGATAGATAGATAGATAGATAGATAGATAGATAGATAGATAGATAGATAGGCAAGGGCATGGGAAATAGAGATGGATATTAAACACTCAGCTATTTTAGAATTAACACTAATTGAGAGTTAAAAGGGGAAAGTGGACCTGTAATTCCTGATAGTTTGACAAGGCAGATATAATACAACTTGAAAAACAGATGGGAAAGAAGGGAAGGGCAGTAGTAGAGAAAGAATGGGGGGGGGGGATTGTAACTTCTCAGTGATTACATTCATCGGGTACTACTTTTTTTTTCCAGATTGTTGTGTATGTTGTTTGAGATACAATTAAATGAGTACTCTGGGGGTAAAGAGGAACAGAATGCAATCCCAAAGAAGTTAAACAACACTCCTAACCCTGCCAAGTGTTGTGGCGCACACCTTTAATCCCAGCACTCAAGAGGCAGAAGCAAGAGGATCTCTGTGAGTTCTAGACCAGTCTGGTCTACACAGTGAGTTCCAAAACAGCCAGGACTACATAGTGAGACCCTGTCTCAAACAACACCACCCTCCGAACCCTGAATTTGAAAGGAAAATAGCATGACTTACACTATCTCATTATCTTAACAAACAAACAGCAAATAGGCCTATAACTTAGTAACAATACTATAGCAATATTATTACCACTGTCCTGGTTTGAGTAAGTATAGAGGGTTGATTACAGGACATGAGTGTGTATGTTTGTGTGAAAAGTCTCAGAGTCAATTCATTAGGAATGAACATCTCTAACAGGAAACGAGGTCTTAGAATACTGTGTCCACTCAAAGACACCAGGACATGCTGAAACAATGACTGATTCCAGATCTCAGGCTGTAACAGCAAATAAAATGGAACTAGAAAATAAAAAAACCTTTGGTGATAACTGGGTTTGTGTCTAAAGGATTTAGGAGAAAACTACAAAAGGTCACCAGTGACCAAAAAATCAAATTATAATAAGCTTTGAAAGATATGATATGCTCACATCTACCTGTTAATGATGGATCAACTGGCAGGCAATACCCACACATTCACATCATCTCTAAGGTAATCAAGACCAATTTGTTTCATATATATATATATATATATATATATATATATATATATATATACACACACACACACACACACACACACACACAAGTCAAAGTATCATGTGACTGTTAGATAGGTTTTCTAAAACAACAGTCGATCTCTATCTGTAATTACATATTGACTATCCTAAATTTCAAACAGCCCTGAAAGTGAAAATGTTTTTTTTAACATACTGGTAGTAAAGCTTCACCTAAGCTGAACACAGGCTCTAAGTCTGTGTTTATTCCATGAAGTGCAAATACTCACACAGTTCACAGCCAGAATCTGCATCCTCTAACACTTCCAAGATCTGAGAACTTCTGAACTCTGAACATAAGGAGTTGCAGATCTACTCAATACTAAAAATAAGGTAAAGGACAGCAGGAGTCCAGAGGGAGAGAAAGCACAAGAGTAAAGGAAGAAAAGCCACCAAAAGCAAGACTATCCACCTTGGGACTGTGCTGAGGAATAATTCTTCTGAACACTGTGTGGATATATGTCACTGTGATTGGTTTAATAAACAAGCCGACTGCCCAATAGCTGAACAGGATAAAGTTAGACAGGAGAGCCAAACTGAGAATGATGGGATGAGGAAGGGCAGAGTCAGAAGAGTCACCAGCAAGACACAGAGGGAGCAGATGAACTTGCCATGCCAATAAAGGTACCACCACATGGCAGAGCATAAATAAGGAATATAGGTTAACTTAAAATATAAGAGCTAGTTAATAATAAGCCTGAACTACTGGACAAGCATTGATAATTTATATTAAGCCTCTGAGTGATTATTTGGGATCAGGCGGTCAGAACAGGAAAACTTCGCCTACAGAATTGGAAAAATATTTTCTACCTGAGGTCAGTAAGGTCAGAAAAAGGTCAGATTTCACTTCTCAGGCAGTGAAATCTGAGGCAGGCTTGAAGAAAGTGCAGGATTTACATAGATGAGAAGACACAAGAAAGGTATTTCAGCATAATGAACTTGAACAGACATGACAGACTTCGGGTGTCTCCTGAGTTCAAGGAACCACGGATATGACACTTGCTACCAAGACAAGATGGAGAGCTCCAAGGACGAGGTTAGCTTAGGTCAGATTCAACCTCAACACAGGCTTTCTGTGTGGCTTTGGCCACGTTAATTAAGCTCTCTGAACCTCAGTTTCTACCGTGAAAACACATACAGTCATACATACCTTCCTGGAATGCTGAGAGTGTTGAAATATTCAGTGAGTGTTAATGCTCTTTCTTCAGCACTATAAAATTATCTAAAACGCTCTTTGTCTCATAGCCTACTTCTAGGAAACAGATACTACTGTCTAGAGCTTACAAAGAACTCATCGGTACTTTCAGACTAAACAAACATAGCTCACAAATGTCAGCAGCATAAATGCCTACAGTACAGTAGGAACGAGTACTAAAAGGTTGTGAATACTCAAAACTGAAAACAGATGCAATTACATACTGCATGTTAGAAAGCAGAGCAACTACTACTTTCTTTTGATGTACACATTTATAGGCAAAAAACAAAAAAACAAAACAAAACAAGAAACCAAGGCATAAGCTATATGGCTATTTAACAACAGCCCATATCACCCTCTGCAAAGACTTAATTCCCTAGGGGCTGGAAAGACTTTATTGTTTAAGAGTTCTTCCTGCTCTTCCAGACACCTAACTGTGGTAGACAGCTCACAAAAACTTAACTCCAGTTCCAGGAGATCCAACGCCCTCTTCTGGCTTCCTCAACACCTGCACCCATTTGGCATGCGCGCACACACACACACACACACACACACACACACACACACACACACACACTTTTTTAAAGTCTTTAATGTAATTACTCCAACTATTTAAAATCTGTTCTCATAGTCTATTTTTACCTGAAGACAAAACAATCTAACTAGTATCCTGCTAAAAGCTTAAGTAACTTGGCAAACAAGCTTCTAAAACTGTGCAAAACTAACCAGATAGAAGTAAATTTATTTCTAATGACTGTGTCTGTTCCATTTACAGAAAGGTAAAACAGCCACTCATTAGTCCCCAGCAGATTACAGGTTATAAACCAGCAGTGAAATGAGATGGGCAGAAACAAAGTTAAGTAAATGAATAAACAAAACCAGAATTTATTAAAATAATAAAAATGGAGACACCTCTGATTTAACTCACTAGAAAGGAAAAACTCAAAAAAATACTATCATTTCTCAGTCCTCAAAACACTCTCTGTGAGAACTAACAGATGATCCAGGTTGACCAAACAACAAATAAACAAACCAACACCAGTGGCTTACTGCTCCTAACACTAGTGCTTTTCAAAAGTCAGATATTGGATGCAGACTATAGCAGAGATTCCTTGCACAGTGCCCTCATGAGCCAAAAACAGGTCTGAGCTGGAATGGAACGCAGCAAAGACTTGTTCAGACACTAGAGCCTGTTCCCTGCATCATCACTGGAAGACGTGACAGTGAAAATCTCCTCTGGAAATTAATGTATGTATTCCGGCATATTTAACAGGAGTTCCCGTGCATAAATTTCTGGTTTGCTCTGGACATCAGTCATTCTCTCCCATTTGCTCCTGTCATGTTGTCCTCTCTGCCTGCAACTGTCACCAGTTCTACTCTCGGAAGAAAACAGGAATTCAAACAGATACTTGTGTGGTATGTTCACAATGGTGCTATTCACAGCCTAAGAAACCATACACAAGTGAATGCATAACAACTACACTATGTTCCTACAGCAGGATGCTGCTCACCATAGAAGGAAATGGAGTTCTGACATGTCACACAGCGTGGGAGAAGCACGAAAGCACTGTGCTAAGTGCAGTAGCCAGACAGGAAGAGACGAATGCTGTGTGACTACTGCAAAGGACTGGCAAACCGGTAACCCTGAAATAGAACAGAGGTGGCCAGGGGCTGGGGAGAGGGGGCAGGGTTTCACTCTAGTGTGACGAAAAGACCCTGGGATAAAGAGTGATGATTACATAACATCATGAATATTCTTAGTGTAGCCAGTTATACACTTAAAAATGGTTCAAGTGTGTTTTGCAGTCTATACAGTCACATGCAGCTCCTGAGCCCCATTTCTTTGATTTTCCAAGTTCATGCACCTATGCCATTCACACACACATGAAGACATTCCCATTACCCTGGAAGTTGCCTGTGTGCCTCCTAGTGATGCCCTGGCCTTCAGGCACAAAAACAAACTCAGTTCTGCTTTCTATCACCATGTAATGGTTCTGCAATCATAGTGTTGGGCCCTGATGTCTGTCTGTCTGCCTCTTCTGTTCAGGCTATTTTCCTATCCATCCATCCTCTGTGGCTGTGTAACCACACACAATGCTTGATCTGTTTTCCTATGATAGACAGCTGAGTTGCTTCCAGTCTCCCATGAGCAAGCCCTATGAATACTCCTGTGGGCATCTGCTTTATTTCCCTTGGGGCATCATCTAAGAATGAAAATTCTGGGTCATACTGTAGGTATCTGATGTCAATCATAGGAAGCTATCAAGTCTTTGGGTAAGTGTGCCATTTTAGAGGGCAGTCGCAGTCACCACAATTTCATGTTACCAAACTTTTTTCTTTTCAAATATATTTTGCTGAGATGTAATTCACAGAACAAAATGTACCCATTAAATGCACAATTCATCTTGGCAAATACATGTATACACATAACCATCACTACCACACAAGGTTACCCCCGGTTCCTTCGGGCCTCTGCAATCCATCTTCCCACCAACAGTGCACTCTCCATCACTGGAGCTTATTTTCTCCAGTTCTAGGATTCCCTATAAGTGGAAATGCGTGTGTGTGTATGGATGGATGTATACATATATGTCTAAGTATATATATGTTTATATATATAATAAGAGTATGTACATACACACACACATATACACACACACTCTTTCACATCTTATTTCTCTTTTTGAGATACATCTATATGGTTGCAAGTATCAGCTCATTCTAAGTGCTGAATGGTACTCTACTATGTAATACATTAAAATTTATTTTCTGGTTCATCTGTTGGTAGACACATGGGCTATTTCAAATTTGAAGATGTTAGCTGTTAAGAATATAAACAGCAGCTGGGTGGTGGTGGTGGCAGCGCTCGCCTTTAATCCCACCACTTGGGAGGCAGAGGCAGGCGGATTTCTGTAAGTTCGAGGCCAGCCTGGTCTACAAAGCAAGTTCCAGGACAACCACGGCTGTTAAACAAAAAACCGTCTCAAAAAAAAACAAGTGTGTGTGTGTGTGTGTGTGTGTGTGTGTGTGTGTGTGTGTGTCTAGCGAAAAAGAGACACGTGCTACATGCCTGTAAATTCAGAATGTGAGAGGCTGAGGCAGAAGGACTATCTTGAATTCAAGGCTATCCTGGTATCCCAGGCAATGTAGCTAGTACTAAGTGAACCAGGGATATTACATGGCAAGACTGTCTCAAAATAACACAAATAATTAACTAGAGTGGGCTACATAGTGAATGAGTGCCTGGATTTCTGACAGCTGCCAAAATGTCTTTTTCCACGCTCTGTCATCATGTCAGCTACAGCATGTCAAGTTCAGTTGCTCCTCACTGACCAACACTTGGTATTCTGACTTCTAATTCTGGCCATTCTAATGGGTAGACAGTAGTAGCCAAAACTTTCATGTTTTGAATATACAAAATTGCTGCACAAAATCCTCCATTCCTATGTGGTAGTAATGGCTAACTGGAAAATGAAATTTAAAAGTAACAGCAATCGGGCTGGAGAGATGGTTCAGCAGTTAAGAGCACTGGCTGTTCTCCTAGAGGCTCAGGGTTCAATTCCCAGCACCCACATGGCAGCTCACAACTGTCTGTAACTCCAGTTCTGGGGCGTCTGATACCCTCACACAGACATACATACAAACAAATGAACATAAAATAAAATTACTTTTAAAAAAGTAACAGCAGTATTATTTTACTACTTCCAAGGGAACCTAAATGAAGACGGTCCCACGAACTATCAGAGTTAACTAAGTGTAGTTAAATCACAGCAGCAAATCTCATTGTGACAAAGAACAGCTAATGCTACAAACTAATTTGTTCCCCTCCCCAGTTACTAATAACAATGAACATGTCTGCATGTGCTTTTCATTTATCTTGTCTTGTGGAGTTCAGCTTTTTCCCATTTTTAAAACTAGGCTGTCTTATCACTGAGTCATAAGAATTTTCTGAACAGATTTTGGAAGCAATCCCTTCATCCAAGACAGATTCTGCAAACCTCTCCTCCCTATCTCTGGTTTTAAAAAATATTTATCTGTCTGTCTGTCTATCTACCTATCTAGCTACCTATTTATTTTGTTTTATCGAGACAAGGTTTCTCCGTGTAGCCCTGCCTGGCTGTCCCAGAACTCACTCTATAGACCAGGCTGGCATCGAACTCAGAGAGATCTGCCGCCTCTGACTCCTAAGAGCTGGAATTAAAGGCATGTGCTACCATGTGCAGCCAGAAAACATTTTGTTAATGGCATTTTGCAAGAACAGAAGTTTTAAATTTTGATAAAGTAGAAATAGTCACTATTATTCTCTTCTAGCTAATACTTTTGTCATTTCCCAGAATCTTTGCCAATTCTATTGCTTTACTGGAGCTTTATAATCTGCTTTTATGTTCACATCAGTGATCAATATATTAACTTTTCTGTCCAATGAGACATAAAAAATGATACTTTTTTTTTTCTGTATGTATTTCCACTTGTTGAAAACACTATCCTTTCCCTACTGCATTTGGATGGATGGACAAATAGGTCTCCCAACTCTTTCATTCTTGCATACATCAAGATTATATTGATTCTACACTGTCTTGATTTCCACGGCTTTCAGTCAACATGATACTGTGAGCCCTCCAACTTGGTATTTTTTTTTTTTTCAGTATAGCTTTAGTAACTGTTTGTCCTTTGCATTCCCACATACTTATTTAGTTCTCTTTTTAAAAGCCAGGTGTAGTAAAACACACTTATAGTCCCAGCAGAGGCAGGTGGATCTCTGTGAGTTAGAGGCCAGCCTGGTCTACAGAGTGAGTGCCGGAACAGACAGGGCTATGTAGAGAGACCCTGTCTCAAAAACCAAGCAAACCACCACCAAAAGCCTGCTAGAATTCTAACTGTAACGAAATGGAATCTAACGGAGCAGTTTGTAGCTAACTCTCAGTCTAGTTCCCCTTCAAACATTAAAATAAAGCTCACTTCTAAGTCTCATTTTCCAGCTGCTGTTAGCATATAGAAATAAAGCCTAACAAGGCCTGAGGAGGCAGGAACTAGAAGCCTTTTTGGCTGAGGAAGCTCATTCAGCTAGAGGCCTATTGGCTCAAGCCTTTTCAGGCTGAGGAGTTTTAGAGGTAAGAGGTAGCAGTGGTCTCTTCCTTTGTCTCGCTGATCTTTTAGCATTTACACCAGTATCTGGCTCTGGGTTTTTTATTATAAGACCATTTAGCAATTCGTGTTACACGCCACCAGCCAGGCTCCCCACTTCTCTGTGTGGTAGTGCCCTCTTCACCCCCACTTACCAGAAACCACTCCAATTCAGACCCCTGTAATCCAGAGCCAGGGAAAGAAGCCACCTAAAGCCCCCTCCATACCTGTGTCTGAGGACCTGCATCTCCCCTGGTGACTGATGCTAGGATCACCTCCCAGGAAGACCCATACCACTAACCTATGGGAATGAAGCTTCAGTTAGACACTGGGATCTTAACTGAATAACTAATTTCAATTTAATATGTGGAGTGGGTCACATAGCCATTTCCTGACCAAAAATATCCCACAGATTTCCAGCCTTTACCAATAAGGGTGTTTTGTTTTGTTTACACCATGCCAACTTTCTTTTACTTTGGTAAGCTTAAACAGATCCATTTAAAAGATACTCAAATTAATTAAAAGTGTTTCTATTTAAAAAAAAAAAAAATAGGTCTATGGCCATACCACCCTGAACGTGCCCGATCTCATCTGCTCTCAGAAGCTAAGCAGGGTCGGGCCTGGTTAGTAATTGGATGGGAGACCGCCTGGGAATACCGGGTGCTGTAGGCTTAGAAAAATTAATAAAAATTAAAGAAAAAAAAAAAGAAAGAAAGTCTACCACACAGCTTCTTTGCATCCCTAAGTTTGCAACTGTTACTAGCTGGTTCTAGTAGGCATTTGGGGTGCATCCCTTATAGTTTTCAATGTGTATAGACGTATTCTATCTGAGAAGTGATTTATTCCTCTCTTCTTCCTTCCTTCTAGTTCCTCTGTTGACTTACACACTAGGTAGGTCTACAGTGCTACCCTGAATGTAAACACTCATGACTACAAAGTATGACAGCTGTTTTTCTTATAGATAGATGCTCTTCATCAAATTCAACAAGTTTCATTATAGTGCCAGCTTTCTGACTTACATTGTCAAAATACTTTGCATCTACTGAGATGATCATATGAACTCTCTCGTTTTGTTACTAATTCATTTTTGACAAACTTTCATTTCTAGAATAACTCAAACTGACTTGTGGCATGTTACCCTTTTCACAGTATATTGCCCTTTTTACTTCATTCCTAGATCTGATTTGCTAATATTCTTAAATTCATTTAAACATGACAGTTGTTAATACAAACTCCTTTTCTTACATTTGTATCTGGAAGGCCTACAATGGCCTCACAAAATGGAGATCAGAAAAGTTCTCTCTACCTGTTTTTTGAGTTTGTAAAAAATTGGTTTATAGGATCTTTTCTTTCTTAAATATGACGTTTAATATATAAGATATATATAGGTATATAGATATATACCTTAAATATACCAATGTACCAAATGGATTTAGAACCTTTTATTTGCAAAGGCTTATGATTTCACATGCAATTGCTCCAACACATGGCACTGTGAAGATTCCTTAATTTCTCCTTGTGTCCGTTTCAGTAATTTGTCCTTCTTAAGGAATGTGACCATTTCATTTGCCAAATTCATTGACATAAATTAATTCATGAAATTCTCTTTTTTATTATCTATATAGGCTCTGAACAATGACCTCTATTTTATTCATAAAATTAGTACTCTATCCCTCTTAGTTAATATACAAAATAACTTCAAAGTTCAAATCCTATTAAGAGACTAAGAGTTCTATTTAGTCTACGGTCAATTAAGAGCCAGCTAGGAAAGACATACCATTTTCCTGTCAATGCTTGCCTAACACTTCAGCACAGCATGGGGCATGCACTTTCTAAGCCCTGTTTGGAGGAATCATTGCGCTCTCCAAATGGGCACACATATTATAGGCCATTAAATAACTGTCTACCTTCTTCTCAAAATATTGGTTAATCTAAACATATCATTCGAATAATCTGCTTAAAAGTCAAAATTAGAAATGATGATTACAGAGGCCAAAGACTGTCAAGAGTGACAACGGCAATCAAAGGCCAAACAGAGACAAATGATTCTTAGGTTCTCCCTGAGCTGGGGAGAATCTGTATTCTACATGCCTAGAGCAGACACATTTCTGGTAGCCACCAACTATGGGTCTGTTAATATCATCACCTAGAGACAGTTTGAGTCATATATCCTAAGGAAGACTCTCACGGAGCTTATAACCTAATTGTGCCTATCAGTCTTGGTCTTAATCACCTGACCTCCTGGCTAAGGCATCACTGGGACTCTAGGCAGCAAAGACCTGTGAGAGTCACAAATGGTAGCAGCTAAAACAGTCACAATTCTGAACTACTTGGGCATCTAAGAACCACAACCTTGTATGAGGCTACCCCTGAGTGCCTTTTTTAAAACAGCTTCCTTTAAAAGTCAACCAGAGCCGGGCGGTGGTGGCGCACGCCTTTAATCCCAGCACTCGGGAGGCAGAGGCAGGCGGATCTCCGTGAGTTCGAGGCCAGCCTGGTCTCCAAAGCGAGTTCCAGGAAAGGCGCAAAGCTACACAGAGAAACCCTGTCTCTAAAAACCAAAAAAAAAAAAAAAAAGTCAACCAGAAAAGCTAGGGTTTTCTATTAATTCTCAGTGGTAAGAGAAATTTGTTCACTACTTCCATCCATCCATCAATATATTCATACCTGCTTTTTATTGTCTCTTGGCAAACAGAGCTGCTGAAAGACTGAGTCTAAGCTAAACTTTGCCTCTGAGAAGAGCTGCACCCTCCTAGATGCAATCACAGTCAAAGACATCAATTTCTCAAAAGCTCTTAATCCTTAAACATGCTCTCCACTGCTCTCCTTTGAGATGCCTATCAACCCTGATTACATTTTCTCCATTTGGGAACGGGTCTCACTCTGCCAGAGCCTCTTTGTCAGTGGTTGTGCGCCTTCTCCTTCACATTCGCTGTCTTCAAGAAACCCCACTTCTTTTTCAGAACTGCAACTGGACACTGCAATTAGTTTGCATTGTGTTTGCATCATATTATCCAATGGCGGCCACTGTGAGTCAGACTGAAAGACCAGACTGACTCAAAGGACAGAATCAGAAGAGCTGCTGGCTGGAGAGAAATGGGGACGGATTTACAGGGGACATTATCTCACTAATGAACACTTCATTATCGAAGATTTATGTTGTAATGATTTCTGTCACTCACAATGTGTACTCACTGTGTACGCAGGGACAGAGCTGTGTGTGCATGTGCATGCATGTGTAATGTGTGCATGTGGGTATGCATATATATTCTTCCACTAAAACTTTTTCTGTTCTTGCTAAAAAACTAGTAAAAACAACTGCTTACAATTTATTTCTAAGTACAGTCTTGTGCAAATGAAACCAAATAAATTACTTTTATTTTTTTTTTTATTTATTTTTTTTTTTTTTTGGTTTTTCGAGACAGGGTTTCTCTGTGTAGCTTTGCGCCTTTCCTGGAGCTCACTTGGTAGCCCAGGCTGGCCTCGAACTCACAGAGATCCGCCTGCCTCTGCCTCCCGAGTGCTGGGATTAAAGGCGTGCGCCACCACCGCCCGGCATAAATTACTTTTATAATAAAGAAAAAAACCTAACAGTTGTAGCTGCACTGAGCCAAGAAGCAGAATTCCACCACTTTAAAATGTTTCATTTAATTAAGGGACAGCAGATATTTTTCAAGAGTACACTAGCTATCACTTACACCTGTTGAATTTTAAAATGCGTTTTGTTTTGCTGCCCTGAGCCCCTGGGTTCAACTTATGCACATGCCTCAGCTTCCAAGCTAGCAAAACTGCATCTAGAGATGTGCACCACCATGCCTGGCTCTCCTGACAGCTTCCTGTGTCTAAGATATCACTTCAGGAGAGCAGCAACACGGACATAATGCTTGACTGCCAAAGAAGGGGCTACAATACGATTTCAATCTTGCAGATAGTTAACTAAGTTTATGGCCGCTTGAATCTTCCTGGAAAGGTCAGTGAATATGATCTAGAGTTATGCTGTTCTCAAACTGGGATGATCATTGATATACCACAAACCCATTCAATAGTTAAAGGTTTGGGTGAATTCCAGGGTTTTCTATTCATTACATTAATGATTATAGACTAGAAATCTGTAGTTCAAAAAGTTACTCAACTGATCACCCCAAGGCACCTGACTGAAAATCCTCCAAGGCAGAAGTGGCCACTAGAACATCTCTAACTGAAGGTTGTCCTACCTCTGTCAAGAAAATACATTTAATTTCTGAAAACTTCTATTAAAATGGGCCTATCTACCTAGGATCACCTAGTTCTACCTTCACAGACACAGAAATGAGGTGAATCATACGTAGTTCTACATTACAGACTTTGAAATTCCCTTTGGCCTATAATGTTTAGGTTTCTTGTCCTCCATATACAATATGGGTATGGTCCATCCATAAAACCTATGGACAAAGACATATGCCTATGATATATTATGAAATGATTTTCTAAAAAATATATAGTGCAAATATGAAATTTTTAAAATTAAAAAAGCAAAAACAAGTTTCTAATCATGTTGCACTCTACTTCGCTACATCAAAGTTGTGGCCCATGCTCCACAGTGGAAGTAACCCTGTAAGAAACTGCTGGCACTGAAGAGAGAATGTTCTAGGAAATGATAGGCCTCTCAGACGTCTCCAGTACCTCAGGGGTTTCTGCCTTTGTTTCCTTCCTGGGTTTCTCTCACTTCAAGGATTAAAGAACAAACTGGAATGTCAAGGAAGAAATCCAGGACAGGAGCTCAGCCCATAACTTCAGCAATGCTCACCAGAACTTGCAAACACACACCTGGAGACAATTCTAGGCTTTTTATTTTCCTGTCTCTATTTTCCTGTTTTCAAACCTGTTGAGAAGCATGAATGAATGGATGAATGAAGTAAAAAGCAATGTCCTAAAAGCTTTTTAATAAAGATCCATTTAAAAATGGGTGCCCCAAGCATTTCCTTCCCTCACCTCACATACCAATCCCTATTACTTCCAGAAGCCAATATTTAGAGGCCAGAAAGCAGGCCTCACAAATCAAGCTCACAGAGATTATCTTCAATACAGAAACCTGATATACCAGGAGATACTGGTATATCCAAACACTTTTCCTGAAGATACTTTTTAAAGTGCCTATAAGTCCAAGATCATACAAGTTCAATGATATCCAGAAGAAACTTCCAAATGTACTAAACCCATCTGATATCAAATAATCAACATGTTATTAAGAATGTAAGTCCTCATAAGCTATGTTAGTAATGAATGCAGAGAAAAGAAGGCCAGGAAGTCAAGACACCGTGTGCTCATTAGGTTGTAAGAAGGACAGAGAATGCCTGGCACGGACCCACAGCTGCACCAGATGTCCATCCAGGGCTGAGATAAGCAACAGGGCAAAAGGCAGTAAGTGACCAAGCCAGAATGCAAACATACCCAACAGCAAACAGAAGGCCGGGGAGCAGCCAGATACGTGAAAGTAAATAAAAGTCCTTAACTTAGCCTTCTTTATAGTAAGGGACGACAGTTTGCTCTGGTCTGTCTAACTATGTTCCCATAAATAGATAAATATTCAGAAATACTGAGTTTAAGTTTTAAACCTTATTCTTTTAATCCTCACTTAAGAGAATGGAATTTTTTATATTAACTAAAAAACAAAACTCTATCGCGTGAAGTGTTTAAAGCTACAGTACAGTATATCCATTTCTCTCTCAGATTTGTAAAAAAATTTACAGTGTGTGTGTGTGTGTGTGTGTGTGTGAGAGAGAGAGAGAGAGAGAGAGAGAGAGAGAGAGAGAGAGAGAGAGAAGGGGGGAGAGAGAGACAGACAGAGACAGAGACAGAGAGTGATGGAGGGGTGCGCATGCCACGGTACACATGTGGAGGTAAGAAAACCACCCTGGAGAATCAGTTTTCTCCTTCCACCATGGGCTACAGGCTTTGGGTTCAGGCTGCCAGGCTCACATGGCAAGTGCCTTTACCCCAGAGCCATCTTTCAAGCCTACTTTCAGACTACTTTAATAGCACAGAATGCTGTCTTCCATTATTTCATTGTGAAATAAACTATTTTGTATAGTACTCAGTTTGATGAAACTATGGTTTGTAGTTTGACTACTTCAAACTGTAAAATTATTTTCATAAAAATAATCCAAAATGGAGCTCTTGTGTCTCCATGGCCAACATGACTGGATTTAGAATCACCATGGAAACACACCCCTGGGTTTGTTCATGAGGATGGTCCCTGAAAACTTAATTGAGGAAGGACTGACTACAGGTGTAACCACTCCATGAGCTGGAGTCCTAGAGAGGCTAAAACTGAGAGACCAGCTGAGCACTGGCAGTCATCAGCCTGAGCTCCTTCCTGTCTGCAGACACAGCGTGGCCAGCACCTTCTCCCTTCTGCACAATGCTGCTCCTCCCACGACGGACTAGATCCTGGTGAACTCTAAGCCAAAATAAACCTGTCCTTCCTGAGGCTACTTCAGGTCAGGTGTTTCATTGCCGAAACTAGAAAAGTAACTTACACACAGTCTTTCTCCTCCAGAGACTATACAGAAGGCTATTTTATAATAGTTCACACATTTAATTCCTTAAGGTCAATTAAAAGCAGATAACTACTGGGACCGTCTTTAACTACAGTAACCTTTCATTTTAGTAATCTAATCACATCAACCAGAAAGAAAAACAAGTGCCTACCATATGGTCCTTCTGTAACAGAAAATAGCTGCATTCAGGAACAGCATCTGTGCATCTATCAACACTAGCGCTGCCCATCCTTAACTCAGCGAGCATACTGTTAATATAACAAGACGACAAAGCTCTCCACAGCGCAAAGAACAAAAGAGAGAGAGCATTACCTTTGTTGTAGATTACCTGACCCATAGCTGCTCAGATTAAAACCACGAAATCAAAGCACAACAGACTTCAAAATGTGTTAAGAGAAATGAATGCTAAGGAATACTAATAATTTATGGGGAAATTTTCTTTGTTGATGGCTCTTCTCTAGTGAAAGATCTTGCTTGACGCACTCAAATCCTGACTCACACAGGATGCCCCAAGTGACAGGCGCTTCTGCTACTGAACTGCTCTCAATCCTGGCAGGCTTCACCCCCACTCCTAATTCTACACAGAGATTCTGGCAGAATGGTATTCTGGCTTTGGATCTATTTATATGGAAGAAGACTTAAAATTAAGTAATGGTGTTGTCTTATACCATAACTAGGTAGAATCAATCCCAGGACTTCCCAGAACAAAGCATGTGCCTCTGAAAGGCTGTTCATGTATTGCTTTGAGTATGGGTTTGCTAGAAATCAGAATTTCACACGACTGGTAACATGTAACAGCAGTTTGGAATTTAAAAGGATAAAAACTTATCATCTCTATACTCTCATCAAAATCAACACCTGTTAAATTTGCATGGTTGTTACATTAAAAACAAAAGTAGACAATAAGTGTCGGCCATATGCTAGAAAATCATTTCACTAAGGAAACAATGTAAATACAGGCATATTACTTTTTTTTTAAGTGCTGGGGTTCGGACCCAGAGCCACATGCATGCCAGGTAAAGCACTCTAGGCCCTGATATATTACCTTCTCGTACACTTTTACCACCCATCACTCTAACTACCCTTCTACTAGTCTGTCACCAAACCCAGTGGTGCAAATTATTTCCTTCATTTGTACTACAAATCGTCCTGGTTACTGTAACTTGGTAACCAACTTCCCCAAGGTAAGAAAGATACAAAGGAAAAAAAAAAAAAAACCATGACTCAACCATCTCAGCAGCAGTCTTGATGGAAATGGAAGGGAACTTAAGGAGTGAGGAGGCCTCCTGAAGGACAAGCACTTCCTACTCCATGGTTCACACACAGTCTTTCCATATAACCTGCCTAAGAACAAGCTCCGCCACACTGTGGGATTTCCCTTGTCTTCAGTCATCTCAGAAATGTCCTAGAACACAAAGAGCACATGAACACATCAGCCACACTCTGCACTCGGAACCTTTATTCTCTATAGGTCTCTAAAAAAAAAAAGTCAAATCATCTAGCTCGGCACGCCCACTGGACACGGGTGACGCGGGGATAAGTAACGCCAGCCAAGGGGCAGTGGGCAGCAGGTGGAGGGCAGGTGTCCACTCACCTGGGCCGGTGGCAGGGCTCCGTCCAGAGAACGGCCTGTCCACACAAATGGGAGACCAGAGCAAGCCAGAGCAAGCTGTGAGGAGAAGGGGAATAGCCCGCAGGGCGGGGACGGCGAATGGGAGGCTGGAGGCAGCAGAAGAGCAAAAATCTGGGAAAGCCAGTAGAAAATGAGAGAAAGAGTAACAGGAAGTGAGGGCAGGAAGGCGAAAGGGGAAAAGCCCTGAAGGTCACTGAAAGAACTCTGTCCTTCAGTTTTTAAGGAAACGAAAGGCCATTAAAGGAATCTGAGTGGAAAAAAAGGACATGATTTGATTTGTAAACGCTCTGCTCTGCTTACTGCAGGGAGAGAAACGCCAGCTTAGCAAGCCGAGACCCCAATCACGCAAATACACATGTCATGTGTGCACTAAAAGAGAGACACCAATCACTCCAGAGCCTGCAGAGAGGAGGCATGTGATGAGCATGCCCAGAAGGAGCAAGTGGAGAAGGTGAGCAGCAGGAGGCTGAGAAGCTCCAGTCTGGCTCTGGAGTTGCCTGCCTACTCTCCGAGAGCAGATGGATTCTGAGTACTCAGGCCAGGAGGCTGTGGGCATCTGAATCCAAGAGAAAAAGGGAGGCCTGACGTGGGGGCAGGTACCTGTCATCCCAGACTGGGGAGGCGGAGGCAAGAAGATGGTACATTCAAGACCACCCTGGCTCTATGGTGAGATCTTGTCTCAAACACAAAAACAACAGAGAAAAGCAGACTTCCTGGCATATGCCTGTATCCCCAAGTTGGGAAGTGGAATCAGGTAGATCACAAATTCAAGGACATCCAGTTTGAGACGACCCTGGGGTCAAAACCATGAAATGTAGGAGGAAATGTAGAGGGTCAAACTGAGTCCTCAGATGTACATAGGTCAGAAAGTTGAAGAAACTTGAAGGACGATGAAGGAAGGAACCGTGAGGTGGAGTAACCGAGATAACCATCAGTGTACTAGAATCTCAGTGACCAGTCAATGAAATGTAAAGCCTGCCAGTGTGTTCATTCATCTATTCAACAAACACTGGGCCTTTATTATGTGTCTGACACTGTGGAAATAAACATGATCTGTGCTCTTATGTCGGCTGCAGTCCAAAGAAGACAGAGATGGCCAGAGCTGTAAGCACTTGTTCCCAATAAAGTACAGTGTGCTTTGGACTAATGCACTAGGGGCAAACTAATCAGTCTTGGAGACTGGGGCAGACTTCCCTAGGACTCATGGAAAAGGAAAGCCTGGAGGTTTAAGTGAAAATCAGATAAAGGCAGCCGTGGGGACGCCAGAGGAGAGTGACTGCAAGGTGAGAGAGACACCTGTGAGGAGGTGAAGGTAAACAGGCCTCGTCTGCCCCACAACCCCGCAAGTTCAATTATAGGAGTACAGAAAGAGCCGAGAAAGGAGAAAGGTGACCCTGACTACTGAAGTCACTTAAGACTAAGCTCTGGAAGAAGACAGAGACCAGCTGGACTACTGGGAAGCTCCTGGAGAAACCTGTTTCTGTGGTTCAGAGAGGAGGTGACCTCAACTCAGGTAGTGGCAGCAGCAATGTGGAGTGGAGACGGGACAGAACTTAGATACCAGACACGAAGCTAGTCAAGACGACCCACCTAGTATTTAACAGAGACAGTCCACAGGCGGTGGCTCGGCCCACTGACAGCAAACAGACAGACCGACAGACAGAAAGGCTGGTGGCAGGGCTAAGACTGTCAAGTCTGCATTGCTTGTGGGGTTTTCGGAACCACTGCCGAGAACTAAACAAAGTGCTTATGTGGGTCTAGGATTAGACAACCACAAAATCTGGGATGGAGTGGTAGACTGAGAATCACTGATATTATCAAGTCCCAGGAAACCATAAAATAAAGCCTGGGAATGAAAACAGAGGATAAGACTAGAAAGAGCCTGGCTCTGGCTTAATCCAGTATGAAACGGGCAGACAGTAAAAGAATCTTATAGAAAAAGGAGGAGGAGGAGGAGGAGGACAGAAAGAGGCTGAGATGGAGCAAGGGAGTCTGGGACAAAAAGAAAATGAGCACTATTATAAAAGACAACCGAAGCAAGACTTCACACAACTTCCTACTCAGAAAAATCACCCTATCGTAGTGTTTACACATTATTCCATTATCAACGAGCAAAGAGTTTTCATCAGCCACAAATACATCACAGTTACAGAATAATCTCAGGCTAAGTTAAAAAAAAAAAGGCAAGACATAGAGTGAACTAATGAACTTAACAATAACAAGTAAGTTTTTAATAATGAAGTTGCTAAAATTTTCATTACTATAGAATACTAGGGGCTTCAGACTAAAAGGTGAAATTAGTGTTTAAAATGAAGGAAAGGGGAAATCAATGCAACTGTTCAGTTCTCCAGTTAACAAAATAGCAAGCTAAACCTTTAATACTAAAACTAAGTAATATGTAAGGGAAATGATCTTATCACAGAATTAAAGGAGTCCATGTAATACAAAATAGCAAGCCCAAATTTTACACACACACACACACACACACACACACACACACACACACACACACACCACAGCTCAGAGTGACTAAAACCATCACTAAAAACCACATCTTTAAAGCCCACCTGGCGGCTCGAGCCTTTCTTCCCACCACTTGGAAGGCTGACAGAGGGTGACTGCTTTGAGTTGGAGGCCAGCCTGGGCTACACAGCAGGGCCCTACAGGACGGGGGTGGGGGAGGGAAGGGAAGGAGAAAGACATTTTAGAGGCACAGAGTAAGTCCATGTAAGATAGTAAGAACACAATTACTACTGTCCTTACTGTGTCCAAAACACTTTCTGAATTATCATAATTCTTTAAGTCATGAGAGCAATTGGTAATCTGCTTTTTCAGTCTTCCAATAGTCTTGAGGAAGGGTGCCTAAATTAATATTATACTTATCAACACAAGGGGATTCTATCATTTAATAGGAACGTGAAATTTCTGTTGTAAGCAAAGCAACTGACCTTATCCATAGAACATGGAATGGGCTACTTAGATAAGGCATGAAAGAAATTCCAACTAAATTACCAATTGGTTTCTTCTGTCTCACAAAGTTATGCATTTTGGTCAACTAGCAAACAGCATTACAACCAAGACATATGTGTTTGTTTCCTGGTTAGTTAAAGATATACATCAATTTACTATTCTAACACATCCAGGAATACAGCTACTGCCTCTCCTTTTTGTTCCTTTTTCTTTTTCATTGAAGAATGACAGTATTACAGAATAGACTATGTCCAGTAAAACTAAAAACAAATGTTGAGTGTGGTGTTCAATGACAAAAACTTATCAAACCAAACTATAGCAACTCCCTTCCCGGTATTCAGAAATATCCACAAGCTGAAAGCAGCACTTGAGAGAACCCCACATCCCAGCTAACTGCAGGCAATAGTCACAGTGCTCCTCACTTCCCACCTGCCAATCTGAAAACGCTTCCTGAAGCACAAAGAATCTAAGACTATTCTTTAGAAAGCCAAAACATATTAATTTAATACCAGATTCAAGTACTCTTTAAATGAGCAAAATACAGACACCATTGTTTCTTCATTCCCAACTAGAAACAATATAGCCACACAAGCAAAAAAAAAAAAAAAATGCCAAGATGAAAACAAATTTCAAAGCTCTTAAATATATATATACATATATCCATACATATGTATATAGAGAGAGATACACACATATATGCATATACATATATATGTGTGTGTATATATGCATACACACATACATACTGCCACTGTCAATAAAAGACAGTATGCAACTAACTGGAAGTACACAATGCTTTATAGACAAGTACAAGGTGTGTCTAAATTCTTGGTTTGAGAGCAACTCTTAAACAATAACAACAACACACACATAGATGGATGTTATCAAATAAACATTAGTGCTAGCAAACACAATGCAAGCAATATGCTAATTAAAGTGTTCACAAGACAATGACAAATAAGGCTTTCGGACTACAGCACATATCATTACGTAACTACAATACCCATTAAGCAATCACCAGGCTGTAGGTAGGTCTTCCAAAAGGCGTCATTATGGTTTACTGGATCAGAGGATTGTGGTGTCAGACTTAATCATGCTTTACCTGCAAGCAGGTGTTTACCGATACCCAAAAGTAGAATACCTATTCTAGATGTAAACCTGAGGCTCCGACCAATAAACTGTGTGGTAACACACAGAATGTCCCCTCTGCACAAACTTTCTATTCCCACACAAAATAAACTGTCTGAAGCACGTTTTCTGCATGCTTTATGGACCAAAATTTAACTGACTAAATGCCCAAATTTACATGCTTAGAACTAGTCGTGTTCCAAAGACCAAGAAGTGAAAATTTACAAAGGAAGCCAAGGAAACAGTGAGGTAGTGAGGGCTCACTGGAGATGTTATGATTGTCATCGCTGACATCTTAATAAAGACACAGGCACCTCAAAGATCAAGTTTAAAGAATAACAACGTTCAGGGCCCTTACCAATCAAATTAGAGAAACTATACAAAACAAAGCACAATAGCTCCAATATAGAAATAAACTCCACATATACCAACTCACATACAAGGAGAATAAAAGGGCAGGAGAAGACAACAGGACATGTGGATGCCATAAATGGATAAATTTTCTACAAATTCTGTTTGTTAGTTAATAAAAAAAAAAAAAAATTAGGAAACCTGGAGTACATTCTTCCCAGCTAACCGTTCTCTGAACTGTAGTGCAAGCCACCTGACACCCAGAGCAGCCTCCAGAACTGTGGAGCAGTCTTAGGGCCCAGAGAACATCAATAAAAGAACAGCAAAGCTGGGAGATTTTTTGGAGGTTAGAATTTCAACACTCCAGGCGCTTTCCAAGACTGAGCCTAAACTGTCGGTGGGAAGGCTTCCTTCGATTCCCACCCAAAGCTGCTCTGGGCACCACTAGCTAGGATCCCCTCCCACCCGAGTAAAAAAACACTGGCTTCCAGGTGCAGCAAAGCACACCATCTGCCCTCTCCACTGGGGATGTAACACACACACGAGTTACATAAAGCCACCCCCGAGCAGCTCGATCTCCAAAACACTGAGAGGAAAAATGGATGCTGCACTGTCTGTTCTCAGGCTTCTTTCTCAGCCTTCAGGAATGGAAGGATGCCCCTGCCCCCAAGGGTAACCCAGATGTATGTGGCCATGTAAGACATGAGAGGCTCGTTCCTGCCAATTAAATCACTAAAGTCCCTAGAAACAAAAGTAGGCCAGGTTTCCCCTCCCTCCTGGTCAACCAGGACGCTGCCACCAAGCCGCTGAACGCCCCCTCGAAGGCCCCTCGTGAGGCCCAGGGGTAAAGGACCCCACTCACTCAGGACGCCCACAGACATTAGCCACCGCCCAGCTGGCTGGCTTACCTCACAGGCAGAGGCGGCCCCACAGGCCTTGAGTTTGTCACCATCTCCCTCAGGCAGACCAGTCCAATGTGTGGCCATCATTTCATTTCACGCTGTAAAGGGACAAATCCTTTGGAGTCCACATTGGAGAGGTGCCGCACGCCACAACACACCAAAAGGGGACCAATTCCACAGCAGGTTCTGGGGCGGCCGGTGCAGGGTAGGGAGGGACTGGTCAAACAACGTGCGAGATAAGAAAGATTCGCAGGAAGCCCCCTTCAAATGCCCTCGTCAACAGACTTCGCCCTCTTCATGTCTCCAGACTTAAAAGTCTAGGGGCGACAGGTTTCCCTGGCGGGCCGGGTGGAGGCCAAGTGCAGCGAGAAGAGGTCTACTTCCAAGCGGTATTACTCCGAGGCCAGAGAAAAATCCTAGTTGGGCTGCTCTGGCGTCAGCTTTCGGAGATCCTTCCTAGAGCAGGGAGAAGTTAATGAAGGACGTGAACTTTCCCCAGGCGCCGATCTTTAGCCTTGCCCACAAGTCCAGACCAAGTTCCCCCTCTCCCACAATCCGAAGGATTACTCAGTCCACGAAGGTGAACCCCGCAAAGGAAAGAAACAATCCTCGCATGCAACACGTTTAAAAAAAAAAAAAAAAAAAAAAAAAAGCCTAAACGTGGGGAAGAGAATGAGCAAGTGAGACCTCAGAACTGCCCTGGGTGGCTGTGTCAAACACGCCCGGCTGCTATGAAGCCTTCAAGAAAAAAAAAAAAAAAAATTCCCGGTTCAAGTGCATTTTAATTGCTGCATTTCCTGGGCAGTGCCGAGGCAGTGTGCGCATTCTGCAGCACCCGGATACCTACTCTTAAGTGAAGTTTTTCTCCGCACCGCACCGGGGTTAGACTCGCAGACGCCCTCCAACTCCCCCAACAAACAAACAAAAAGCCAGCTCCGACCCGGGCGGGCGTGGGCTCGGCGGCGTCTGCGGCGGCCGCCCGGGCCGCGGGTGACTCCGGCCGCCCGTGGCAGCCTGCCCTGCGCCCCGGCCCGCGCCCCCGAGGAGGCGGCTGTTTTCCTTGGCCCGCGGCGGAGCTGGGTGGGGAGGCGTGCGGCCGCGGCTGGGACGCGGCGCCGCTCCCGCTCCAGCTCCCGGGGCATGCTTTGGGAGAGCCGCGCGGCCCCGGCAACTCTCAGCTCGCCGCTGCAGCCCCCCAACCCCCAGCTCCCCCCAACCCCCGACCCCGGCTCGCCCTCCCGGGTGGCCACCTGAAGAAGGCAAAGCGCAAAGCAAACCACCCACCTACCACTATTTCCTCCGCCCCTTCCTGAGGCGGGTCGCCGGCGCGGGCTCCCGGGAAGCGCGGCCCGGGCGCGTGCGGGTAAGCAAGGGCTCCGCTCGGCGGCTCGGCCCGCGGCGGGGCGCGCTAGGCCGCGGCTCGGTTAATATTCATGAGGCGCCGCCCCTCCTCCGCGGCCCGCCGGACCCCGGCGCCCGCCGCCCGCCTTTGTGCCCCGGCCTCGTTCGCTGCGCACACGCGGGCGCGGCCTCCGCGGGCCCGCGCCTCAGCCCCAGGCGCTGAGAAAGACGGCCGGCCACGCAACGGAGGACGCGGGCTAGAGGTCCGCTCCCAGGCACAGCCACGACCTGCCCCGGCCGGCCCCGGGCTCTCGGCGCCGCGGGAGGGCGTGGGGCGGGGAGGCGGCCGCCGGACTCTCCCCCTCGCCTGGCCGGGCCGGCCGGGGCCCCCCGGCTCCCGCGATCGCCGAACGCGAAGAGTGTCCGGGCCAGCGGGCGCGCGAGCTGCTTCCCGGGGGCGGACTGCTCGCGCCTTCCTTCTGGATCCACCTCCTCCCACCCCACCTCCTTCCCCTCCCCTCCCGGGGGACGCTCGGGGGCGAGGAGTTTTCGGTCTGCAGTCACCCGGCCCGGGAAGCCAAGCTGGAGGAGGAAGACGGGCCAGGACAGGGGTGGTGCTCGCCAAGCCCCCCGAAACCTGGACACCCGCGAGCCCTCTCGTCCCCGCACCCCGAAGGCGGCCACACAACCCCGGCCGCTTCCCGAGCGCCGCTTCGGGAGCTGGCGCAGCCCTGCTGCTGCTGTCTGCGGGACCGAGGGTCCCCGACCCGCGGGGACAGGTCTTGGGGGACGGCGGCCCCTTTTCTGCAGCGGGTGGGGTTAGAGGCTACGGGATGTGGGGCTTCCAGATAAGGGAGTGTCCCCGCCCGCCCCACTGCAAGGTAGCTTCCTGCGGTAAGCGGGGACCCGGTGGTGGCGGCTACGTGTCGTTCAGATTTTTTTGGAGTTGCTATCTTTTTTTTTTTTTTCTTTTTTAACCTGCGGAGCGGCAGAGCGATTAGGCGCGGCTAGCGGAACCGAGCGGCGGCTGTGCTATCCCCCACACTCCCGTCCCCGCGGGCCAGCCGCCTGCACCGCGGCCGGGGCTGCACACCCCACTCCCGGGCCTGCGCTCAGACCCCAAAGGCTAGCTCCGCCCTGTTGCGCCTCACAACATCTCCCGCTGCAAACCGCCCAATCCGGAGACGCTGCGAGAGAATGCGAGCCAATCAGAGGCTACCGGCTCAGGCCCTCTGCCCCGCCCCTCCAACCTCCCCTTCCCACCCCCACCCCTTCTCGGGAGGTGGCTCACCGGCTCTGATCCTTAGAGGAGCCTCTAGCTGCGGCTGTGGCGCTTGGCACCTTGTCACCGTCGTCCTCTCCTCCTCTTATGCACACCCCTCCTCCCGATCTCTGTCCTCCTGCTGATACTGTTGAGGGTTATTTTGATCCTCACTTCAGCAGAGGACTGCCAGCTTTTGTGTCTGATCAACTGTCACCACCATCCTGAGAGAACAGAACAAAAACAAGACACTGTGGGACGTGTGTTACCTTTTTCTTCTTGGCTACAATTATCTTCTGAAGACTCCTCCCCGTTCCACACCCACCGCCTAGGGTCCTGTTTCTTTTCCAGGTTTAAAGCACTCTGGAGCTGGTGGAGAACCCGAACCTTAGTTTATAGTTCCTTACAATGAAAGAATTTACAACCAAACCCTCACACTTAGAGGAGAGAAATTAACTAGATCATTTTCAGTAGCCATGAGATAGGCAAGGTCTGACAGGCTCTAACCAAAATAGTTAACCAATAGCCAAGGATGAAAAAGGGAGGGAAGGAAGGAAAGAGAAGGAGAAAAAGAAAATAGAGCCTACTGCTCAGTAATTTGCTCCGTAGCAGCCCACTGTTCTATAGCAGATCTAGTTCCACCCTGCTATTGGATAAATCAACAAAAACTGAATAAAAATATAACATTCGAGCAGTTTGTCTCTAGTGAGCTTAGAGAATAAGAGGAGATGGGCAAAAGTTCACATCCTCTACTTACAGGTGTAGATGTGCAGACGTGGCATAACTGAGTGCCTAACAGCTGAAGATACCCAGAAGTTTTGCAGAAGATCTTTGAAAACATTGGCTTGGGAAAAGGGTTTCCATTTGGTACTAGAGAATAAAAGGTTGGCCGTGAAAGGAAATGACATTCATTGTGGAAATACTGGAAAGGAACATACTCTACAGATGGGATATTTCTGTCAAAGGAAGTAATATATGAGAACCAAGATTATATCCAGGGGCCAGAGAGATGGATGGCTCAGCAGTTAACAGAGTTTGGTTCCTAGCACCCACACCAGCCAGCTCACCTGTAACTCCAGCTAACTCATCTGTAACACGACACCTCTGTCTCCTCACTGCACACACACACACACACACACACACACACACACACACACAATTAAAAATAAAGTGTTTTTAAAATATAATCTATCTTCTTCATTTTTCATGTAACACGCAAAGTCTTGTTTGTACGTAAGTACTAGAGCTAATGAGAAACAATAGCAGCCACCGTCTCCTTCGCTGTCTCCTGGTAGGTACTACTCTAAGAGTTATATGTACATCTTATGAGATTGCTGTGTGATGGAGGCAGGAGTCAAGCCCAGAGAGTCTGGTTCCAGAATCCATTCTTTTATATACAGCTGTAGACTACCTCAAACATCCTTTTCAATGATAATTACCATGTTAGCTAACATTAACTTACTATGTGCTAGTTTTTAGGGTCTGTAAGCACCAATTTAATCCTATTCCTGGGACAGGTATGATCATGGTGTCTCAAAAATGTGAGAATGCTTTTCATAACTTTATAAGTTAGTTACATCATGTGTGGCTTGTATGTATCAGCCACAAGCTGGATGGAGAAGACTGTGTGGCTAGAATCTGGGAAACACGCTTCTGGTCCCTCCACTAGAATCTGTGAGTATAACAGTACTTTTGTTGGGCTGAGAACATCAAGTGAAATCACATCTATAAAGGGACTTTGAAAATATAAAAACATTATGTTGGCTATTAAAATATTAAAGTATGCCAATGGGGGCTCATGCCTTTAATCCCAGCACTTGGGAGGCGGAGGCAGGCAGATCTCTGTGAGTTTGAGGCCAGCCTGGTCTACAGAGCTAGTTCCAGGACAAACAGGGCTATGCAGAGAAACCCTGTCTCAAAATAAATAAATAATTAATTAGAATACCAAATCGTTGTGTATTAACTATTAAACCATTAAGTTACTGTGAAGCAAGACTTCCTCTTGTTTCTCCAATGGAACTTCACTCGTTCACTGACACTTACTAGAAACACATTAGCCAGTTAAGGGTTGGGTCTTTTCCTGTCTGAAGACGTGAGACACAGTAATCTCTGAATAAATGATTCGTCTCCCATTTAGATTCCTTCTGTATAACAAAAGGGCACAGACACCCTTGGCTCATCCAGAAAGTGACAACCAACACCAGTCACTCACCACCACGCCCCAGGCTAATAGAGTACAGGGTACCGGACACAAGCCCATGGAATTCTCAGCTGCCCATCTTGGCGTTTCACTCATTAACACCTCCACCAGAGGGAGGGTCAAGGGAAAGGAAACCCAGCCAAGCTTCAATCATGTGGCTACTTGTTAAAAGCTCTCCTGAGATACTTGGTGAAACAATGTTGGTGTGTGTGTGTGGGGGGGGTGTCATTGTAACTGAGAGGGCACGGGAATGAACTCTGACGGGTTTCATGGATTTCATGGTTGATACCTGGACTCTTGTTTACCCAAGTCTCTTGGATAAGTGATAACCAACAGTAATTCTAGCTTTGTTGACTAGAGAGACCGATCTTTTCCTCCCCACAGCATGCCTAATGTGTGATTTCCTATCCTCTCACTTGAAATTCGAGTTTCAAAAATCACTATATTAACAACTAGAAGGCCAACTCATAAACTATAATTCTTGCAGTTCGAGCAAGACATTTTTTTTTTTAAAGATGGCAACCATATCCTCAAAATATAAATTTTGGCTTTGTGGACGGCATAATAATACTGTTTGGTGACCCATTATCAGGGAAAAATGTCAAAGCCAAAAATAGAGCCACAATGTCCTGGCCTGGTCTGGTCTGAGGTCATTCTGTGACAATCTATGGATGATTTCTACTCTGAATACAGAAGCTGGCAAGTCTGAGAGGCACAAGTGTTTGCCAGAGAATTCCACGAGTGAAATTTGTAATGCAGTATGAAGCACTTGCAAAATTATGTGTCTGAGATACTTGAGCCCAAATGCCATCGGAGGAGCGACTTCCTTTTTAATGAGGAAAACACTGGGTGCTTTATTTCTTACTCATACAGTTTCGAAGGGGATATGATATCTACTAACATTTCTTTGAAAGGACACTTTCCTGGTAAACAGCTACAGAAATCTCACCTCACTCACAAGGCATTTAACTGTTGTAATCAAGAGACAGGAGTGATTCTCCAAGGTAAGGAAATCCTAGGGCCCTTCATCACAACCCTTTCAAACAAATACTGTAAATTATTTGCTAGTTTAATGTTATGCATTTGCTAAATATATTATTTCTTATTCACATTACAGATGATCTAGTTTCTACCATTAATTTCTGAATGTGAAGGTAATAGTCTTTAGTTTCTAATATACAGTGACCAGCAAAGAGTTAAATACTAATTGTGAATAATTTCTTTGCTCTCAGTTTATTTTTCCCCCAATTCTGTAATAAAATACTAGTATTCATTTTGAAGCTTTAATTTAGATTCCCATAATACCTGCCACATCTTTGGCCCACAGATTTTGGTACTCAATTACTCAACAAATAAATAATCAAGGTAGTATTGTTATGATTGTTATTACTTGTAGTTCTAAGGTTCGAACCCATGGCCTCACACACACTAGGCAAGTGTTCCACCACTGAGTCTATATCACTATTATTGATAAATGTTTTTATCTCAGATTCCTTGCTGATCACTAATTATCCAGATCACAGTATGCATATGGTTGGAGAGAATAAATTCAAAGAGGTCTCCATAAAGAGAACAGGAGCCGTGTGCCTCAGGCTCCACACAGGCCAGGTTTTAGCTCTTTACCTAACTCCATCTCTGATGACCGACTCTTTGAGCTCACCACATCATCCCAAACCTAGTATCACTTGCATTTGGGTGGTGTAAAATCTCAGCTCACAGTTTATCCAGAATCACAGACCCAACATTTTCTTCTGAATTCAAATGGTGTTTCAGCAGTCAAATTTGTGTTATTCCAGTGTAGTGCTACAATGAATCAGCATCATTAAAAAGAGTTTATTTCTGCATTTTAAGAATAATAGAACTAAATACATTTAGGCACAGCTTTTATTTTGTCCTAGGAATCGTGACTTTCATTTAGAAATATTCTATTTAAAAAAAAAATATGAGACCAGTTTTTAAAAATGTTTCCACCCACTCACCTAAATCTGAACTGGAACATGCTGTGCAAACACTGTGCACTCTGGGTGGAAACCCACGTTACAGTAGAAGTGAAGTGTGTTTTATCATCTTGGAAGAGAGTGCTACATTCCAGCTGGTTGGTTCTAACTAGGAGACTGCCAGCAGTTGATTTTTTAATATGGTAGGCCCAATCCAGAGTAACCCAAGTTTTTCATCATAGTTAAAAAAGAAAGGAATTAAAAAAAAAAAAAAAAAACAAAGGTCCTAACAGTTCCTTTCATCATCGTGGGCAGAAGTAGGAAAGACATCCTTGCATTAGTGAAACTCTGGTTGTCTTTCCATACTCCTTAGCTCCCTAGATTAGATTCTCTTATTCCTAAAATTGCCTGAATTCCTTATTAATCCAAAAGTCAACTAACTAAAGAGCCTTCTTTGAGATAGGAACACATTACAGAGTAATATGTGGCGATTCATGTGTGAGTTTAAGAAGGATAAATTGAGGCTTGCATAACGTTCCCCCTAAAGATTATTTCAACTACATATAAATATATAATTGGTGTTGTTTTCTTTGCACAAGAGAGACAAGGTCTATTATATAGTGCTAGCTATAGACCAGACTGGCCTCGAACTCACAGAGATCCACCTGCCTCTACCTCCCAATTGCTGTGATTAAAGGCAGCTCAATTATATTTTAATTTCTAAAAGATTCACAAAACAAAAAATTAACATTCAGACTATGCAGAGCTGACTTTATATCATACAAATCCATTGCCTGGCCTTCTTCCAAAAGCTCCTTATTGGCTGAATCCAACAGGAATCCTGAGATGCTCAGAGATATTTCATCTACTCTGAGGTCTGTTTATATACAAATGGAAAAGGCAGAGTGTGAGTCCGAATGGAGAGGCAGACATGCTGGCTTTTAATTGCAGCACTAAGGAAGACTTAGACCATTAAGACTAAGACAAGTCCAAGGCCAACTTGGAGGGCTACTTAGTGAGTTCTACGCATACCTGGGCTACTTTTTTTTTTAATTGATAGAAACATTTTACATTGTCATTGTGGGGATGAAGGTAAAATAAAGGAGCATGCAGTTTTCCTTTCCTGGCTGCCTGAGGATCTACCATCATCAATGGTAACTGGACATCAGTGGTAACAGGTTTGTGATCAATCTCTTCAAAGGAAATGAATGGTCATCAGTTTCTCTCACTCTGAGAAGGTAATGGTTCCTAAGACAAAAAATGCAGGCGGATGATCTAAAATGTACAAGACTACATTCAGTATCGTTTTTTTTGTACTGGTTCAGAACTGAGTTTAGTGGTGGCAAAACAAGTGACATTGACATTGATGATTCCTTGGATTGTGCAAAGAAAACCCAGCCCAAACAGCCTTGCAAACATGCCCTGAATGAGACAAAATGGACCTCAAGAAATCGGCGTGTGGACTGCAAGAGCAGGATCGTGAAGTCAGGACTGCAGCTGGGCGAACAGCAGGAGCAGAAACTCTGCAGGGACTGGATCTGCAGTGATAGGGCCGATTATCAGAAGACTAATAAACTGTAAAAACTTCAAAAACAGAGACTATTCTTCTTACAAGAGAGAAAAGAGTATATTATGGAAGAAAATTAACTCCAGTAACTGAAGAAAAGTAGACAAACATTTTATACCTTAGTGGAAATGACATATTAAAAGTGAATGAAGACAATGTAAAAAGCACTAGGAGAGCTGAGAGAATATATCCACAGGGAAGAAGCATGCCATTGTGGAGGTAAAGAGTGAGTTAGCAATCGGGGTAAGAAATCTTTAGTAGAACGCAGTGTGGTTGACTGAGAGGCTTTTAGTGTGTGGGAGCATTGGTCTGGTTGTTTTCCATATGAAACCCAAAGGAAAAGAAGAGATGTAAAGTGGATAGGCTAGAGATTAAAATCATGCCAGAGGAGCAAGCAAAAAGATTGTGAGTTCAAGACCAGCCTGAGCCAGGCAGTGGTGGCCCAGGCCTGTAATCCCAGCATTCGGGAGGAAGGGACAGGTGGGTCTCTGTGAGTTCGAGGCCAGCCTGGTCTACAGGTCTACAGAGTGAGTTCCAGGACAGCCAGAGCTGTTACATGGAGAAACCCTGTCTGGGGGTGGGAGTCGGGCGAGCAGCCTGAACTACATAGTCAGTTCTGCAGAAAGGGGAAACCAAAGAGAAGGAGAGGGCAGTACTGTGTGACAACACTTCTCCTGGGGAGAATCACACACGTCTACTCACCCTAGATGGGAAAGCCACACCAGACCAAAATACAAATGCCTCCAAAATCCAACTTGGTAAACCCATGAGTTTTATTGAGGTTATTTACAGGAGTGTAGGTGAGGGGTCGCTTACAGGAGCAGAAATGACTCAAAGACAGCTGCATCACCAAGGCCCACCCCAGCATGGTGACAGCTCACAAAAGCTGGGAACCTGGAGCACACTGCACAGCCTGCAGGCAGCTCAACGGATTGGTGAGTGTCCCTTCCCAGTGACTCATTTGGCCTAAACCTCTTCCAGGCAGCTGGTCTGGTCTCAGAGTCTTTTTTGCTGTTTGGCTTGCCTAAAAGTCGTCTTTGCAGCTTTTCTTCACTCCTCTGACAGGGACTCTCCGAGTCTATTGTTTACTCTGGCAGGGAGGGGCGCTAGTGAATCTGGTCAGTTTCAGGGACTTCCTGAAGCTCTTTTGAATAGTTTACCTTCCTGTAAGGTATTTAAGGTACTTTCCTGCACGACAGAATGTTTCAATCTCAGAGGAAACTATTCACAACAGGAGGGAGGAGGGTGAGAAAAATAAATATAAGGAATAAATGATAAAAATATAATTTAGAGAAATAAAGATCTCTGACAAAGAGTGTGCATTAACAAAACTAAAAAGCTTTTCAGAGGTAAAATGGACTTAGAGCTGAGTGTCCCCCAGTATCTGTACTGTCCTCATTTTACTGGGGCAACAAGTTAGGCTTTATTTCCCAGCCTTCCTCCCAAGTGTGACCATCTGATTACATGAAACATGAATGACTGTGGGTCACTCCAGAATTCTACCCTGAAAGGGGTCCCTGACTTCACAGTGTTTCAAGATAGGTGGTCAGGTTTAGCATAGAAAAATGAAAGGCCAGGGTTAGAGTTTGGACTCGTTGAGCAGAGCCCTTGCCTGGCATGCAGTGCTCTGGTTCCATCTCCAGGGCTAGATAGAACTGGCCATGGTGGCATAACCAGTGATCCCGGCACTTTGGAAGGTGGAGAAGGGAGAATCAGGTTCAATACCATCCTTGAACATAAGTTTTCAGACCAGTCTGTGTTACATGAAACCCTGTCTCAATCATAAATAATATATAAATGGCACCCAGTTCCATTTTACTTTCAAATAAAGAGCAAATAACACATGCCTTTAATCCCAGCATTCAGGAGGCAGAGGCAAGCCGATCTCTGAGTTCAAGGCCAGCCTGGTCTACAGAGTGAGTTCCAGGACAGCCAGAGCTACACTATGTTATTACAGAACGCAGATACTAAAAATCTTGAGAAGAAAATCACTGTAGGAAAAGGTAGTACTAATATTGCAATAGCACACTAGGACAGAACAAAAACAAGGGTGTGGGGGGGGGAGGAAGAAGGTGGAGAAATGTCAATGATGAGGATTTCTTCATTGGCTACAAGGAAGAGTTGAAAGGCCATTAAGTTATTTGAGCTGTTTTAAATTCTAATGACTAAATACTTAGAAAGGGAAAAGGCCAACCACAGACTCATGAGACATAAGCAACTCAAAGAGATTTGTATTCTGATGTGGAAAGAGTTCCCAGGGGCCAGTAAGAAAAATAGAAAAGACCAATAGTTCACAAAAGAGAAATGACCTCTGACCCTAAGCCTAAAGAAAGGTGTTGCATGCCACTGGGGTTGGGATAATGCCAATCGAAAGGATGAGGCCTTCTGAAACCCACCACACTGTGTGGGGGAGGAAAGCGCTGATTTCCCAGCATGTGGGCAATTCAAGGTCATCATAAGGCAATCCATGCTGGTTGCTCAGGCCCCCATTCCAAACTGTCTACAAAATCTGAGGCCACTGATCTCCACCTTGGTATTCCCAGCAAAGCGTCTCCAATGTGAGAATCCCCAATCTGCTTTGCCCACATAAGTGGCAATTCTGTCCCTCCAGTTGCTTCATATCTACAACTTATGAGGGTCCCTGAACCCCTCTTTCTCTCTCAGCCCACAAACACATTGGGCAGCTCCGGTTTTGAATTACACCCAGTATCTGTCACCTCCATCACCCCCACAGCTGTCACCCTAACGCCAGCCAAGCCATCTCTCACCTGGACTAAAGCCACAGCCTCTGATTAGTCTTCTGACTTCTGCCCTTATCTTTACCAGAATCCACCGGAGCCAGGGGAAGCCTTTGAGAACCCACGTCAGATCATGACACCTCCTTGCTTAAAGTCCTCCCGTGGCTTCCCATTTGTGTTAAGACAAAAAGCCTAAATCCTTCCAAGAACATACACTGGCTCTCCTGGTCCACCTCCAGGATACACCGATCCGCTCACTGTCATTCCTCAAGCACTGGGGCCTTGCTCCCACCACAACTGCGGCTCACCTACTGTTCACACCTGCCATCCTCCCAGACTGGAGTAGGCTTCCCTCCCACAGCCAAGGGGCCTCATCATTCCATTGAGGCCTTTTACTTAAGAGTCATTTTTAAAGAGGTCTTCATTGACCACTCTAATCAAGATGGCACCTTAGCTACCCCCACCGGCCCCACCTCAGCCCTGCAGTTGGTTCTCCCTCTACCTGTATTAGATCTCAGTAATTTTAACAGGTACCTTAGGTGGGCAGCAGAAAATGAGGACGGGGCTTGTTCAGGGTCATGGCTCCACAGTCCGTGTTGATCAGGTATTTGACTGTCGTGTTATACAATGCATCACGGTGAGGAGTGTGTGGTGGAGGCTCTTCATGCCATAGTGGGCAAGAAGGATAAAAAAGAGCCTGGAGTGCCAAGATCCCCTTCAAGATCACTCCCTCAGTGGCCCCACTTCCTTCCGTAGGTCCCATTTCCAGACAGTCCCGCCAACAGCATATGCACCTTTGGAGAACAGTTAAGATCCAAACTATAATACTGCCCCTTGGGTTTCAGTCTCTCAAAGCATTCATCATTACCTGGTGTTGTGTATTTATTTTTTTTCTTTTTAGACAGTAAGCCTCAGAAGAGCTGGGAGAAGTTCTCTTTTGTGGATTGCTATCTCCTGGGTGCCTCCCACAGATTCTGGTTTGTATGAGATACTCAGTAAAGTATGTGTTGAAAACTGAGTGAATAACCACTTCTGGGGAAAAGGGGGCTTTTAAATATAATGGCTGAAAAGTTGAGCATTCTCAAATCTTACTACAAAAAAAGTCATGCTTCTGCATATTCATCCAACAAAATGTATCTTCTCTGTGTAAGCAGATGTGTATAAAATATCCCCTCTACATAAGTTCTTCTTCTGTAGGAAATGGATAAAACCAACTTTATTTAGGCAATACAAGTTGAATTATCAATCAAAGTCAATATATATATATATATATATATATATATATCAATTTATAATAAAATGAATCCTGAATGTGAATGGAAATTGCAAAGTGTGAGTTGATTTATAGTATATATTTGTCACATAGTATATTTGAACACACACACATTCATTAAAAGTACAAAAATCATGGGCAGATTCATATTGGCTTCAAACAGGAAGAGGAAAAGTTAAAAAAAAAAAACAATAAGGAATAAGAAGCAGGGCATGTCTATGAGGAAGCTTCTAAGTTTGGGTTAACTGAAGACAGAAGACCCATCCTAAATATGGGTGGCATTATCCCATGAGTTGATGTCCAAGTGAGCTGAGCACCAAAATTCGTCTTGCTGTTTCCTGACTGTAGACACAATCTACTCAAGCTCTTACTCAAGGACACCACGTGCCCTCCATCATGACACATTGTAGCCTGACTGTGAACCAAGATTAACCTTTCCCCCCTTAAGTGACTTCTGTCAGATAGTCTATCCTAACAACAAAAAAGTGACTAATTCAGAAAACTGGTCCAGAGGAGTCTGGCCATGGCCGAGATAAACCTGACCATGTATGTAGTGCTTAGGCTTGAGGAACTGGTTTGTGGGAAGAATGTGGAAGGGTTTGTATATTTTTCATATCTTTGTCAAAAATCAGGTGGTTATAACTACGTGGGCTTGTATTTGGGTTCTTGATTCTCTCCCATTAATGTTTGGGTCTGTTTCTGTGCCTGTCCCATGCTGGTTTCTTTTTTCATTTGCTTGTTTGTTTTTTGTGTGTTTGTGTTGGTTTGTTTGGTTTTTCAAGACAGGGTTTTTCTGTGTAATGGTCCTGGCTGTCCTGGAACTCACTCTGTAGACCAGGCTGGCCTCACATTTACAGAGATCTGCCTGCCTCTGCTTCGGGAGTGCTGGGTTAAAGGTGTGCGCCACCACCGCCCAGCTCCCATGCTGTTTTTATTACTTTGGCTCTGTAGTACAACTAGAAATCAGGTGTTATCATATCAGCAGTATCCTTTTTACTCAGACTTGCTTTGCCTGCCCAGGCTCTTTGTTGCCTCCATATGAATTTAAAGGGTTGTTGCTGTTGTTGTTCCTATTTTTGTGAAAAAGGGTGTTGGGCTTATCATGGGGACTGATGGCTTTTGGTAGAATAGCTGTTCTTCGAATATTAACTCTCCTAATCCGTGAGCATAAGATCTTCCTGTTTCCAGTGTCTTCCTCGGGTCCTTCTCTTAGCAGGTCTTTCTCTTCCTCGCTTGGGTTTATTCCAAGGTGTTTTTTGTTTGGTTTTCTTCAAAGGCTTTTGTAACTAGGATTGCTTCCCTGATTTCTTTCTCAGATGATTGTCAGCGGTGTCCAGGAAGGCTACTGGTTTTCTCACGCTAGCTGTGTATCCTCCACTCTGCTGAAAGTGCTTAGCATCTCTAAGAGTTTCCTAGTGGGGACTTGAGAGTCTCTCGTGTGATGGCTCACTGTGGTTTCAATTTGTATTTCCTCGTGGTTGTTGATGCAGAACTTTTTCTCGCATGCTCACCTATACACACATGCATTGTTTATGAAGTGTGGATTTTAATCACTATATATTATGTATTATATATGATGTCTGTAGCTCTATACTTTATTTAAAAGCAGCCGAAGGAGCCGGGCGGTGGTGGCGCACGCCTTTAATCCCAGCACTCGGGAGGCAGAGCCAGGAGGATCTCTGTGAGTTCGAGGCCAGCCTGGGCTACCAAGTGAGTCCCAGGAAAGGCGCAAACCTACACAGAGAAACCCTGTCTCGAAAAACCGAAAAAAAAAAAAAAAAAAAGCAGCCGAAGGAAATGTTGCTATGACCACGTCTGATTTTGCAAACTTAGGCAACCTCTCTTGTTTTCTTAATTTCTCCAATATTGAAAACAGACATAACACCTGTTGTGTTTGGGAATTTTTTTTTTTTTTTTTGAGTTAAGAATCTTGGGTAGATCAGGCCACAGACTCCCTGTGCAACTGATGGAGGACAACCTGGAACTCCTGGTTCTCTTCCCGAAGCCCCTAAGTGCTGGAACTACTAGCATGTGCCACCTCTCCTTTTATTTTGAAGATTTAATGAGCTAACCCATGCAAAGGACTTTAAAGTACAGTGTTAAGTTTGCATTATTATGTAGAATGCATGTGTTTCATAAAACTTTAAAGTTTGCTTCACTAGAGGGATTTAAACTAAAATACATAAGATGATTCTTATGCCCAGTTATCTCGCTTTCTGACCCAAGGCGTAGTTAGAGCCATACCTTATGGGACTGGGCTTTTCCCATGCACTTCCTAGCTGTCCGTGGATAGGGAAGGTTCTCTTCATTCCTGACAAATGTTTGATAAACTTTCCAGTCTGAAACTGCCAGGAATTCTGTAACTCACAAGGTCTTAGGAGATTTGATTCAGATTCCTGAATTCCTAAACACAAGCAAGGCACACCTTTTCTTCCATCCTTCCTTTCACCATTTCAAGGAGTGAGAAGAAAGTTTTGATTATCTACTCAAAACCAAAGGTATGTACAGGGCTTAGTCATATTTAAGGTTCTTTTAAGGTTTGTAGTAAGTTAATATTTTCAGCCTATACAAAATATGTATTTTAATTTAAAATTTTATAACTTTTTACTTTACTTTATTTATTCATATGTGTGTTGTCAGCCCCAAATTTATATATTATTAAACTATGCCCTTCAATCATAAGAATGAAGAAGGGCTGGGTGGCGGTGGCACACACCTTTAATCCCAGCACTGGGGAGGCAGAGGCAGGCAGATCTCTATGAGTTTGAGGCCAGCCTGGGCTACAGAGTGAGATCCAGGACAGGCTCCAAAACTACACAGAGAAACCATGTCTCGAAAAACAAAAAACGAACAAACAAAAAACAGAATGAAGAAGATTCTTCCATCAGGGACAAGGCAAGAATAATGAAACCATGAGTGACACAAGAATCACCTACAGCAATGGTTCTTAATCTTTGTGTTGTATTCCCTTTGGGGGGCGGGGGGACGTTGAATGACCCTTTCACAGGGGTCACCTAAACCCATCTGCATATCAGATATTTCCATTACAATTCATAAACAGTAAAAAAATTAAAGTTATGAAGTAGCAACAAAAATAATTTTATGGTTGGGGGATCACCACACATGAGGGACTATATTAAGGAGTCTCAGCATTAGGAAAGTTGAGAACCACCGCCTTAGAGCAGTCTTTAAAAAGATGATGGCAAATTATATATTGTAGATATATAAATAGATAAATAGAATGTAGAGCTTAGTTTGAATAAATATGCCAAGCTCCTCAACAAGGAATGGACATTTGGCTTAAATGATTATACGAAAGGATTAGTAAAAACGTTATGTGGTTGTCGAAATGAATTGGGTAGAGATTTATGGATTGGTTCATAAGCTATGGAATAACACAATAAATATTGATTATATGTATCTGTGTATAACTTATATGCCCTTATTGATAGACATTTATTGTCAGGAAAGTTATAAACTAACTAAAGAATTGGACTAGATGCCAGGTGATGGGGTTGAGATTTATTTTTCTATGCTATTTGAATAATTTTAATGTTGTATGTAATAACAACATTTAAAGTTTTAAATCATCATTAAAAGAAACTTAAGATGTTTGGATGCTTGGGGTGACATTCCTTATTTCTTGTCAACGTGGAGAAAAACATTCAGAGCCTGGTGTTAACATCTAAATATAGGTAGAATGCTGCGTCAAATTCGGGGTCTAATCTCTCTGTCTCTGTGCACCACCAGCCCTCTTCTCCTCAAATTCGGGGTCTAATCTCTCTCTCTCTGCACCACCAGCCCTCTCCTCAAATTCGGGGTCTAATCTCTCTGTCTCTGCATCACCAGCCCTCTTCTCCTCAAATTCGGGGTCTAATCTCTCTCTCTCTGCACCACTAGCCCTCTTCTCCTCTTCCAGCTTCATTTTGCCCCAAGATCTCTCCAAGGCAGGCCTTGAACTGTGGTCTTCCTGCCTCAGCCTCCCAAGTGGCTGAGATTCCAGGTCTGTGCCACCAGATCCAGCCCTTCTCTGTCTCTTGACAAACTGTCCGAGCCAGTGAACACTGACGACCACAGAGAGAAACGTTGGCTGCTACCGCAGTTAGAAGACTGAACTCAGGCTGCCTGCAGTGTAGTTGCGTAGCTGTGCTGGAAGGACCTAGGTGGTGCTAATTTTAAAAGATTCAAGGCTTCTTTGATGACAAAAAGGAAGAGACTGAGAATAAGTTGATGAAGGAGGAAGAGTCAACAACAGCAAAAGAAACAATGGGAAAATCTTCAATGTTAAAAGGGCTCCAACATTATGCTGGGCTACAATGTCCTTGAGTTTTGTTTTTTTTTTTTTTTTAATTTATATTTGAAAGTGTTAGCATGTGGATCTAGTTACAGGTCTGTTAATTTTCCTTTCTACTTAGTATTAAATGTGAGGTAACAATACTGTTTTACAGTACAAACACAGTTATATATGAAATGAGCCGAAAACACAATTATTATATAAGTTATACTCATTTGGGAGGGAATTTCTGTGATCTGATTTCTTGGCATGGTGCTTTTGTTTGTATTTGTAAGCTGTTTTAGGTAGGGGATGACTCTCAGCTGGCACAGAATGGAATCCTTTGGTCTTCTCAGATGTTTCTTTACCACAATAACTCAGAGCGAGCACAAACTGAAATACTGAAAGAAAGTGTAGAATTGCTTTCTATAAACCACTTAAGTTGTCATTCAAAAAAGCTGAGATTCTGCATTTAGTCCTTAAAACAAATAGTATTTGTAACAGACATACATACAGATTACTATGCTGCATAAAGACTAAAAACAATGGCCAACTAAAGGAGGCTGCTTCAGAATAATAAAGCCATTTGAAAATTATTTTAGTGCTAGGTAAACTGGTTTGAAGAATTGAACAGATAAAATTTTAAAAATATGGTTTCCAACCTCTGTAGAAGGGATCAATGGTGCATCTTGAGGACAGAGGGACTCATTCCGTACAGGATGAGTTCTAGTATCTTCGAGGGCAAAAGAGCAAGAAGCATTTATCAGCGTGTAAACAAAACTTTACAAATTATGACATTGATATGGTAAAACATTGAGTTAGTTCCCCAAACACAAAAAAAAAATTATATTGCTTTCATCTTACTTTTCTTAGTGATGCATCTGCAAGAAAGCTCTTGAGGTGACCATTGAGATTAGTGGGCAAAGGAGATCCTTGCTGAGCACATACCGTGAGCAATCAGATTGGCCTAAGTATCTGTCAATCAAAACTGAGTGCTGTGGGCTCAGCCCCTTGCCTGTCCTGCTTATGATAATATAAGCTGTAGGGACTGGTGACTACTGGTTACAAACATGGCCCAAATCCTCGCTGTTCCTCCTATTTCTGTCCTTTCTGGTGTTTCCTTAAAGTTTTTACGGTTCGGAGATGATTTCAGTGTTTTTGTCCATTGCATTTAGGCTGCTTGTCGCTTGTTCTGTCAAAGGAAGCAACAGCGTGCCAGTTCTGAGCTTAAGCTTTAAGAAGCCCCATGTGGCTACTGAAGAGACAACTCCGTGGTTAAGATCATGTACTGTTCTTGCAGAGGACCTGAGTTCAGTTCCCTTTACACACCTTGGGATGCTTACAACCTGGAAGCCCTGCTGCTTTTGGCTTTTCCTTGAAACCTTCCCACCACCATATGAACAAGCCTGATGCTGGATGAAGATTCCACAAATGAGATCAGTTGCACCAGCTATAACCATACTAGATCAGGAGTCCGCTACCTTTCCATCAGCTGACTAATGGTAGCCCAGCCAAGATCTGCTAAGCATGGTTCAAATCAACCAAGCCATCAGCAGTCCTGTAGACTAGGGAACTAAATAAGCACCCAATATAAATGGTCATTCATATTGGGGTAGTGTGTTACAGAGCAATGGCTAAGGAACTCATGAAATAAGTATCTTCCAAATAGTCCATTCCAAGGCAAAGTAAGACAAAACCTCTTCTAGAGTATTAGAGAGTATTCAATTTTCACCATCCTTTCACATTAGAGTGCTTCTCTGTTTTTGTTTTGCTTTTTGTCTTGTGCTAGAAACGGTACTCACAGCTCTTATGTGCTAGGTTTTCCACTATTGATCTATATGCCTAATCCTTGGCTTTCTGAAAGCAGGTCTCACTGAAAGCTCATTCAAACTGGCAATCCTCCTTTTTGTTACAGGCATGCGCATCATCATGCCTGGCTTTGTGAAAGGTTTCTAATGAACGGTCTGCATATGTTTCACTCTCTGTTATTTCCTTTGATTTCTCTGAAATTCCCACTAAAATGTCCTTTGCTCAGAAGACTCGAGTCCTTTTCATTGCCAAGAAGGGCGTTAATGAGAGGTAAAGCCAAGAACAGAAACAGGGGTTAGAATCGCACAGGACCTTTTACAAATACCAAACTAAAGAGTTTGGACTATATTTAGTAGACAGTTAGGTGTCACTAAAGGTTCTGAAGCATGTGATTGAAGGAATGCCATGACCAAGGTCTCTCCATGGAGATTAGTCACGTAGAAGCAAAGGAGGAAGAAGAATCCAGGCCTGGGGCCAAGGACAGAGAGTCACAGAGACCTGCAGCAGTGTATGGCAATAGCTCTGTCTGTGTAGGAGCCTGTCTTAAGGTTCAGGAGTGGAAATGGAAGAGAAGTATGTGCAGTTGGAATCCATCCAACTGTGGTCTCATAGGCTGTAAACACAGTGTGGGGAGGGAATGTATCAGATATGTTGATTTTGAAGTTCTAGATCCACCAGCTAATTGGCAAGCTGAGCCTGGCTGTCTAGACAAGCTCAAAACTAAGAGTGAATATATACATATGTTGTTTTGTTTTGTTTTAACATGTACCCTCCCTTGTTGAAGCAAGCTTCCCCTTTCAGGAATATTTTTCTAATTTGATTCTTGGCTTTTCTTCTCTGAATAGTCATTTCAAAAAAACAAAACAAAACAAAAAAACACCAAAATTGAAACTGAAATGGTATTGCATGGACTCAGAAAGAGTTGCTTTTAGGATATGATGGCACTTTATGTTTCTCTACCCATGAATAGATGTTCTTTCTAGCACTTTGTCTTAGTTTGTCGCTTGGGGTGGAGTTTAATAATTTTTTAAGTGTTTTATTTTTCAGACTTACTTAATGTTGCTTGAGTATTTTGATTGCATGTATGTCTGTGAGCCGTTTGTGTACCTGGTGCTTGCAGAGGTCAGAGGAGGGCATCAGATGCCTTGAACCTGGAGTGATAGACAGTTGTGTGCTGCCGTGTGGGTGCTGGGGACTAAGCCAGTTCTCTTAACTGCTGAGCCATCTCTACAGCCCCAGCGTTACAATTTTCAATGTCATTCTTACATAGTCCTTTTATGCTGTGGAGCTCAGGCGGGCCTTGAACTCACAGTAATCTTCTTGCCTCAAGCCTTTTGAGCACTGGTGTTACAGGTGTGTACATCCATGCCCAACTCCCTCCTTCCCTCCCTCCCTCCCTCCCTCCCTCCCTCCCTCCCTCCCTCCCTCCCTCCCTCCCTTTCTCTTACACTTTAGCGTGTGTGTGTGTGTGTGTGTGTGTGTGTGTGTGTGTGTGTGTAAGTATGTGTGTTGTCTAACATAACACACACATGTGGATGTCAGAGGACAGCTCTCAGGAGTGAGTTGGTTCTCTCTTTCCAGGGATCAAACTCAGATCTTGGCATCACGCACTTTTTGTCCACTGAGCCCTCTTGCCTACCCCCTGCCTTTATTTAAGTTTATTCTGAGGTGTTTTATAACTCATTCTGATTTGTTATTGAAATTCTTGCCTGTATATTTTCGAACTATTTATTTATATGCAGGAAATAATTTTGCATATTTGTTTAATAAATAGCATTGAATCCTCTAAACCCCCCCCCCCCCGCCCCATAGCTTGTTTCTCCTTTCTGATTAATGGATCATTCCCTTTCTTGACCTATTTCTGACTGAAAGGCCCTGAGTAATCCTAAATAGAAGCAATGACCAGGCACAGAAACACTGCATTTTATATTTGGTTTCTCTTTTTCTTTTTGATTACTTTTGGGGTTTGTTTTTGAGACAGGTCTAGCTAGCCCAGGCTGTCCTTAAACTCAGGATCTTCCTACCTCTGACTCCACAGTGTTGGGATTATAGACTGTCATTATGTGCAGTCAGATATTATATTTCCTTAATTCTTGTATATTTAGGAAAGTCATTGTGTTGTTTTCAGACACAAACAACTTTAACTCTGGGGTTTTTGTTGTTGTTGTTGTTATTTTGTTTCTTGTTTTGCTTTTTAAAATGTTCTTATTTTATCTACTTTGCTTTCCAAATTATCTCTACTCATTTCCTTTCTCATGATCTTCTTTTTCTTCTTCTTCTTCAAATCTTTTTCTTTTTTTCTCTCTTTTTTAATGTTCTTATTCATGGAGAGAGCATCTTCTGGCATTCTAGTAAAGATGTCACTAAGATTCCTGAAATTCTTCAGAGCTCTGTAGAGATCATTCCTTTCCACTGGCTTCATACTACATTTTCATAGACTATTATTCTTGGGTTATTCTGAGAAAGAGAGAGAGAATGTGTGTGTGTGTGTGTGTGTGTGTGTCTGTGTGTGTGTGTGTGTGTCTGTGTGTGTCTGTGTCTGTGTGTGTGTGTGTCTGTGTGTGTGTGTGTGTGGTACTAGAACTGAACTCAGAGCCTCCTGCCTACTAGGCAAATGCTCTATAGCCAGTCTGCACCCCAGCCTAGTACAGGCCCAAAGATTCTATAGGCACCTGACACAATGCCTGATATGGAATATATGCTCAATATTTCTCATTAATATTGGTCAAATGCACCCAACTTTATGAGTTATATATATTCCCATTTTCCTTGTGGTGACTTTTCTTCCTCCTCTGCTATGGATCTATGGTTATTTCTGTGCACAATTAGGGAAACTAAATTAGCAAAGAGAAGTCACTTTTGAGCTTTAAACAACACTATATCAAAGCTCAGTGATGGCTAGAATAAAACTTGGCTATGGTACACATTTCACAATGGAGTTAGATGACTAGTACCTGAGAGACAGAATATTGAAGAGGAATATGATTTCATGACCCTGAATAAATACCCCCATCACTCAGAGCACTTTTCCTTGTGGGTACCATAAAGAAAACTTCAGCCACTTTGAGGCTTATTTTATTAATGGAAGTGGAAGTAAAGAAGGTTGATATAATGTATGCAAAATCGGCTTGCAAACAGTAAATCCTATTATACATTTCAAGTTGTTTGGGTTGTCATCATTTTTACCATTTTCTAGCATCTGTTAATTGACACATAGCCTCTGTCTGTGACCAATTCCAATCATGTATTTCATCCTGTTGCTCCATGAAGCAATAATGCAATAATGGAGTTACACTGAACTCCACCAGGTTCAAAGGTCATGACTCCTTGGCAAGGAGAGAGTTACGGTCCGGAAAAGCTTACTGTTGGACCCAGGACAGCCACTGAGGGTTGCATAAGTCTTTGTCAGCCCGGAGTTGTTGTGCAGGTGTTTTGCTGTGTTGACACAGCCCCCGCTTGCTCTGTTTTATTTATTGCCTTTTCTTTGGGAGGAAGTTGTAGAGAAAACAGGACTCAGGCCAACTCTTACTTATCTATTTAGCAATTGACCTTCTTAGGAAGATAGAAAGAAGCCAGGAGGAGCTGGGATGAGATGCACGGATGAATGGAACATACCCACCTTCCAAACAGACTGAGACGTGTAAGGAAGACGGCTGAAGGAGAGGAATTTGTGCCAGAGACACTCTGGAGCCCCTGAGAATGTAGAGGGAAGGGTGAAAGGCAAGTCAATTCATTTTAATAAAGTAAATTGTCAAAGTCCAGGCATGCTAAAAGCTCTGCAGGAGAGACACGGAGGAGAAGCCAAACATGGTGCCTGCCCATGTGGGTTTGCACTTAAACTGTGAAGGAAACAAGCACTTCTAACCAAAAGCAAGCCGTACGAAACACCTATAGCCCTCGGGACATCTCCATTCCACAGCTTGCAATAACAGCTGCTTATACCAACACACTTTACTTCTCAAACAAAATATCTTTTTTTAAAAAATAAATAAATAAATAAATAAACAGATGGTGAAATCTTGTTCTTGAAGACAGCATCTAGTGAGTCCAGTGAAAACAGTTCTGAAGAAAAATTTGACTGATCTGGGAAGAAATAAAGGTTTGGGGAAACATAAATAGCTTCTGTCCAGCTGTCTGTCCCTGTGTCTGTGGAAGGACACGAAGGCTGGGCATATAGGGGATAGTCTTCTTTCTGATATGAAAGGCATATTTGTGTCCCATGGAATGAGAGGTATGCGTGGCATGAGAGCAAGACCCAAGGTCACGGCAGGGCTGGCAGTGAGCTGTGCTCCTCCGTGGGGATCATAGAAGGCTGGCTACTCACTTCCATTGCTTGTGTGGCTTACCCCCAGGGGGCTTAATTATTATTAAGGCCCACTTGTTTTCCATTTTTTACTGTTCCCTCCTGTTGTGTGGCATTTCATTGTGGTCTTGAATCCATCAATCTCACCCAATGTTGTAGCGGCATTTGTTTTGGGTTTTCTCTCAAATTTTAACTCTTAGGTGAAGAAATGGCTTAGAAATACATCACTCTTTATAAACACCTGCATTCTAACTCTAGTTAAACAAGATGTATAGTGGCATATAGAGTAAAAATTAAAAATCAGCTTTTAAAAAATATTAAATGCATACTTATTTATGAAATAAGTATTTGTTTAGCATTAAAAAATACAGAAAATACAGTCATCATCTGTCTTAGTTACTTTTCTGTTGCTTCAACACTGTGGCCAACTTATAAAACTTATCAAAGAAAGTGTTTAATTGGGTTTATGGTTTCAGAGTGTTAGAGTCCACAATGGCAGAGCAAAGGCAGGCAGCTGAGAGCTCACATATTAACCCACTGGCAGCAGGCACAGAGAGCACACTGGGAATCACATGAGTTTTTGAAACCTCAAAGCCCACCTGTGGTGGTGACACAACCTCCTTTAACAAATTCTTCCTTGACTGTTCCACCAATGGAGATCAACTATTCAAACCTATGAGCCTATGGGGCCATTCTCATTCAAACTGCCACATCCCACTCCCTGGCCCCCATAGGCTTGCGACCATATCATAATACAAAATGCATTTAGTCCAGGTTGTGAAGTCCCCACAGTCTTTCAGTCTCCATGCTGTTTAAAAGTCCAAAGTTTCTTCTAAGACTCAAAGCAATCCCTTAACTGTCACCCCAGCAAAAATCAAAAGGCCAATTACATACTTCCAACACACAACGGAACAGAATACACGTTACCTTTCCAAAAGGCAGGCATGAGGGAATATCGAGAAAGTACTGAATGAAAACAAGATCAAAACCCAGCAAGGAAAACTGAATTCTGTAGCTCTGCATCCAGTGGCAGGGGGATTAGATGGTTCTTACCTTCCGGCTTTATTGCCTTCAACAAACTTCTTTCTCTTGGTCTGGCTACATCCCCTGTCTGCCGCTCTCCATGGAAGACATTCCAGGGCTCTGGAATCTCCAACATCTTGGGTTCTCCAATGCAGTCCAGGTTTTACCTTCACAACTTTATGCAATGGCCTCTCCAGGCCTCCATGCAGGGACTCTCCTCCCACATGCCTGGCCTCTGAGGCTTTCCTTAATGTCAGAGGAAGATTCCACAACCCCTTTATTCATATGTCCTTCATGACTTTGACTACACTTGTGGGACTATTATAAATAAAGTCAAATACTGCTACATATATTCTTGTACAAATATTTTGTAAGTATGTTGTATTTCTCTTGAATAAATACCTAGAAGAATTATCATATCATAAAGTATGCATATATTTAGCTTTATATAAAATCTTATAGCTTTTCAAAGTGACATATAATATTCTCCTTCTATGAGAATTCTGTTAGGTCTATAGCCATATCAACATTTGATGTTGTCAGTTCTATTTTGTGTGTGTGTGTGTGTGTGTGTGTGTGTGTGTGTGTGTGTGTGTGTGTTCACATGCACGTTCATAAATACATACATGAGTTCATACAGGCTGTTGCCGGAGGGCTTCTCTCCAGGTTCCCCAAGCCCCGCAGTCCCACAATCCATGTATAAAATAATCACTCAGACGCTTATATCACTTATAAACTGTATGGCCATGGCAGGCTTCTTGCTAACTGTTCTTTTATCTTAAATTAACCCATTTTTATAAATCTATACCTTGCCACGTGGCTGGTGGCTTACCAGAGTCTCTACATGCTGCTTGTCCTGGCGGTGGCTGCAGTGTCTCTCCCTCAGCCTTCCGCTTCCCAGAATTCTCCTCTCTCCTTGTCCCACCTACTTCCTGCCTGGCCACCTACTTCCTGCCTGGTCACTGGCCATCAGTGTTTTATTTATATATAGAGCAATATCCACAGCACTTCCCTTTTCTTCTTTTTTTAAAAAGGAAGGTTTTAACTTTAAAATGGTAAAATTACATATAACAAAACAATTACCGAGCAAGAATTATAGTTACAATATTAAAGAAGATGTCCTATCTATCTTATATTTGTGAATTTAAGGTTTTATGTCTAACTTATCTTTTATCATAACTGAGGAAATTACAACTATCTAGTTTTTAATCACATCAAAGACCTGAGAAGGAACATAATGGTACCTGAGAAATGGTAGATGGATGCAAGCAACTTTCGGGAATCTTGTAAAAGTAGACCAAGACAGCTGGCAGCCTGGACAGTCACCTAATGTTTCTCAGCATTGTTGGTGCATTCAAATTGGCTACAGGCCTAGAGTATCTGACAGACCATTTTCAGAAGCAGGAATTCTGAGAGACCATCTTACCCTGTCTTGGCAGAGTACAGTGGTCACTTTCCTTGTGTCCCGCTTGTCCAGAAAGGACAGCATTGTATTTGTACTGTCAGCCGTCAAGGCAAGGGCAGTTCTTTGCCCAGTAGGCCATTTTGTGCCAAAAAGACAAACTTCCAAATGGAAATGTCTTAGAAGCCCAACATTCTCTCGGGATCAATTGGTGTAGCCAGGAGCAATTGTGTCTCACGTCAACAGAATTTTAAGTTATTTAAATGCCATATTCTCTAGGTCTATGAAGTGTTTGAAGATTACCTATCTATCTGAAATATATCTATGTATACCTAGAAAACTTAACTAACATGGCTACAGATATGATTATCATAGATGACTAATTATTAATCTATTATTTAATTATCTATTACAATTTTAAATGAGTTACATAAACATAATACCTCAAACAAGAATAGAAATATATATATACAGTATAACAAAATTAACTTCAAGTTTGTATCAATAAACTAAAATTTATACCAATGTAAAACATTTTAAACATAAACTAATATCTATACCAATGTAAAACATTTTAAACAAGTTGTTCTTTAAAAGTAGGTTGATTAATCTATCCTTTTATCTTATCATCTCTATAGCCTCCTATATATCTATATCAAATCCCCTTTTCTTTTTTAGAAAGAGATCACATTTATAATCAACCTGTTTTAAATAAAAATATTGGTTTTTCTCTGTCCCACACCAGAGGGCTCTTCTGATTTGGGACACAAGAATCTCTTAACCATTTTTTTTTAAAGTAATATGTCTGGGTTTAGAGGGGGAGTGAGCCAATTCCACCTCTAAAGCCAGCTTGGTATATTTGGGAATTTGGGCGTAGTATCTCTTACTACTTCCTGCTGGAGGCGGGCGCTGTATCTTATGGGGACGCAAAAAAAATTTTAGGCCTATGGGGTAGTCCGTGAGGCTGTCTTGTGTGAACCAGTTGCCTTGAAACCGCTCTGGATGTTGGATCATCTGGGCCATGATGTCATCGGAGACCTTTCAGGGGGTCTTGGCTGGTGAAACCTGATGTATCTTAATCTGGAACAAATCCACAGCCTCTGGCTTTCTGTGGAAACAAAAGCAGAATCTCTTTTCCAAAGCAACATATCCTTAAATCCAAATTTTGAAGTGAAGGTACCTTTAAAATATACATTTTGGCATAACTCAACAGTTTTTGTAATCAAATGTTTTTCTTCAGTTACGAATATCAAAGAGAACATAATCCAGATTCTCTGTGTGGTAGCCATCTTTACGTGGCTTATGTTTTATATTACCTCGAGCCTATTGCTTTAAGCTGCACCATTCTAAGACTGAAACAGCGCTGTGGCTGCTGGCTCCGCCCACTTTAGCTTCCCAACATGGCGGTGGTACATTTTCCGCCAGCTTGAGGAGCCATCAATTTTCAGAAATAGTATGTCTAAGCTTTTATCAAAGCAGCGTGTAGTCCAGAAACCTCTTCTTTTTTTTTTTTTTTTATACTAGTAAAGACTAAATCTACCACACAGCGTAATCTGCCGCTGGCAGACGCCTCATTCCCGCCATACTGCCGGTCAAACGCACATGCCAGGAACCCGCCAGTGTTCAAACCTGCGTTTTGCGCTGTCTAGCTGCCCGTATGAGACAAGAAGCAGGAACCTGGTTTTGGCTCTGTTTAGAATTGCTTATTAAATAGTCTCAGGTTTAAGGTGGAAACTCGAGCCGTTGGGCGCCATTTGTTGCCGGAGGGCTTCTCTCCAGGTTCCCCAAGCCCCGCAGTCCCACAATCCACTTATAAAATAATCACTCAGACGCTTATATCACTTATAAACTGTATGGCCATGGCAGGCTTCTTGCTAACTGTTCTTTTATCTTAAATTAACCCATTTCTATAAATCTATACCTTGCCACGTGGCTGGTGGCTTACCAGAGTCTCTACATGCTGCTTGTCCTGGCGGTGGCTGCAGTGTCTCTCCCTCAGCCTTCCGCTTCCCAGAATTCTCCTCTCTCCTTATCCCACCTACTTCCTGCCTGGCCACCTACTTCCTGCCTGGTCACTGGCCATCAGTGTTTTATTTATATATAGAGCAATATCCACAGCACAGGCCAGGGAACAACCTCCAAAGTTTTTCCCCCTCATGTGCTGTCCTCCTTGTTTTTATAAGATGTAATTAAGCTAGGTGTACTGGCTAGTTTTATGTCAACTTGATACATCCTATAGTCATCTGAGAGGAAGGAACTTCAACTGAGTAAACCATTTGTTGGAAAAAACTGTTGTAGAATATTATTTTAAGATGTGTTACATTTGTTTATGCTGTGGAACATTTGTTAATGATGAAACAATGTGCTACATTCCTTTATGTTGCATTTGTTTAACTCTGTGAAGCTGTGTTATTGTGCCTGTCTAAAACATCTGATTGGTCTAGTAAAGAACTGAACGGCCAGTAGTGAAGCAGAAGAAAGGATAGGCAGGGCTGGCAGGCAGAGAAAATAAACAGAAGGAGAAATCTGGGAAAAGGGGACCAAGGAAGAAGCAAGAAAAAGAAGCAAGAGAAATCAAGGATCAAGAAAAGAAGGGGCCAGACACCCAGCCAGCCATAGAGTAAGAGTGAAAATAAGGGGGTTGGGGATTTAGCTCAGTGGTAGAGCACTTGCCTATCAAGCGCAAGGCCCTGGGTTTGGTCCTCAGTTCTGGGAAAAAAAAAAAAAGAGTGAAAGTAAGATTACAGAAGTAAGAAAAAGGAAGAGCCCAGAGGCAAAGGGTAGATGGGATAATTTGAAGTTAAGGAAAGCTGGCTAGAAACAAGCCAAGCTAAGGCTGGGCATTTATAGGTAATGATAAGTCTGCATGTGTATTTATTTGGGAGCAGGGTTGTGGATCCCCCCAAAAGTCAAAGAGTTAAAAAAAAAAAAACTAACAACATTTTGGCATACCAACATGGGCTATATTTCCATCTAAGGCCCGAGAAAGCTAAAAAAGAAAAAAGAAAAAAAGAAAAAGGATATTGCTCCTTTAAGAGGCACTGCTGTTCAGCTGACAGGGCAGCGCTAAATAAAAACAGCAAGCTAAGTAAAAAATGCTTGTGGCAGTACAGGTACTAGTTTCCTACAGCGAGGAAGGTTTAATTCATTTCTTGATCATGAACCTCCAACCGGGCTGTGAGCTTTAGGCTTGGCTTTCTTTTTTTTTTTTTTGGTTTTTCGAGACAGGGTTTCTCTGTGTAGCTTTGCGCCTTTCCTGGATCTCGCTCTGTAGACCAGGCTGGCCTCGAACTCACAAAGATCCGCCTGCCTCTGCCTCCCGAGTGCTGGGATTAAAGGCGTGAGCCACCACCGCCCGGCTTAGGCTTGGCTTTCTTGACCCGAGAGGCAGGTAGAGCCAGCCACCAAAGCAGTGTGGAGGTCATAACCTCACCACTTCATGGTTTTTTTGTTAATGCAGACAAAAAAGGCTGAAAGATATTCAGTAAAAGAGATCCAGACAGAAACACTTCTAAACAAGTTCCTGTGTGTTTTACAATGTGTGTAGCCTTAAGAAAGAAAGAATATGGATATAGACAGTCATAGAAAGAAATGAATAGTTAAAAAATAGTAAAGCAAAGTCTTTAAAGAGAGAGTAAAAATAATGTAAAATAAAAAAGCCACATGTAACAATGGAAAATACGCATGGATTGTGAACAGGACTGCCAAATTAGACCAACCTAGATACTTTAGTGCTATGGAATAATCCTTCTGTACACTGTGAATATGCATTGCTCTCATTGGTTAATAAAAAGCTGACAGGCTGGTACTGGGCAGGAAGTATAGGCAGGACAGTCAGACACAGAGGGTGCTGGGAGGAGGAAGGGTGGAGTCAGAGGAGATGCCAGCCAGCCACCAAGCAAGCAGGATGTGTAGAAAATGAAATAACAAGCTAGAAGCCACAGGGCAAAGCATAAATAGTAATATGGGTTAATTTAAATGTTAGAGTTAGCTAGTAACAAGCCTGAGATATTGGCCGATCATTTGTAAATAATATTAAGTATCTGTGTGGTAATTTGGAAGCAGCTGCCTTGATGGGGAGCAGGTGGTCAGGACAGGAAAACTTCCGACAACACTTTAGGGTTATCTTAACTTTAAAAAGGAAGTCAGAAAAATATATTTGTCAAATGGAAGTTTAAAATGCTTTGGAGAAGAGATTTTGCTTTTGCTTCCACAAGAAATGAGAGGCCTTGTTAACACGGACCAGGTTTGATCAAGGGAGACCTCCTGAAACTTGACAGGTGATATCTACCAACAAAGGTTAGAGCTGGTTTTCCCAGGACTTGACCATTATCTCAAATTTTCTCAGGGAACCTTAAAGATGTCATTGCCTACAGACAGCAGGATGCAGTCTAGAGAAAATAATGTCCACATTCCCAAGGATTGGGTTGTAGGAGGCTTTTGGTTATTTGGTGGGTCGTGGATATTTGTTATATGTAAGGGAATATAGGAATATAAGGTAAAAAGACCCTATTAATCTCAGATATTTTGCATTGGCATGGATTTTGGTATATTGATACAAGTTTAAAGTTAATTTTGTTACAAAAAACATTCCTTTGATTCATTAAATTACATTAAGACCATTGTGAAATTTACTTACTTTTCTTTGTAATGTTGACCTACTTCTGAACTCTGTTCTATAAATTCTAAAGGATTTTCTACATAGACTATTATGTCATTTGTGAACAAGTTTTTTTAATATGATATTTTTCATTTATTCTTTAAGAATTGTATACTTGTATACAATGTAATACAATGCATCTTGATCCTATTCACACCCTTTATGCTCCTCCAAAGCCTCCTGGATCCCTTTTCCATATTTCCCTCACAACTTGCCAACATTTTGGGATTTTTTTTAAATAGGGTATCACTATGTAGATAAGTCTGGCCTGGAGCTCAAAGGCCTGCCTCTGCCTTTCAGTTGCTAGGGTAAAAGGTGTGCACCACCACATCCAGCCTTTCAAGACGTCCAAAATAAATAAATAAATAAAACCAAACACGAAAACCCACAGAGTCCAATTAGTGCTGCCCAAATGCCCATGGGTGTGGGACCATCCGTTGATGCCATGGAAACCCACCAGGGCCCACACCCCTGAGGAACACTGATTCTTCCTGCCCTCAACAGCCTTCGACAGCAAAAAACGTCCCTCGGCTAGGGGTGGGTACTTGGAAGCCACTCCCCAATAGTGATTTTCAATAGCTGCTGTGGGTTCATGGATGCAACAACCCTGCCATGATGTGCTGGCTAGATTTATGCCAACTTGATACAAGTAATCTGAGAGGAGGAAACCTCAATTGAGAAAATGCCTACATAAGATTGGGCTGTGGGCCAGCCTGTAGATTATTTTCTTAATTAATGATTGAATGGGGAGGGCCCAGCCTATTATGGGTGGTGCCATCCCTGGGCAGGTGGTTCCCGGGTTCTATAAGAAAGTAGGCTTATGTGGAGCAAGCCAGTAAGTAGCACTCCTCCATGTCCTCAACATCAGCTCCTGCCTCCAGGATCCTGCCCTGTTTGAGTTCCTGTCCTGGTAAGTTTGAGTTCCTGCCCTGTACGAGTGCCTGTTCCTTTTTTGAGGATGAACGGTGATACAGAAGAGTAAGTCAAATAAATCCTTTCCTCTCCCACTTGCTTCGTGGTCATGGTGTTTTGTCTCAGCAATGCTAACCCTAACTGAGACACACATCCAGAAGACACTTCCACAGCAGTCCTCCCATACTTTGGCTTTTATAATCTTTCTGCATCCTTCTTCTGTGATGTATCTACAGGTTCTATTTGTCCCTTTTCAATCCGGATGCTTGCTCCCACCCTTGAACAGGTTATAAACTACAGTATGATACTAAGTAGCATTTTATTTTGTAAACAAGTTTATATCACCTAACACTTGAAACATAGATGAGATACGCTTTTTCTTTCTTCATCTTTGACCTTGATTAAATACATAAGAATTCCCTTACTTTATACCATTATTACCTCAATGCCATATGCAAAACCACTTAAGATCAACAACATTTTTTATGAGTGCACTATTGTCAGGACTTGAGTGTGAAATGTCTTCCACAATCTTATATGTTCGGACCCTTGGTCTCCAGGTTGTGCTTCTATTTGGGGAGGTCATAGAACCTTTGGGAGCAGGCCATGAAGACTGTACTCACCTGATTATCTCAAGTTCCCCAATCCACCAAGATGTAAACAGTCCTCTCTTAGAGAATCCCAACACCAAGAACTCTGCCATGCCTTCCTTGCACTGGGTTTCCTTCCTCCCTTATGTTTTTTTCCAAAAATGTTTTGTCTCATTGATAAGGAATGAAACCAACACAACTCTAATGCCAAAAAGCCCAGAGCAGCAGGTCCAGGACTCCAAGGTTATCAGATACTCACCCTGGAAGGCACAGGCTGCTGTAAGGAATATAAGAAAGACACAGAGAAGTCTATCTTTTTGATTTACATTTCCATCCTTAACAAAGGAGAGGGACATTGAAGATGGTTAAGCTGATGGGTATGGCCACCTCCTTAAATAAAGAGCTAAGATGTGCCAATGTGTGCTATTATCAGCTTCAGAAACTTCTAGACAAATAAGCAGAAGTATGAACAAGTCCATAACTGCTCTACTTGTGAAACTATGGTTAGACTCTGTGAGTGGATTACTGGGCCTACTGATTTCTCTAATGGGCAGTTCTACAAAGAAAGAACTAACTCAACCATAATCCAAGATCATTAAAATGCTTTCTATTAGTCCAAAGGGACTGGTTCATTTACTTCAGAGAAGAGGCACAGTGATTATCCTGGAAGGCCTAGTGTTTACACCCCCCAAAGAGGCAGCCACTTTGAATGGGAGAAAACTCTTTCTAACAGTTAATAAGGTGAGGGCATGTTAGGACATGTATGCTTGGTTGGCTATTGGCTCTCGCTCCAAGCATAACGCTAACAGTAAAGTTTGGGGTGGACAGGTTCTTCTTTGAGGGTCCCTGGCTGGATATGCTGATCCCTTTCACACTGGGGCTCAAATTTATTTTATAAATTGATACCACTTTTCAGAAGAAAACAAAGACAAATTTAAGAGCATTTCCATGGATATTCCCTGTCCTTTGCCAAAAAGTAATGAGACAGGCTTCTCTAGGCTTGGTTCCATTTTGGGCAAATTGCAAATATGTGACATTTTAGGAATCTTGGGCTGCTTTCCTCTTCACACCCATTTAATCACAGTTTGGTGACTGGGGGTTGATGGAATAAAGTAGTTCTGTCCCTTCACTGCAGTTCTGTTTCTGAGATTTTGTAGCAACAATGCTTTCAGAAGGGGATGGAAAAAATAAACCTTAGCAACTCAGAGGCCAGATAACTTGAAGCTGGCTCAGACACTCTGGACTCATCTCCATGACTTTTTCAATCTCATTTTATTTTATTGTTTTAAATTATAAACAGACCTGTATGAGTTCTTCTTTTGTATATTTGTATCTGAGGCAGAACCAGGTTGAGGTATTTCTCATGGTATTAATTTATTTAATCTTTAGAAATGTAGTGGAACAGCCAGACTCCATGATTAACAAAACCCGAGAACCACAACTGGAAATGAGTAGATCTGTTGACTCTCGATGCCTTTTCCTTCCCTTCGAAGTGAAACTGAGTAGGACTATGTTTTACCTTAAGCTGCATCCTCTAGGCTGTATGAGAGAGCTTTAGAAAAGGAAGATGTAGATCCAGAGGTCTTGAGTTGTGTGGTAGTTACCATGTTAACATGCATGGTAGGTGCCAGAGGGAGACAGTGACAGTTTACAGAATTAGCCAAGTGTGTACAGAGGCATAGCTGGGAACTTCCAGTCACTGATGTCAATGCACTATGGAGACTAAGTTGACTTTGAACTTGCGCTGGTACCCCTACTTCTCTTCCTCAAATATTGGGATTACGAGAGTGGAACATCACACCTGGCTTTTTTCCTTTGGCATTTTTAATTTATTGACTTTAAAAATTCAATCATAATAAACCCATGATATTTACACCAAGACACGTATCTTTTTAAAAATACTTTATGGATGCTTACTAAGTATTCAAAATACTTTATGGATGCTTACTAAGTTGGAATGTAGTGGTTAATTTTGGAGTGCCTTTACATGACCATGGAAAGTATGCTGCCCAGGAGTAGAGAAACTTAATTCAGGCTCTGCTAATGCCAGAGCTTTCTCATTCAGAATTGTCTATCCAATTTAAGGGAGAAAATGAATCAATATTGGTAACTTATAGGACATCCCAGGGCTAGAGATGAAGCTCAGTGAGAGGGCATTCACTTCATGTGTCCGAGATCCTGGGTTCAATCCCTGGTCCAGGGAGAAAAAGAAAACTCGGTTTGTTTTTCTATTGCAGTTTTACAGTAACAAATTAATATTTTCCAGACTTTTACCCTCGTGGTTGGCTCTGGTTTCAAGTCTTTAATAAGTATAGGAAATCTGGGTGCAGTGGTGCCTGCCTATAATTTTAGCACTTAGGAAGTTGAGGCAGAAAGGTTGTCAGTTCAAGGCCAGCCTGGACTACATAGTGAGACCCTGTCAAAATTTAAAGAAAGGAAGGAAGCAAAGGAAGGGAGAGAGGGTAGGAAGGAGGGAAAGAGAGAAAGAACCTTTTGTTTTCATTATTAAATTAAATTTCCATTTCATAGCTATTTCTAAGAGAATTTAAAAATTGAAATACTTATTTTGCATTTTCTATTTATTTTTAAAAGTTATTTTTATTAATGAAATGTGTTCTTAGATAATTTCTTATATCCACTCTTACCCTACACGTCTCCTATTTTCCTACCATTTTTTCCTATTATGCCACTTCCCTACAAACCTCTCTCTCTCCTCAGGTTCATGTCTGGTTTGTTTTATGACTGAATTTAACCATGATATCTGTGTGTCCCTTGCTTTGGCACTATCCAGTGGAGACCAGTAGACTCAATGGTGAGCATACAAGAAGAGACAGCGATTCCCCTGTCCTAGAATCCGTCAAGAGTTCAGGGGGAAAGGATAGGGCCTCCGAACCCCATCCATGGCTGACTGTTGATGGGGTCAGTCTTGTGTGCGCCCAGTGTAGGCAACCAAAGTTAGTGATTGCCAAGGTTGTATTGAGCTTAGGAGGCAGCATTTCACTGCCCTTCGAGCCTAGTTAGCTTCTGGCTCTTACACACTTCCCAACCCATTTTCTGAAATGGTCCCTGAGCTTCAGAGGGAATGATGAAAATGTCTTGTTTTGGGATGAAACCACCACTACCACTTAATCTGAACTTCTTGGGCAGCCATGAATCTCTTTATTCTCTGCCATTTGCTGCAAGGAGAGGTTCTCTGATAGAGGCTGGGGTGGCTTTTGCTTATTGGTAGAAGCTTACACATTTAGAAGGCAGTTTGATGCTGTGTCAATTTAGTTAAAAAACAGAGACAAGTTCTTCCATTTGGGCCTACACCCTCCCCAGACCTGGGTTATCAGCTGAATTTTCAATACCATCCATTTCCTTCTGAAAATGAGCGAATCATAATGAATTATCACAGACAACGGCAGAATTGTTATATAATACTGCTATGGGGTCCTGGGTTTTTCCTCATTACTTCCCTGTGTCGACTATGGGCCCTTGTTTAACTTTGCTTTCAAAAGGGAGCAAATGGTACAAAAAAATGGTACTTGTGGACTTGGTGCCGAGCTGGTCTATCTTTGAGTCCAGGAGGCAGGACAGTAGCAACAGTTTGTCACTCAGCACACACTCTGTGTTCCACTTCTACTAAAGCAAGACTCCCAGAGGCATTTCAGTGCCTCCTGGCAGGCAACTGCAGAGCCCTCTCAGCTGGCGATGATACTTTTTATTAGATGGATGTTCCTATCAGGTGGCCACTCGTACATTATGCTTGGAATCAGAATAACAGAGTCCAGTGCACTTGAGTTACTTTTGCATTATGCTGCTGTGACATGGATTGACTTCAAGGGTTCTCAAAGTTATTGCCTAAAATTAACTTTGAAATTAGATTTATCTGTTTGACAATGACCCTTTGATCTTAACTCTCCATCTTAAACCATAGCTCATGTTTGAAGGGACCCACCAGAGCCCCTAAAAAAGGCTCTGATGCTTTCTCCCTCTTGTACAGGCCACTTGCTGTTTTGAAATACATGTGAGTGACCAGAATATGTTCTTGTGGATTTTATGTTGCTTTCCTTTACATCGATAGTTTGGGAGGCCACACATTTCCCCAAACCAGTGTGCACCACTTTTTTTTTATATCAACAGACTGGTTTCAACAAACATTTTTATAAACAGTGATTATATTTCGAAGATAACTCATGCAAAATAGTTAGTATACTGAAGGAGTGTGTTTCACCTGCTCTTATGGTTAAACTGGCTCTGAGTAGTTAGGATGGAACAGATGGTGGATTTCAGAACTACCTATGGGAAATGTCACCTAAGTTCCAAAAATGTAGATCATACATTTTCAGAATGCAACCCATGTGGAAGTTGGGGTACTTCATACATTTCAATCAGCATTGATGTCTACTCAAACATTGTGCCACATAATTCAGCTTGTGGGTAGCATTACAGAATAAGATAACAGGTTCTAAAAAAAAAAGTATAAAAACTTCTAAATATAGTCTATGCCTGCAGATGAAGGATTATCAGACCTACTGAGGAAGGCATTCTAGAACTGATAGGCAAAAGTAGTATCTTACCAGAGAAATAAATGCTAAGGCTGATGCATGCCTAAGAAAGACGTGGTGGGTCAAGATTAACCGTATCATCCATTGTCCTTTTTCACTTTGAAAGCATGAAGAGATCCAGTAGTGAGTCATAACTGTTACTTCCAAGCTAGATCAATTTTGAAGGGAGCCTATTGCTGAGACTAGCTGATGGATGTCATGTGTAATGGGAAACATTTGCTTTCTGGCTAGTTCAGGCCATTTAGGTAGACAGTAATGAGTTGCAGCTGAAGGGTGGGGACCCGCTAAAAAGAACTATACTTTCTCTTTGCCAAATATAATGAATAAAGTATGTATTCCAACTACTCCACTATTGATAGTCATTCAAGAAAGATTTTTGTGATGTGACTATTTCTCAGAAAATAAAACCCACTGGAAAATCATCGGAGAGGATTATTGCAGCTCAATAAACAGTATGGAACCAAAGGAAAAATAATCAAGATTCATCACCATAGAAACATAGGACAGAAATTAAAACAAAGGATAACTATGACCTAAGTACAAGAATGTCAGTGTATGATAAACTCCATGCTAATTAGGATGGAATGGTTCATGTTGTAGTTACAGATGCACCCAGAATTTCAGAGGCTTGAGACAGCAAAGGCTTATTTTGTGCTTCAAGGAGGCAGTGTGGTCCTTTGTCCCTGGTATTTCTGTAACCAACGAAGGACCCACAGCACCTAACACCAACAATGATAGTCTTCCCGTTATTAAGAGCCACATATTATTTTATTATTATTATTGTTAATTATTATTATTAGCTAGCATACAAAATAATAGGTTTCATTAATGACATTTCCACAGATGTGTATCATTGTACTTTGCCAATATTTGTGCCTTAATATTTACCTTGTACCTTTCCTCCCTCTTCCCCCAAGACACATATGTCATGTATAGTGTAGATTCCATGCATGAGAGAAAACATGCACTATTTGTCTTCTTGAGTCTGGCCCGTTTATCTCAACATCATGATCACCATTTCCACCCTTTTTAAGAAAAAAACAAAAGAGACAGGTAGGCTGCAAAGGAAACTCTTAAGCTAGGTGTGTCAATATGCACTTTGGTGGCTGAGGCAGGTGACATAAAAGCTGTTCTCAGCAAGTGTTTGCTAACTGTATCAATGAGTGACTGGTGTAGGATGAATCTGGAAGTGGTAGTAGCATCAGCAAACAGGTACTTTTACAGATTATCATGCGATTGACATATGGCCTGGGACGATGAATCCAAATAGAGGAACATGAGAGGGACCTTTAGCAACTCCACTTCAAAGCTCAGGGCCCCTGCTGGCAGCTAGCTAGAGGAGACACGAAGAAGCCAGCAGCAGGGAGGAGGATGAGGTATGGACAGTCTCTGCTGGGAAGGTATCCCCATTTGCTGCCCTGCAAAGGCACTGCCGGGGACACCAGCGTTTCTCCCTCGTGAGGGCTGGCACTGTGCAGTCCATGTGCCAGGGAAGTCAAACAGTCTCGCATGACGGGCAGCACGTTGATGGTTGATGGTGGTCTGTGCCAGCACGAGGAAACAGTGCTGCCTTTGAGAGACACAAAGAGCCACTGTCCCTGCCTCTTCCTCATCTCCAAAAACTGTTCGAGTCCAAAACTCTTGGTGGTGATAACAATGGCTCCTGGAAGAGTGAGCAGAAGGCTCTGGATGTGTCTGTCACCTGTGGAACTGGAGTCAAAACCAACTAAGAGAGCAGGGCCCGGAAGATTAGGGCCGCCCAGCCTCCTTATTGGCCTGGGCTGTAATCCGAAAGAAAAATAAACTCCCATCAAAAACAGAATGTCCTATCTCCCAGCATCTGTGTGTTCTGAACTGCTCCGTTCTCATCCACAGAATGAGTCAGGTGCTGTATGCCAGGATGTTCTCTTGGTAATGTCTACCCACATGCTAGTGTTTTCCACAATGTACTTCTGAATCTAGTTAATGTGAAAGCCTTGGGGATTATTTAAGAAGAGAGTGAGTGAGCATCTATAAATGAGTTCTACACTACACAGAAGAGGAGGTTGGAATGGCTGACAGCTGGGGTCTTTTCCAGGATCTGCAATTAGGAAGCCACGTAATTCATTTAGTCTGTGGTCACTGGTGGCCACAGACCTAAATGGCTTAAATGTGCACAGCACTGCCACGGGTTCAAGTACAGAGGACAAGCTCTGTTAGGAGAGAAAGCTAAATGCATAGAATTGCTGTTAAGAAAGTCAACTTACCAAACCTAAACTGGGTACTTGCTGGGTCCAGCACTAGCCAGAGACAAAGAGAACTCACGTTGTTTTCAAACGAGCAGTGAAAACAGACACTCACTCAGGATATGTAACAAGATGGAGTCAGGACCGTGTTACTAGGGTGGTAGCAATGAGGTGAAAGAGCCCACTCTGTCTGGAGGCAAGATAGAAGAAGCTCCGCTGAATGAGACCACAAGTTAGTCGAAGCTTCAGGGTGAGTTAGCTGAGAGGAGGGCATGGAGGGAGGTCAGCTGAGGTGTCAGGGAGAGCAAATGTAGACCTAGAGCTGCCTGCGGAGAGCTGGTGAGGTGGTGGCGGGCTTGGAGAGCTGCAGGCACTTCCTTGGTGTCAAAGCCTTTCAAGCACTAGAGACTGGTCCCAGACCTAGGTGGTGACTAGACCATGAAGAAACTCTCCAGTCATGGAGGACAGGCGTCAGATCTCAGCAAAGGGAAGAGATCAGGATGCTGGACTTCCTAGTCTCAGCCCAGGAGCCTTTATCCAAACACGGCAGAAGAGTTACTGACTGGCCCCTATCGCCAATGCAACAGGCATCTCAGAGACACGGGAGGATGCCCTTGCCTCCACCCCCTGCTGAACACTGGGAAATCAGCCCTCTGCAGAGTCCTCATCTTTAGATCTAACCAATCATGAATGGAAGACATTTTTAAAAATCTGAACATATACAGATACTTTTCTTGCATAATTTTCCAAATAATATGAAATGATAAGATGTATAAACCATTTCTGCTTTATCAGGTTTTATAAGCAACCTAAAGATGACTTGAAATATACAGAAAGACATAGGTAAATTATATGCAAATATCATTTTGTTTTTTATAAGAGAGTTGAACACTAGTAGATGTTGGTATTCTCAAGAGGCCCTGGAACCATCCTGGTAGATATTAATGGACAACATCTATGTGAGACACTGAAATGGTGCCCAGGAATATGGGTGGGAATTCCCAATAGGGTCTGAAGTTAAATTTCCTGTTAACTCAGGGGATTATGACTCAGAGAATGTGTGATGTTTTTTAAAAAATTATATTTATATATATCCAATGACATGTATATATAGTATGTATATACCATATACTATATGTATATGTATTGCATATACATACTAGAATACATGCTGTTGGTTATATATACACATATATACACATGCATACTATACATGCATGTCATTGTAGATATATATGTGTGTACATACATATATACATATAATACATATATGTGATGGCTATTCTTGGTTGTCAACTTGACTATATCTAGAATTAACTAAAAAAGTGGCTAGGAGCCAGGCGGTGGTGGCGCACGCCTTTAATCCCAGCACTCAGGAGGCAGAGCCAGGCAGATCTCTGTGAGTTTGAGGGCAGCCTGGTCTACAGAGTGAGTTCCAGGAAAGGTGCAAAACTACACACAGAAACCCTGTCTCGAAAAACCAAAAAAAAAAAAAAAAAATTGGCTAGGTACTGGTGAGGGATTTTTTTTCTTAATTAAATCATTTGAAGTGTGAAGAACCATTTTTATTTATTTACTTATTTGTTTTAAAGATTTATTTATTTTATGTATATGTATCTATTGTCTGCATGTATGTCTGCACATCAGAAGAGGGCATTGTATCCCATGGGACTAGTTAAAGACGTTTGTGGGCTGCCTTGTTGGTGCTGAGAATTGAGCTCAGGACCTCTGGAAAAGCAGCTAGTGCTCTCAAACACTAAGTCATCTCTCTAGCCCCAGAAAGACCTACTTTTTTTGCGGGGGGCGGGGGGGGGGGCGGGGCGGTTGAAACAGGGTTTCATTGTGTAGTAGCTTTGGCTGTCCTGGAACTTACTCTGTAGATCAGGCTGGCCTCGAACTCATAGAGGTCTGCCTCTGCCTACCTCTGCCTTCCAAGCACTGGGATCAAAGATGTGCACCACCATCACTTCTAATCTGGATCTTTTGAGGTGGGAAGATCCACCTTTAATCTGGGCTGCACCTTCTGATGGCAGCCTATATAAATCACATGGAAGAAAGAAGCTTGCTCTCACTTTCACTGGCAAGTCTATTCCTTTACTTCATTAGAGCCTACTGCTTTGGGATTCTGGCATATGCTGAAGACCAATTGAGACATCTAGTCTCATGGACTAATACAGGATTCTTGGCTCGTCCATTGGTAGACAACCATTGTTAGACTAGCTGGACCATCGCCTGTAAGCCGCTCTAATAAATTCCTTGTACATGTGTGTGTGTGTGTGTGTGTGTGTGTGTGTGTGTGTGTGTGTGTGTATTCATTCTGTAAGTACTGTTTCTCTAGAGAATCCTGACTAATACATGCATGTAAAAGAAAACATACAAACATATACATACACACATTTTTATAATAGTATTTGTGGTTTGGGATTTGTTCCATTAGATGTATCATTTCCTTTAGATCTCATGATGATCTTGTATATGGACTATTATTATCCTCCCCACTTTCAGAGAGAGAGGGAGGCTTATCTTGGCTCTTGTTTGAAGAAATATGGTGTGGAAGGCATGGTGGCAGGTGCTTCTGTGGCTGCTGGTTCTATGTGTAACAACTGTTTGCCACATCTCAGTAGACCAGGAAGCAGAAAAGGGGGAAGCCAGTGCTCAGCTGGATTCCTCCATTTTCTCTTTGTATTCAGTTTGGGACTTTCACGGGTTGGTGCCATCCACAGTCAGGGTGGGTTTTCCGTCTTTAGTGAACCCCCCAATGGAATGCCTTCACAGATGTGCCCAGAGGTATGTCTCCTAGGTGATTCTGAATCCGTTGAAGTTGATAGTGATGATGAATCATCAAAAGGCCACATCTTGTTAACACACACCCAAACAAATCACTTTAAAGCTATAACGTTCAAAGCCTGGCAGTGGTCGTACACACCTTTAATTCCAGCATCCAGGAGTCAGAGGCAGGCAGATCTCTGTGAGTTCAAAGCCAGCCTGGTCTACAAAGAGAATAAATTCCAGGACAGCCAGAGCTCTATTACACAGAGAAAACCTGTTTTGAAAAACGAAAACAAAAGCCTATACCATTCCAGCCCCCAGTCCTCAAAGGCTCATAGCCATCTCATAATGCAAAAAGCACTTAGTTGTGGTAGTATTCTAATTGTACTGAAATGTGATTTTGATTGTATGTTAATAAATAAAGTTGCCCGGGGGTCAGAGCTATTAGAGCCATAGAAAGAGCATGGCGGTAGTGGCACACGCCTTTAATCCTATAGATCTCTGTGTGTTCAGGGATACAGCCAGCATTGGAGACATATGCCTTTAAGACCTAGGGGGCTGTACATACAGACAGTGACGAGGCAGTCACGTGTTTGGGTTTACAACCAATGAGAAGGCAGAATGACTTTGAAACGACTGACACACAGGAAGTAGCTCTCTTTCAAAGAAGCTGGGACACAGCAGGAGGAAGGGTGAGATTTTAGCTCTGAGCTCTGACCTCTTGGCTTTCTCTTTTACATTGTTTCTGTGTTTCTTATTTAATAAGATGGTTGGTTACATCAACACTTAGTGCATTGGAAGAATCCCCAGTCTTAACAGTTTTAACAGTGCCCAAAAGCTCCAACAGTGAACATATGTAAATTAAAAATTAAGTCATATACTTCCAATATACAGTGGCAGAGTGAACGTACCCAAGGGGAGACATAGGAGCATGGCAAGCATAGGTAAAAAATAAGAGATAGACGCCAGCAGGCTGACCCTGTAGCTTCACATCCAGTATCTCTGCCTGGGCTCCACCAGCATCAAGTAGGTAGCCCTCCTCCTAAAGCTCTGTTTCCTAGGCTGTATGTAGCCTCTCTGCTCAGTCTATCCCACTTCATGCCTGCACCTTCCCTCAAAAGACACCCATGTTTCCAGTATCTCTTCCTTCCTTCCTTCCTTCCTTCCTTCCTTCCTTCCTTCCTTCCTTCCTTCCTTTCTTTCCTTCCTTCCTTTCTTTCCTTCTTTCTTTCTTCCTTCCTTCCCCCCCCTCTCTCTTTGAGACAAGGTTTTTTTCTGGCTGTTCTGGAACTCATTCTGCAGACTGGTCTTGAACTCAGAGATCCACCTGTCTCCTCTGTTCCTGAGTGCTGGGATTAAAGGCATGCACTACCACCACCTGGCTATTTCCAATTTTTTAAGATCTCCGTTGAAATTCAGAGTTTTCCTTCAAAGTTCCATGTACAGCCCACTCGGGACTTCCAGGAAGGGAGTCTGGCGTTGCTGCGATGTCACTGGACCTCGGTGGCTTGCTGTTGCCAGCCTCCATGCGTCTCTCACTTGCATGCCTACAAAACCAATGCTCTGTGGCTCCCACCAGCAAGTTCTGCTGCCAGCTCAAATATAACCTGCTCACTGCACTACATTGGCAATAGCCTCCTTGTGCCTTTGTAGATGAGTCTAGGAAAACACTTTCCTAGACAACTTTCAAATGGGGCACCCAAAGTTTCTTCTTTTTCACGTTTGTTTCTTTCAAGTTGATTTCATGATTACAACCTGGAACTCTTCACGGGTACATCTTCCCATACAGACACCTTCCCTATTGTGTAGTTGAACTTTCTTGGGCTTCCAGCTCACAAATAACAACACAGAGACTTCATATTAATTATGAAAGCTTGGCCTTTAGCTCATTTTTGTTCTTAATGGGTTTTTATAACTTAAATTAACCTGCTTCTATTATTCTACGTTTTGCCACGTGGCTCAGTTACCTCTACTCTGTACCATATGTCCGACCTCTTCAATGTCTCCCTAGCTTTCCTGTGTGCCTAGATTCTAACACTGAGTTCCTCTCTCTCCCAGGAAGTCCCACCTATTCTCTCCTGCCTAGCTACTGGCTATCAGCTCTTTATTAAGCCAATCACAAGGTGTCTTGGGCAGAGACACATCTTTACAGTGTACAAAAAGGTTATCCCACAACACCATTGTCCTTGTAAGAAGTCAGAGGTTTCTCTGTATTGCTGCCAATCTACTTAATAATTATAGTTATTTGTTCTGAAACTGTCCTGTCCTAAGCTCTAACTATGGTCATTTTTCACATTCCCACACTCTCTCAGTGTAAGCTGGATGAATGCAGTAAGTAAAAACCACATTACAGCCTAAATGTTATGCTGTCTTGAAATTACCTTGGTCTAACAAGCTAGTCCATTGCCTCTGAATTCAGCCTCATTCAGGTTTTCAGGAAATAGATAGAACATGATTCTTTGCCAGAGTATAGCTTGAATGGCCTCTGGCCCCATTCCCAGTAGAATCCTGTTCCCCTCAGAAACCTAATGAGCTCAGCCTCCACTCTACATTTCTATCTGCTTTCTTGCCTTCCAGGCTGGGGCAGCGTGGCCCATTAAACTCTGCTTGCAAGCTGCTAGCACTTCTCCAGGCCACAGCTCCAATCCTTCCCCATTCCTTCCACAAGCTGGCTCTAAAGGCCTGGGAATCTTAGTTAGGGTATCATAACAACAACCCCACTTCTCTCCACCAATTTCCTGTATTGGTTACTTAAACAAACAACAGCAACAACAAAAACAAGACTAAACAACAAACAAACCCAAACAAAAGACTTTCTGACCCAATACCCAGCAAGAAGCTGCTTGCTGGAGGAGTGGCAGAGAAAGCATGGCGCTAGGCGGCAGAGTGGAGGCAGCTGTGTGTGCAGCCCTTCAGTGGATAAGAAGAGAGCAGAGCACAGGAGGATGCACTCCTGTGTCCATTCTACAGTCATTAAAACGGAAGATTACATAAAGAATGAGAACGAACACCAACAACAGTATCAAACACCTCATTTCATAACTGAGGCAACTAAGATGTGGAGACAGTGAGGGAACTTGGCTTTGTAGCCTCCACTGGCCTGGGATCCTGATCCTCCCCTCTGCCTCCCTAGTGGTGAGATCTCAGGAGTGCGCCACTGCCATTGCTGCAGCCGCCGCAGCTGCCACCACTGCCACCACCACCACCCAGCTCCAACTTGCCATTTTTCAACCTTAATACCACTATCACTTCCCCCTTTCCAAAGACAGCTATTTTTAGTGCTTAAGCTCGAATCCAGATATGTTTCACCACTGAGCTGTATACTTAGCCCAAATAGTGCTTATTGCTTTTGTTTTTAATAAGGAGTTTGTTACCCAGGCTGGCCCTAGACTGGGCTCAACCAACCCTACTGCCTCAGCCTCCCAAGTAATTGAGACTACAGCTGCTTGAACCTTTAATTATAGTCTAAGCTGGTAGGCACCGTGTACCTGCCTGAATCTAACGGGGTGTGTTAATTGCTTTTATTATCGAAGTGATCAAATACCAGACAAGAATCAATTTAAGTGAAGGCAGGTTTATTTGGGCTTATAGTCCGTGGGGATACAAGGTCCACTGGCAGGAGTGTGAGGTGGCTGGTCACATGGTGTCCACAGTCAAGAAGCAGAGAGAGATGAATGCTGGTGCTGTTTACTTGTCCATCTTATTCAACTCATCCTTGGTGCTATGTGTCTTCCCTCTGTAGTGGACCCTTTCCGGAAACGCCCACCAACACACCCAGAGGCATGTTTCTATGGTGATTCTAAATCCAGTCAAGTTGTCAATCAAGATTAACCATCACAGGGGTTAACCTGTTCTTGAAATCTCTTGTGCCCCCAATGTTCATAATAACAGCAGTAAATAAGAAGGAGAGAGCCTTCTCGAAGGACAGCTGCCGATCCTGCTGCCGCTGCAGCAAGAAAGGAATCTAAGGGCGTTAGCCTAAGAACAATGCCAGCGAAGCCACAACCTTAAACAGGGACTTGAGCTAGCTGGTGGTCCAGGGGCGTCCCGGTTACACGCAGACTGTTCAGCCATGCTCTAAACCTCCTCTTGTGTTATGGAAGAAACTACTGTGTCTAAGAGCTCCGGTCCTGCCAAGAGCTCTCACCTCCGTAATCTCACTTAATTGTAATGAGAATACTGCGGGTAGGTGTTTCCCACTTCACCAGACAGGAAATTGAAGATCAAGGCGTTTAAGCTCCTGCTAGTCCCAGAGAGCCCGAAGTCGGGAGGGCTAAGATTAAAAAGCTGGTCTTCTCCGGGCCGCACACGTTTGCCTTGGCTCTTGGCCCTTCGTCATTCATCTCCCTCCCACCCTCCCTCCTATTTGGTCGTTTGTTACCGCCACTAAAATGAGCGAGCAAGGGAAATATAATTCGAAAGAAAAAGGTGTGAAATAACTGTTCTCTGAGTAAAAAGAAATGAGGGGTAGGGCCTCACTGGGTTGAGCAGCAGCAGCTCTGGTTCCCGTTTTTTAGGGTCAAGTGCACAAGCAGTTTGGTCCACCGCTGTTCCGCTGTTCCGGAGGAGCCAAAGGGAGGAGAGAAGCTCGCTGCACTTCCCAGGGACGGTTTATGGGGGTTGGGGGAGTGGAGGGGGAAGTACTCAGGGAGCTAAGTTTGAACACGAGGACCGGTTCCTTTGTCGCCCATCTGCTGCTTTGAATCCTGTGTTTGTGTTGCCGACAACTGCCGCGGAAGTATTTCATTTCATTTATTTATTGTTCATATCCCTCCAGCTTCCAAAGATCAATGACAGGCATTAGAAATGAGGCTTTAAAAAAATTTTTTTTTCATACACAAGATTCTTATCTTAACGACTTGGTTTTGCTGATATGTGTGTTTAAAAATCATGGAACTAATATAACCGCAAGTCGGGAGGGTCAGACTTCTGCTTGTCTCTAGAATTCAAATATTTGGATGGGACACAGAGGTCTGATGCCAAGGACATGCTGATCCGCGACAGAGGGGCTCAAACACCAGAGTCCCAGTCCCATCCCGACTGTCGCGGGGATGCTCTGTTTAATCTCTTTCATCTGCCTCGCAGCTTCCAAAGCCACAATTATTTTGAAACCACACAAGGGGCTGGTAGCGTGAAGCCTGCTCCCTGAGAGTGGTTGGCGGCTGGGCCCAGAGATCCCCGTGGACTCTTTGTTTGGTGAGCGCAGGATTCTCTCTGGCCAGCTGAAGGCCTTTTCTTTGTGTCCTGATTGACAGACATGAATTAAATATCACCCCACTGGGCTCTCTGATTGGTGAATGATGACGTACCACAAGAATGTCTTGGGAAAATGGCGTTTCATGATGGGGGGGGGGGGGGGGAGACAAGACCCGAAAGGCAGGGCTTTTCCAGCTAATCCTGAACTTGACAAAACAGACCTTGAATCTGAGCTCTGTGTTGTTTTTTTTTTTTTTTTTAATTTTGGATGGTTCTGCTTTGTGCAGGCTCTTGAAATGGTTGATCCTGGAATGGCCTAAGAGAGGATGGATGCCAAAGGATGTGAAAAGTTAGGAGAGAGAACAGGGTTGCTTCCCTTGACTGCTGTTTCTGCAGATGCGCTTTCTGGTTCTGTTCTCAGGCGGGTCTGCCATTGTCCCCGAGGCTCCCCCCAGCCCAGTTTATCAGGCATGCCATTAGTATTCCCAAGAGCAGTTCTCTGTGCTACAAAGTCCACACTGCTCCCAGCACACCCTGCGCAGCCTGGGCAGAATCAGCTCGGCACACACAATGGTCTGGCTTTGAACAGGGAGAAACACTGGAGTGAGAATGCTCAAAATGCAATGGGAGGGCAAAGAAAGCCATCGCAGAACTGTAGCAGCTTGTAATCGGCTAGATGAAGAGAATGAGAGCGTGATGACCTGAGCAAGGGTATTATTCAGTCTAGGAGCCAGTAGGAGTGTGCAAAATAACATGGCTTAGCTGACTTCATTGGTCACCCCCCCTCCCCACCCCCAAAGACAACAACCAAAATGGAGTTTGAGATAGAAGCATGACTTGAGGCCCAGAATTTGAGACCAACCTGGGCAAACAAGTCCAGACCCCCATCTCGGAAACAAAACAAAAGATGAAAAAATTTAAAGAGCATAAATGAAGGCTGGAGAGATAGCCCAGTTACTTAAACCATGAAGACACAGGTATGATCCCCACAACTCACATAAAAAAAAAATGCCGGATATGAACGCTCAAGTTTGTAATGCCATCACTGGAGAGTCTGAGACAAACAGGTCCCTGGAGCTCACTGGCCAGCCAGCCTTGCCGTCTTGCAAAATGATGGACAGTGCCAGAGGACTGATATCTGAGGTTATCCTCTGGCCTCAACCTGTGTATGTGTGTGTGTGTGCAAGTGTGCATTAATACCTCCCCCACAGTACACTCACAAGCTTCGGTTGAGAGTAGCCAGCTAAATTTTATGTTTTGTGAACGATGTTTTCTAGTGCATCTAACATGTACTTGGGTGTGAAATCAGGTTGCAAGCCTTAGCCTGCCAGACAGACGATACTGATGGAAGACAACATAAGGGCAAATCTCTTGCCCAGCTTTCAGTAAATACTGCTGCTGTTTTGCCTTCAAGTGCGATGCAAAAATTCCTCTCATAAGTTGAGAACAAGGGAGAAGCATTTAGATGTTGACTGGACTGGAACAGTAAAGGAGACGCATTGTTCCCTTAAAAAGTTAGAGCTGGGCAGAGAGAGGCTTCTTAACAGGTCATAATAAGTGCCATGATTTGAGGGCTGGCGCTCCAAAAAAGCCTGCTACAGCCAGCTGTGGCCACATGTGCCTGTAACTCCAGAGCTGGGAGGCAGAGACAGAAGGGTCCCTGGAACTTCGGCCTGCTAGCCTTGATGGACAGCAGCACGCTCTTCATTCTGTGAGAGATGCTGCCTCGGGGGAACAAGGCGTAGGACAGGAGTAGAAGAGGACCACGCACTGGCCTTCACAGGTGGACACTCAGGGCTGCGAACCTACAAATACAAATGGACACACACATACACACGTTCACACTGATGCACAACCAGCATGACCATCTGTAGAACTGTTTCATCTTCTCCAGTTGAAACTCTGTGGCCATCAAATGCTGTCTCCCCTCTCTCCCAGGGCCCTGTCCCAAGGCAAACATCATTGTCTTTCCATCTTTATGAATAATACGTAAGTGGAATCATTTAATGTTTGACATTTTGTGAATAGCTCATCTCATTTCCTATAACATCTTGAGGAGTAATTCCTATTGTGGCATGTGTCAGAAGTTCCATGCTTTGACAGAACAATACTACATTGTGTGTGTAACCACAGGCTGTCCATCTATTCATCCATCAGTGGCTACTTGGGGTGCTTCTGCCTCTTGGTTATGTGAATAGTGTTTTTATATAATGGATGCATACATATCCATTCAACTCAACTCCCTATTTACAATTTTCAGTGTGTGTGTGTGTGTGTGTGTGTGTGTGTGTGTGTGTGTGTCTGTGTGTCTGTGTCTGTGTGCTTATATGAAGAAATGGGATTACTGAATGCCTGATTCTGAAAGCCAGGCTTCTTTGCTGATCTTTAAGCCCAGGAGAATAATAAGAACAAATAGGCACTCACTAAGTCCTGGAATTGAGGACACACCCGGAACAGGAAGTTGGGATAACAAGATCCAAGTCCAGGGAAGGAATCTGAACTGGCATTCTGACTCCAGACTTCTGAAATCCTGTTGATTGGGAAGCATTTCTGCTTTTCATTCGTGTGTGCCTGTCTACTCACAGCTCTACCCACGGCCCCATCTGCACCATGCTCTAAGCTGGAGGTTATTTAGACACATATCTTCTCTGTCCTACCAGATGATGAGCTTCTTCAGGCAGGAGCTCTGCTTCAAATCCCCCAGGAGTCCCAATAGCACCTAGCACTGTCTCTGGAACATGGCTTGAAGTTCATAAATATTTACTAAACAGATGAACCCAACAGAAAACATTAGAGAAACAGACCTGCTTACTCATTTCCTGGAGTTCTTTGGGGAAGGCACTATGCTCATGTGGACTTACATGTATTAATAGTAGCTGCATAATCAGAGGAAGTAATAATATCATCGTGAAAAATAAAGCAAAACATCTGAAGTACAGGACAACTATGGGCCTTCTGGAATGGCCTCTGTTTTAGATGTTAAGGATAATCCAAAAAGAGCTTTGGGACAAGGTTAGCAGAAGAATAAAGTCAGAAAGCGATTGGGCGAGAAGCCCATGAATGAGCTACTATTTAGTTTGGAGATAAGACCATGAAGGCAAAAAGCAGATATTGGAAAGGCATTCTTAAGGAAAAGGTAGGTGACTTGATTGGCTCTAATGACAGGCCCAGGACAAACAGGCTTGGGCGCAAAGAGGCAAGAGCCCATATGAGGGCTTACAAATGTGAGCTTTCCAGCAACACAGTGGTCGGCCTGTTGCCATAAGGTGTTTCCTTGTCTCTCGACAGTACAAAGTGAAATACAGATCAGATCCCAAAGAACCTTAGTGTGACCATCATATTCCCCCCCCCCCCCGTGTGTCGTCCCTCCCCCCGTGTGTCGTTCCCCCCCCCCAGTCAAGTCACCTAGAAGTTTTCTCTTTAAAAAAAACAAGTCCTAGTCTCAAGGACACAACATCCTCTCTTACCCTTCTGGGGATATTAATGCAAGGCTCTCAGAAAAAAAAAATACCTCCTTCTTACTCTTTGGGATATTAGCTTTTCTCAGAGATTGACTGTTCTCAGTTATGAGCTCATATTCATCGTGAAGTCTCTTTGCAGCCTGTCTGTGATCACCCTACCTGTCTCCCAGCCTTCTCAAGCACTGCTGGGTCTGCCTTGTCAGACCATGCGTCAACAGTCTCTTCGGTATGAGGATTCTCCATTTACACTCTAGATAGTTCTAAGGCACCAGCCTTAGTTTGTTTCCTTCCTATTGCTCTGACAAACGCCATGTCCAAAAGCAACTTGGGAAGGAATGGGTTTGTTGGCTTAGAGGTTCCAGTTTATCATCAGGGGAAGCCAACAAGGAACTCAGGCAGGAACCTGGAGGTAGGATCTGAATCAGGGCCCACGGAGGAGCACTGCTTATTGGCTTTCTCTCCATACCTTCCTCAGTTTGATTTTTTATATTACCCAGGATCACCTGCCCAAGAATGGCCCTACCCACAGTGGGCTGGGCCTTTGCACATAAATCCCCCACAGGTTTGCCTACAGACCAATCTTAGGGACATTTTCTCATTTGGGGTTCCCTATTCTCAAATGACTCCACATTGTATGAAGTGGACAAAAAAAAACTAACCAACAAAATACTCTTCAGCAGTTTACAATCACTCTGACCTCCTGAGGATAGCCACCTCTGTTTGGTAAGTAGAGGTCAGAGGTCACCCCATGCGATGTTCCTTATGTACTTCAGAAATCATTAATCCCCAATTTTTTTCTATGGATTTCCTTTTTGCTCACACTGCCACCCCCAAATTGTGGATAGAGGCTCAGAGCAATCCAGACTGAACCCTCCTTTCTACAACAGGCCTTTGCTATTTATAAAAACGTAAGACTCTAAATGAGAGAACTGTAAACTTATAGATATCATCTCTTTACCAATGGAGTCAACTGTCTTAAAAACACTGTGGCCAGGTGGTGGTGGCACATGCCTTTAATCCTAGCACTCAGGAGGCAGAGTCAGGCGGATCTCTGTGAGTTTGAAGCCAGCCTGGGCTACCAAGTGAGTTCCAGGAAAGGCACAAAGCTACACAGAGAAACCCTGTCTCGAAAAACCGAAGAAGAAGAAGAAGAAGAAGAAGAAGAAGAAGAAGAAGAAGAAGAAGAAGAAGAAGAAGAAGAAGAAGAAGACGACTGTGGAGTTTTAAAAAGAGCTTCCTCTATTGATCCAATCCTGCCTGCCTTCTCTTCCTGAGGAATTCATTCTTTCTGACCCACAAGAATATGCCTTGCCGTGCTCCAGCTCTGTTACGAGTTTATCATTTTAAACACAGAATCTCTTCTGTCAGTTTTAGACATCTGTGCCCAGTTAGCCATCTTAATCTAATCACCTGTCCCTTCCAATTCTAAGTGTTATAACTCTATAAGTACAAGGCAGAAGGCAAACAGAAAACACAGTCAATAAATGAGCTCATTTAAAAGCCATGATTTTTTTTTCTATTACAGCACAGAGATGAAATCCAAGATCATTCATGATATCATCATTCACCAGGATACCAAGCTCTTCCACATTTGGAATATATGTAGCATATACACCTATGAAATATAACTATTATAAATAGATATGCATGGGTATAATATTATTATATACATGGGCATAAGGATAAACTCTCCAAATCACCTTGACTGCCTCTTGAATTCTCTACCAAATTGCCATGTGATTATTTCAGTAACGAAGCCAATAATAGCCTGCTGCTTCCCTTCTTCTTCTTTGGATGTTGGTTTTTCTCGTTTTGTATAATGATCTTTGCAAGGGTTGCAGACACACCATCAGGGAGCCCCAGATGCCTGCTACAGTACACCAGTTTTCATTCTTCTTAAAAACAACTCATGAACGTATTTTTAGAAATCCAATAGTATTTCCAAGATGCTTGTGTAAAAGATTGATCTTATTTTTATTTGTATGTGTGTACGTGAGCATGTGTGGCTGACTGTGGAGGCTGGGAGAGAGCATTGGTTCCTCCGGCACTGGGGTTACAGGTGGTAGCGAGCCACCTGGCATGGTCCTCTGGGAGAGCAGCAAGTGCTCTTGACCACTGATGTACCTTTCCGCCTCCTCCAAGTTCTTTCTAAGAAAAGGAGTGATCCCGCTGTTCAGGAGGCTGGGTGGGAGAATGGTTCCACCCACGAGTTCCAGGCCAGCAATGAAATGAGATGCTGCCATATCATAGAACATCCAAATTAAGAATTCTGCCCAGCATTTATTCTGTTCTCAAAACCGATCTAGTCCAACACACTTTCCTGTGACATTTTTCTCCATAATTAAATTAATTAGAACAAATTTTTTTGGAGACCAAGTCTCACTCTACACCACAGGCTGGCTTTCAATGCATGATCCTCTTGCTTCGGCCTCTGGATTGCTGGGATTACAGATGTGTTCTACCATGAGTGGCTCTTCTGTCTTGATTTTATTTCCTTGCAAAGCTGGGGACCAAATCCGTGGACTCATCTTACGGCAAGCACTCTACCTCTGAGCTACATCTTTGGCCTTTTCTTCTTCTATAATTTAAAATAATGTGCTTTAACCTCCATTTTGGACTTACTATTTTTGAAATTTAAAGACCTGTCGTCACACATGAGGTTATGACATTCTCTCCTCACTGCTCTCCCTGCTTCCCACTCTTCCTAATTGACACAGTACTTTGCTGGTAAATCAGTAGAGTTTATATTACTAAGACTATGGAAATTATTATTATTTTTTTTTACTTAAGGTGAACAGCATAACATAATTTTGTTTCATTTTTTGTTCACATTTTCAAAGTGTTCCTAGAATTATTAACCTAATATCTTTTTCTTAGCTTGTACAACCACCAACATTAATTGTTCTCATAGTTCTGTGTATGCCCTTTGGTTCTGTCCACCACAGAGTCAAGTATTTCAGGGTTTTCTGCTGCCGCTGCTGGTCTAAATCTGAGCACTCTTCCCCTGGATGCTTTCCTCAGCATTGTGTAAGAGAGACCGAGTCCCGTCCACGCTTCCTCCACAGCTGACATTCAGAGGAGCCTCTACTTCCTTCCATTTATAGATCTCCTCAGTTTTCAAAGAGCCATAGTCTACATTTTTTTTTCTAAAACAAGAGTCTATGAAAGGTGAAACATTGAGCATTTAAACATCTAAAATGATGTTATCTTTACACTTGGTTAAAATCGGCTCTGTCTAGAAATCTGAATTTTGAAAAAGTTTCCTTATCTTTCTAGAGATCAAAAAGCAGTGTGTTATTGTTATTATTCTGTTATTGGAACCAATGTTGTTTTAATTTCTGGTACTCTGTGTGTGAACTAATTTTTCTCCCTATAAGTTTTAGGATCTGTTTTTTATTGTGTCTGTTTATTTGTTTATTTGCAATGTTTATTCCTGACCCAGAATTACTACAGGTTTGGGAAGCACGGGGCTGAAGCCCCAGGTGAGAGATGATGGATCCGTATTTTCAGTTTACGCCTCTAACAACCCACAGCCTCCCAAGTTCCTCGCAATCCTCAATGCTGTGGCTTTCTAACTCTTTTTCTTTCTTTCTTTCTTTCTTTCTTTCTTTCTTTCTTTCTTTCTTTCTTTCTTTCTTTCTTTCTTTCTTTCTTTCTTTCTTTCTTTCTTCCTTCCTTCCTTCCTTCCTTCCTTCCTTCCTTCCTTCCTTCCTCCCTCCCTCCCTCCCTCCCTCCCTCCCTCCCTCCCTTCCTTCCTTCCTTCCTTCCTCTCTCTCTCCCTTTCCCCCACACCGTGTGTGTGTGTGTGTGTGTGTGTGTGTGTGTGTGTGTGTATGTGTGTAACTCTTTTCAATATTGTTCCTCTTTGTAGACAGAATTTAGGGCTTCCATTCTGAATGCAATCTCATCCATCTTTTCTGCCTCTTTCTTTTTTGTTTTCTTAAGAGATGTTGGGACTGGAGAGATGGCTCCATAGTTAAGCACACTGGCCACTCTTCCAAAGGACCCAGGTTCAATTTCCTGCACCCACATGGCAGTTCACAACAGTCTATAACTCCAGCTCCAGGAGATCCAACACACTCACAAAGACATACAGTCAGGCAAAACACCAATATACATAAAATAAAAATAAATAAATCACCGAGTGGTGGTGACGAATGCCTTTAACTCTATCATTCAGGAGGCAGAGGCAGATTGATCTCTATGAATTCGAGGCCAGCCTGGTCTACAGAGTGAGTTTCAGGACAGCCAGGGCTACACAGAGAGACCGTGTCTAGGGGTGGGGGTGGAGGATCATTTTACAAAAGATATGTTAGCATATTGTTCATTTGATATTTCAAAATTTTATTTCTGATATTTTATTAGATTTATGTGTTAAACTCATCGTAAGTAACCAAAACTCTAAAGGACTCTCAAAGTGAGTCTTTGAAGCTATAGATGGCCATTATTTTCTGCCCAAGGAATTTTGCGAGGGTCACACATCAGAATCAGGGAAAGAACTGGAGCATACAATTTCTCTTTTCTTTATAAATTTAACTCCCTCCTTCTGGCAGAAAATTATGCAAACAATATGGACTCCAGACTTCTCTTCTGGCTTAAGGTCCAATCCTCTACTGTTGTCTCCATTTCTCCTTGGCTGATAATAAATAAATATTTATTATTTACATACCTGGGCTGACAAGAAATATAAACCTATGAGTTGTTTTAGGTGACTGCTTATAAATCTGATCTGGAATCTGAATCACCTGTGTTTATATTCTGTCTACATTACCTGTTAGATATATGACCTTGAACGAGATACTCCTCATCTGTGAAATGGGGACACAATAGAAACCAGTTCTTGAGGATACGTTGAAACAGAATAATGCTTATCCATTTTAAGTAGTATGGGTGCTGATCATGATTATTGCTGTTACCTTAAGCGACACATTGTTGGGAATGTTACTTTGGTTTTCAGTAAGTACATTGCAGGCAAAACAAAACAGAACAGCTGGGGTCATAGCAATTGATGGAATACTAGACGAGTGGCTTATTCTTTAGTAACTGGGCTTCAAGTAGAGCACGAAGGACTTTTCTGAAGATGTACACGGAGTTAGTATTTGCAGGGTGACGTTGGAGCTTGCCTAACAGAGCCCCACCCTCTACATGGGCACAGGATGGGTCAAGAACCTTACATGAATGCACGGCATCCCCACATTTCCTCTTCCTTGTCTTCAGGAAGTCCTCTTTCTCATCTGGTTCCTTCTCTATAAATAGATGAGAAACGCTTGGGAGGATGGAACTAATGTGGGGTTGGGTGAGAAACTCTGTTCTGGCTGACCTGCCACACTCAACCCTTGCCCAACAGGGAGGGCAGGTAGAGAGCAGAGGGTGGGATGGGGGCAGAGGAGGTGGGACCTGCACTCTGGGGCAGGGGTCAGTGAGCATCAGCAGACGCACAGTTGCCCTAACCTTGACTTCTCTCCCAAAGCAGGACCTGTGATGTTCTGTAAAGATTGGCAGACCCAAAGTTTTCTCCGAGTTCTAGTATAAAGCCGAGTTAGTGTATGTAAGATTTGGCATAACCTGGACTCTACTCTCATTTCTTTCTTATTCCTTCCCTGTTCTTTTCTAGTTACAGATAATTACAAGTCCACAAATACATCTCCAGCTTCTGGTAACAAGAGGGATCCGGTCCAGGCCACACTAGAATGCACAGGCCCTGGAAGATTATACCGTAGATTACATGGAGACATGTCGATTATACTCTTCACTGTGGGAGGAGCTACAGAAAGGAGGATCTTCAGGGCTGTCTTAAATGACCCCTGATAAGGGCTTGTTTTGCTTGGCAATTGAATCCCGGGCTTCTGCTTTACATTTAACAGTATTTACTAAGCCCTGGCCAGTGTCCTGTGTAGTACAGAGGATATAAAGGAAGGAGAAAAGTCTATAAGTCCAAAAGGACTTCCCTCCCCCCAAATAATACAGAACTGAACCAATTTATGGATCTTGGTCTGGAAGTTTGTTATGTTGAGTTCAGAGGAGGAAGGGAGCCTGACGCTTTGCTTGTGTACCTGTACTGCAGAGTCTCGGACTTGGTGGCACTGTTTTCCCCTGCCTGAAGCTGACTGGAGTTGGGGGAGGTACCTGTCAGTGTGAGGCAAGGTCTGGAAGCTTCTGGGAATGCACACCGGCTTGTCTTCAGGAGCCAGAAGCTTTCGGAACTCAGCGCTGTTTTGGCAAAGGGTTGTTTTCTCATCCTCTTGGGAAAACAAAACAAAAAGGCAGCGTAGAAGCGGGTACAACTTCTTCCTAGCACATCTTCCATCTCAGCCTCAGCTGCCTGTGGAGTTTCACTTTAGAGACTTGCTGGAAGCAGGGCCTCAGTTTTGTAGT